>NC_060122.1:805746069-806068778 GCF_021461395.2 Schistocerca americana | reverse complement strand
AATTCACCAAAAGTTAACGTGTTTTGTGCAATCTCACAGTTTAAAGTTTACGGCCCCTTTTTCTTCTGCGAAAAAAACGTTACAGGACACGTGTATCTGGACATGCTGGAAAATTGGCTCATGCCACAACTGGAGACCGACAGCGCCGACTTCATCTTTCAACAGGATGGTGCTCCACCGCACTTCCATCATGATGTTCGGCATTTCTTAAACAGGAGATTGGAAAACCGATGGATCGATCGTGGTGGAGATCATGATCAGCAATTCATGTCACGGCCTCCACGCTCTCCCGACTTAACCCCATGCGATTTCTTTCTGTGGGGTTATGTGAAAGATTCAGTGTTTAAACCTCCTCTACCAAGAAACGTGCCAGAACTGCGAGCTCGCATCAACGATGTTTTCGAACTCATTGATGGGGACATGCTGCGCCGAGTGTGGGAGGAACTTGATTATCGGCTTGATGTCTGCCGAATCACTAAAGGGGCACATACCGAACATTTGTGAATGCCTAAAAAAACTTTGAGTTTTTGTATGTGTGTGTAAAGCATTGTGAAAATATCTCAAATAATAAAGTTATTGTAGAGCTGTGAAATCGCTTCAATCATTTGTAATAACCCTGTACATCACTCCTGTCTTTCAGATATATGATTTTTACTCCTTATGACGCGATTCGCTCTCAGCGTCATCAGATCTATACTACAAAACATAACACGAGAAAGCGGAGAACAAATGCCTGGCTCAGCAGCCAAATTGCTGCGACGTTTGACTCTAGCGGCAGGCTTGGCGAGAAACGAGCAGCTTCAGTGTCGCAAACTCGTTCACCACCCTCCACGGTTGTTTATGGGAAAGATAAAATAGCAGTACCAGTTGTTTGATAGTTGTTGCAAAGCGCTAAGCTGCACACACTGTAACTGCGTAAAGTGCACTCGAAGTTAGTTTATGGATCGGAATTCACAAGATTGTGTAATCTTGTGTTATTCATTTTCCTAACGTTGGTAAGGCATATGTCTGTGGCTAGTTAGACCACATAGCACGAACCGAAGTTTGTTTGTTCATTGCTGTAGCAGTTCGTTTTTTACAGTGTGCACCTAATATTACAGTGTGCACACGAGTGTCTTGTTATGTGTTCATTTAGTCACTCGCGCACGGTAACAGTTTTAAATCTAAAACATAAACTCAATACCGCATGCTAACAATTAGTCTCTGTAGCAACCCACAGTGTTATCGGCGGCAGAACTGATTGGCGAACGGTTATGGAAGCACAACGTTTGCATACGTACGAGTGTATTATGAATTGTGTCTGAGTTTTACAGCATTCCGTCAATACCATGATACTGTGTTTACTCTTTCATAATTTATCTCTTCGCGTCACACCTTGGCTAAGGTGTGTACTGCACTGTTTACAGTAGCCTCGCTTGTTTCACTTCGTTAGCAGAGCGTCACATTTAAGTGCCTTTGACAGTCTGTTCTGCATTCCGAAGGTGCGTTTTTCGCGGTTGTTTAGTCCTTGCAATTTTACTTACACAATTGTCTGCAGAGAATTTAGTATCGTCCTTGCATTATTTTGTGCCGTAAAACTTTGATACTTACAATTTCACTATTTACGGAACTTACAATTTGTTGCCCTGGTTTTGATATATTGGTGTTATCCTGTGTAGGATCCTACGGTCAGATATCTTTTCTTGCCACACTATCTTTCATACGTAACTAGTTCGAGAGTAAAAGGTTTCGTGTAGCAGCGCCTATTACGTGAGACAAGGCTCCTAACTTTACAAGACGAAAATTTAAATCACAAAGCTTCAGCGAAACTCGAATGACGTCAGCGAAAAGCGAATGACACAAACAGTCATGGCAAAGAATCAAATCCAAAACGCGATTTCATCCTTCATGTAAATAAGGTATGGCTCATCTCTACTTAGATACAATGACATATATACACATATGAAAAAAAATGCAATAAATATACAAAGAAAAATTCAGTAACATCTTATTTCTAATACGTATCATAAAAGTGAGGAACAAGTCATACATTTTCTATTCTAAACATAACATTTACTTGCTAGCTCCTGAAGCAAACTTAAACATACTCTTATTTAGAATCTCCATTTTACTTAAACCTTTGTTTCGTACATTGTACCACATTTTGGAACACTGAAAGAATTGTCAGTGTATAACGTGCAGTGAGTTCCTCCCGCTACCCCCAGTTTGTTTACAATTCTTTAATCTGTAGGGATAAAAGACTTTTCATCTAGGTTAATGTTCATAACATGAATAAACTTCTTCATCATGACACTTCATATTAAGGATGTTCAGTTTTGTGCTGGTGGGACAAATTTCGCCAACGTGGCATAGCCATACAATCTTGTACACATTACAAATAATAGTATCTTGTCAGTTTATGACCACAGAAAATAGTATAAGATTAGAAACAATAAAATACACGCATACGTACATGACTAAATAATTATACAAGAACAGGTTATTGACAAGTTGTTCAAAATGAGTAAACATGTATCTTTACTGGATAAAATTTTTCAGATCGCAGCGGTGGTACAATTCTTTGATCTGCAAATTAATCATGAGTAGACATTTTACATCCTGAAACTTCTGAATTTGTTTTTCCAAAACTTCTGGCCTGGTTCTCATGGGTGCAACAATTTTGTTTATGTTTCGAGCGCCAAGCAAGACGTATGCCTCCGCGTGCTTTATTTGCTGCTAACAATGGACTGCTGTAAGGTAGCATGGTGTTTCCCGTTTAACTGTCTCCCTTTTCGACTACGGTATAGAATAAGTTTGACGTGAAAATGTTTCATGTGGATGTTGTAAACGTATCCTTTTATGACTCCAGATTTATAAGAAAACATCTTTACAGAAGATAATAAAAAATCTGATAGCTCAGCTTTCTGCTGTTCGCTAAGGTATTCTAATTCTCGTGCCTTAGCGAAGAGTAAGGTAAATCACAATTAACTTGTTTAGGTATGGGCATGCCATGTCTATAGTCCACAGGAAGATTGTCTTCCCACACCACCTTGCGGCGTATAATCTTCTGTTTTAAGGTTCTGGCAAAATTTGCCTTGATGTGCCTTAGTGCGCATTAAATTCAAAAGAAACTTTTTACCTCCAACATTTATTTGGCATGTTCTACTCCGGACATCGACCTTTGCATCTCCCCTTCGTAGAAAGTCCATACCGAACAGACAGGACATAGATAAGCCCCTAACGATGGAAAACGTCCGTTCTAAAGCTCCGCTATCAGATAACACTTCAACCAGTGTCTGATTTTCAATCCTTTGTGCCCGTGCACCAATGGCTCCCGAGACTAAATAATTTTGCACAGACCTTTCTGGTCCCACATATCTTATTAAAAAATTTAAATCAAGTTCATTTAATTTTGCTCCCGTGAATATAGCAGCGTTTACTGCTGTCTGAACTTGATATCCATGTTGCTGATCGGTAACTTCAGGTCTTTTTATTGGTTGGTTATTATATCTGCCTTGATGCTGCTGGTCTTGCCAGCTGGGAGGCGGCTGTGAAAAATTTGTCAGCGGTGGTCTCCAAAAATTGGGCTTCTCCTGACTCCCGGTTTGTTTTTGCCCCCAGTGTTGTGTCTAGACAAGACAGCCTAGACACAATGAGAGGAAGCCGAACGGCACGCGCTTAAACTCACGCAGGCTGGCGTGAGGTCTGAAACAGGATACGTAATGAATGCTATAAGGAAAAGTACGTAGCTTCTGGAATACTTAACTTTAATCCATAATTGTATAACATCGCTCTTGTACAGATATAATCTCCATTTTAATATACTTGGTGATGGCGCCTTGCTAGGTCGTAGCAAATGACTTAGCTGAAGGCTATGCTAACTATCGTCTCGGCAATTGAGAGCGTGATTGTCAGTGAACCATGGCTAGCAACGTCGGCTGTACAACTGGGGCGAGTGCCAGTACGTCTCTCTAGACCTGCCGTGTGGTGGCGCTCGGTCTGCTATCACTGACAGTGGCGACACGCGGGTCCGACGTATACTACCGGACCGCGGCCGATTTAAAGGCTAACACCTAGCAAGTGTGGTGTCTGGCGGTGACACCACACCCAGTAACCCTGATTTTGCAAGTGTCTATTATTCTGATACCCGGGGTGATATCAGTGGTTATCATTTTTATTTCTACACATTGCCATTGCTACGGTCGCCTGCAGGTGTGGCGTCGTTGCCGTTTCCAGCGTGGTTCCAACCATTGTTGTTATTCGTGTTACGTTGCGGCCCGTCACTGCGGTTTCCATTCATACTTTTCACGTCTTCTTGAACTAAATAAATCGAATCCACCACAGATAAAAAGTTTTTGAATGTAGCTTAGCGCGTGTGTTTTAGTTTTTTCCGAATATTGATTGGCAGCTTCCTTTCAAAATTCCTATCAAATCTTTGTATGATATGAGATTGTCCAAATTACCGTATCTTTCCAGTGTACTTTTCAAAATATTTCCGAAGACTTCCTTGCGTGGTATTGTAAGAAGTCTCCAGCTTGATTACATTTTTTTTTTTTTTTTTTTTTTAAATTTGTGTTCCTGTGGGACCAAACTGCTGAGGTCATCGGTCCCAGGCTTTCACACAACTTAATCTAACGTAAACTAACTTACGCTGACTAAGGACAACACACACACACACACACACACACACACACACACACACACACACACACACACCAACACAAACACACACACACACACACATACATACATACATGCCCGAGGAGGACTCTAACCTCTGAGAGGGGCAACCGCGCGAACCGTGGCAAGGCGCCCAAGACCGCGCGGCTACCCCGCGCGTCGTTGAATACTTCACGCCTTAGACGTGCTTGAATATGTGGTCACCAATACTTCTTTAAGAATGCCTGTTAGTTGACTGGAATACTCTCTTTCAAATTCTAAAGGTGGCAGGGGTAAAATACAGGGAGCGAAAGGCTATTTACAATTTGTACAGAAACCGATGGCAGTTATAAGAGTCCAGGGACATGAAAGGGAAGCAGTGGTTGGGAAGGGAGTAAGACAGGGTTGTAGCCTCTCCCCGATGTTGTTCAATCTGTATATTTAGCAAGCAGTAAAGGAAACAAATGAAAAATTCGGAGTAGGTATTAAAATTCATGGAGAAGAAGTAAAAACTTTGAGGTTCGCCGATGACATTCTAATTCTGTCAGAGACAGCAAAGGACTTGGAAGAGCAGTTGAACGGAATGGACAGTGTCTTGAAAGGAGGATATAAGATGAACATCAACAAAAGCAAAACGAGGATAATGGTATGTAGTCTAATTAAGTCGGGTGATGCTGAGGGAATTAGATTAGGAAATGAGACACTTAAAGTAGTAAAGGAGTTTTGCTATTTGGGGAGCAAAATAACTGTTGATGGTCGAAGTAGAGAGGATATAAAATGTCGACTGGCAATGGCAAGGAAAGCGTTTCTGAAGAAGAGAAATTTGTTAACATCGAGAATAGATTTAAGTGTCAGGAAGTCATTTCTGAAAGTATTTGTATGAAGTGTAGCCATGTATGGAAGTGAAACATGGACGATAAATAGTTTGGAAAAGAAGAGAATAGAAGCTTTCGAAATGTGGTGCTAGAGAAGAATGCTGAAGATTAGATGGGTAGATCACATAACTAATGAGGAAGTACTGAATAGGATTGGGGAGAAGAGAAGTTTGTGGCACAACTTGACCAGAAGAAGGGATCGGTTGGTAGGACATGTTCTGAGGCATCAAGGGATCACCAATTTAGTATTGGAGGGCAGCGTGGAGGGTAAAAATCGTAGAGGGAGACCAAGAGATGAATACACTAAGCAGATTCAGAAGGATGTAGGTTCCAGTAGGTACTGGGAGATGAAGAAGCTTGCACAGGATAGAGTAGCATGGAGAGCTGCATCAAACCAGTCTCAGGACTGAAGACCACAAAAACAACAACAACAATGCCTGTTAGAGCTGTTCATACATCGAACAAGAATCTCGCTGCGTGTCCGAGGCGGCAAACTGAATTTTCGATCGTTCGTTTTACGTCTTTGATAATATGTCCCAAAAACTACGTATAAATATCATCGGATGTGGAAACCTTTTTTCTGGAGTAAACACCTGAAACTGCATGTGCTTAAAAAGGGTTTCTACCAAAACCTCGACTACTAATGTCGGTGCTGCGCCTGCACAATCGTAACTACATACACCACAGGTACCATAATATCCCATTACATTTTGTATCGGCGGGTTTGCCGCGCGGCATACGGCGCCTTACCACGGTTCGTGCGGCTCCCCCGTCGGAGGTTCGAGTCCTCCCTTGGGCATGGGTGTGTGTGTTGTCCATAGCATAAATTAGTTTTAGATTAAATAGTGTGTAGGCTTAGGGACCGATGACCTCAGCAGTTTGCTCCCGTAAGACCTTACCACAAATTTCCAAATTTGCGGGTTGTACATCGGTACATTCCCGTACATTTGCGGCATGCGCACGAGCGTGTGTCTTTATCACACGGCATGTTAACAAGTGATTATACGTGTTGTTTGAGGTCGGTTCTTGAACGATAACATTGTCACGCCATTGGGGTAAATCTTATACTAAAATTTTGCGCATTCCGCCAAGTTCTGTGCGAATAGTTTCACCTGCAGTTCTTGGCTCGGAAGCAACATCCTCTCTTACAGCCTGCACTGCAGCACGTATTTCTGGTTTAGATGTTTCTGTTATTTCGGTATATTTCTTAGAAACCTATTCTTGAAATCATATTTTTCTCCCTAGGCAATTAGCTCTTGTGTCACGTTCTGACCCTGCTCAAGAGACAACTTACTTATATTTAGCTCGCTACTGAGGAACGAGACTTTAGTCTGTATTTCGTACTGCATCTGTTTTATTTTTGTGACATCGTCTGATAATTTATTTACGGTACTGTTATCTAGTGATACGATTAGTCAAATATGAAATTTCTTTTTTTTACTTCTTCGATTGCCGAAGTGATCCTCGTATTTATATCTTCCATTGCAGCATTGACTTTTGTATTCAATCTTTTACACCGTTGTTTCATGATTGCGATATTTTGCTGTTTTAAATTTTCAGATTGTTCTTTGGAATTATTTTCTATGCTTTCGGATTGTTGTCTGAAATCACTGTCAATGGTTTGGGATTGTTGTCTGATTTTATTTTCAGTTTCACTGGATACTTGTTTAATTTTATTGTCAATTCTGTCCGCTTCTTTCGCAGTAACTAAATTTCGTTATCGATTTTTGGTAATATCTAAACTTCGTTCTTTCACAATTTGCGTTAAACTCACAGTAATTCGCGCAATGAAATCGTCTAGCGGGGAAGCGGATTGTACTGTCGGCATGACCGGTTCGTAAATTTACGATTGTACATCCACTTATTCAGACGGGGCATTTACATTGTCTGCTCCAGATTCTGACATTTCTGTAAGAGAATCTGCCTTCTGTTCACTTTCCCATTTTTGTCATTATCACGCATTAGACAACAGAAGTTAAAATTATTTTCACAATTCGAAATAATTACCCACTTGGAAAATGAAGCAAAGAAATACATTAACACTGCAGAAACATGATTTACAGTTACGAAAGACAAGATGGATGCCTAATTATAGAGGCAGTAGAATGGATAACTATCCATGATGCCGTGCAAGAGCAGCAATTTTGGCAACGCCTGATACAAGAATGATGTATAAGTATGTCTTGCACATGAACGACAATGAAACCAATGTTTACAAATCTTGTATTTAATGAGTCACACATTAAACACGCGAATTATGAAAGAAGTTGTCGAAATGCAGAGGCGGGCTAGCAATGCTGCCGTCCCTTACCACACGGCGTGTGAGGACTGGAATGATTTTCTGGTTTCTCGGTTACGCGCCGATTAGCAGTCGATTTCTATCAGTACGCAGCATCTCCTGATTCGTTGATTAGTACTTCCTCCCGCAGATTGGATACATGAAAAAGAATACAATCAGTAATTCATACATAATGAGTTCAAAATGGCTCTGAGGACTATGGGACTTAACTGCTGAGGTCATCAGTCCCCTAGAACTTAGAACTACTTAAACCTAACTAACCTAAGGTCATCACACACATCAATTCCCGAGGCAGGATTCGAACCTGCGACCGTAGCGGTTGCGCGGTTCCAGACTGTAGCGCCTAGAACCGCTCGGCCACTCTGGCCGGCTACATAATGAGTTCTTCGCGCTCCACTTTGGGCACAAAAATGACGCGTCTGCTGAAGCACATGATTACAAAAAATAATAATAATTTAGTTTTAAGTAGAAATTGAAATTAATCACTGGAAACAGAACTATTAAAATTAACTGGAGCAGACGGCCATTGTTGATTGTTAGTGGCCAAACTGACTTCCAGAAAAATGCTGTAAAATTCAGAAAAGGTTACATCAATTAATACCACCACCAGTTTTGCGGGGGCGGTATCTGTTATTTACGTATGAAACAGAATCATATCTTGGAGACTATGGCCAGATCATTTAAGGTTCCGCGCTTGGATTCAAGTTCGCAAAACGCTTCGTAATGATTGCCAATTAATCTCAGGGACGCTGTAGCAAGTTGCAAATGAATAAATGGCGGAATATAATTGTATTCGGCCATTGCGTCTCCACGCCACGATCCGTTAAGCCCATATTTGGCCATTGGCTGTAACAGTAAAGCATTAAAACATTTCATGTATCATATATGTGTTAGGAGTATTGTTAAGACGAAAACTCATCAAACTTAGCTGATTTACATTAACATTAATTGCAAATGGTTCTAAAGCTAAAACATGACACATTTGTCTACACAAATGAAAGATTAATTAATGATACGCAAGGAACGCAGCTATAGTGTGCCCTACCAGCATAAAGGCTAACAGACAAGAGAGAGAGGAACGCTCTTCATTTACTTTCTGAAACAAAAACAAAAAACGTGTTACAATCGATCCCAATCACCCACAGGCCAGCTGCCGATATCTTTGAAATACTATTTATGAAATAATAATTGCATTCCACAAAACTAATGTACATAAGTTATTTAGATCTGAAGCTATTTACACTAAATAAATAGATAGATGCACATATTCGTGCTTTCTGTCGTTTTCGGGGCGTAAAATTTACGAGAAACTAAGTGGTGTGTAATGCTTCATTCACTTGACAGAATGAGTTGAGTTACACGCCCTAGTAGATACAAGGTACGTATCTAGTTAAACGTAAACATTCCTCCTTAATATCTGTCGCCAAATTGGTTCATGCCATTCGACGTATTAGAAAGTAAACATCTTTTGGCCCAAGGTGGCTTCAGAGGCAACATCTGTGACACATCACAAAATATCTCTGGAGTGTGACTGTAATTTGTAAGCTGTTAATACGTATCCTCAATGTTCTACTCGACCACTGATGACAGATTGAATGAAACACAACGCTAATATATCCCATATTCAATGTGAAGCCCTAAAAATTGTACACACTATCAAAAAACCTATTTTTAAATATCAGATACTGTCGAATCAGTAGTTTTTTAATACTCGACGTTGAATATGGGACATATTTGCGTTGCTTTTCATTTAATCTGTGAGAAGCGTCCCACTAGCTCTATATTACTCTTATTGATACACACGATCTTCCTTATGCTTGTCATAATGAAAGTCCCTGTTCCCTTACTATTCAGTTAACGATATAAGATCCCTTCTCCGGTTTTATTAAAAATTTCTGTTCTTGTATTTCTTTATCTTGATAACGCACTGTACCTTCAAATATCGTATGTCAGTCTAGGCTAAACAAAATTTTTATGGTTTCGCACACCTTGAAAAATAAGATTCATTATTTGAACAGTGTAGAATATATACATACAAAAAAAAATGCCCTAACTGATGACTCATCATCGCCCAGCCCAAACCGCTAAGAATAGAGACTAGATATTTGGGGAGGGTGTCGATTTGGTACTGTAGGCATCGTTTTAGAAGGGGTTTTTCTAAATTCCACCCGGAAGGGGGCGAAATTGGGGGTGAAAGGTTTTCTGAAAATATGTCACTATCAACGCATTTTTGAAGCTAGAACTGCGAAAATTGGTATTGGTTTCTTAATCAGAAATGGAGATATCTGTTTCAACTTATTTGGAAATTCAGTAATTTAAACATAGCTGCACAACAGCAACGGCTCCACATAATAAAATTATAAACAGACGACCAGTTGCAATGGATAAAGAATTCTTTACCTAGGTTTCAACAAATTTAAATTTGTCTTCTTCAAAAGGTGGCCTAAGGACAATGAACATCATAGCTTACATTAGAAAAGTATGAAACTTAAGTCAAGAATAGATTTTAACATAAATTAGAGAGCTTTTGCATTACAGAAATATGAGAACGACGACTGGTACTTACAATTTTACATTAGTAAGGACTAATGTACCATCGCCGTTTTTACAAATGTCGGTATAGATCCATTTGTCAAAATTAAAATATAGCCCTAGAAATAGGGTTTGTCACGTAAATACAAATTAGTACATGGATCTTGCAGAGCTCACAACCGACTGAGTGTAATCGGCCAGCGTAGTTACTCTGCGACCAGGGCAGGTGGCGCTCATGGCGCGAACCATGTGCCAATTGGCGTACAAAAGTAACGTGTAAATTATCAGTATTAATAACGTCCTTACATAAAGTAACAATAAAAAGAAGGAAAGCCTTGGTACAATTAATGTAGTTATACATCAAAAAGACAGGTGGCGCTTACGCCGAGAGAGTTACGCACAAGGGCATATACAGCCAAAATATAAAAATTACATTACTATATTAGTGAAGCCCACAAACGGTATATATGTCAGAACTTTAAAATTGACAATAATGGCTCTTAAGACAGAATTACGAACCCTGGTCCACAATCCAGTTAATACACATTCGCACGGAACCAACGTTTTAGAGCCAGACAAAATCACATAAGGGCCGATATCGTGGCAGCCATACATCGTGAGAAAACCACATTACATAAAGCTTTGAAAGTGCATCATAGCTTCGTGAGAAAATAGACCACTAAGGTTACCAGCATTAATGTTATACAATAAACAGTACAGGTTTAAAGCCTTCGAAAAATTGTCTACAAGCAAGGTTCAACTGGTCGTTCAGTATATTACCGTCCTTGAGCTCTAGATGTTTAAAAAATTGTAACTCTTCCCACAGATCTAGTCTACGCCCTTTGACTTCTCTGTGTAGGATAACAGTGTCTTCTAACTGTTGTGCAGCTATGTTTAAAATACCGAAATTCCTGTCCGCCGAGGTATCAAAAGCTGCAACCAGGTACATGGACATCAAATCAAAAATTGTGAAAGCAGGTATGGCTATTGACTTTAATCAACAGTGCCTAGATAAAGACATTACCCCTGATTATGTGAAGGCGTACTTAAACTTCAAACAGTGTAACAAAGTGCCTTCTGTTAAAAAGAAATTAGCGCGTTCAGTCATTTCGGATAGCACAGTGAATTTGTACAAGAAAAAAGATGTTCTTAACAGTGAAGCCTACTGTATACATCTATTTTTAACTAAAGCCTTTAAAGATCTTTGTAATTTCCAAATTGACCACCTGTGGAATAGTATTAATGAATGGCTCTTTAATCGTAAAGAAGAAATCAAGGCCAGACATGAAAGAAAGTTGTTGAAGTTTAGTAATAGGACCACAAGTAAAAATGTTAATATAGCAGTCAATAGTGTCAAACAACAATTTTACGAATGAATACTGAATAAAACCAATATTACTTTTACGCAGGCTGAGAATGATTTGTTATGTAAAGGCCTTAAATATAATTTGCTGCTCAACTCGATAAATATCCAGTTATCTGTAATCTTATTGTAGATCTTAAAATCGGTTTGGAATCCCTGAAATTAGAGAAAACCGAGCAAGTCAAATGTGCCTATGAATGTAATAACATAATAGAAAAAGAAATTAAATTACTTCCTAATGGGTAGTTGGGCGAATATAGTACAGTAAAAAGCATTAATCGTAAGCTTAGAGAACACGGCGCCTTAGTCACTAAGAGTGACAAAGCGAATACTGCTGTCGTGGCTTATAAAAATGAATATATAGAAAAGACTGTAAAGTTTTTTGAGGAATTGCAAAATGAAATCCGGCGTACTTTAGCTAGTTCTGTCAGCCTGTTTAATAACTTCCAAAAGAAAGGGCTTATAAATATGAACCCGAAACCACCCGTGCTCAGAAGTCAGTTTAAACTGCACAAACATAATCACCCGATTCGCCCTGTAGTGAATGGAATAGGTAGTCCACATCACACACTTTCGAGGCGCCTCCATTTTAAAATTAAAAATGCTTTCACATTTGAAAATAATTTTTCTGTTAAAAATAGCAAGGAATTAATTAACAATATTTAAACTGTAAGATATACACCTGACACTAGACTGGTTTCCTTTGACATCGTCAGTCTTTATACAAATGTCCCAGTCGATGAAACCATAGCCCTTGTACTAAAGAATCTTGTAAAACATAAAAAACTAAGTGAAATTCAGATTGCGGAACTGATTGGTTTGCTTAAGTTCGTTTTAAAGTGCAATTATTTCACGTTCAATGGGAAAATGTATGTGTAACCAGATGGTATAGCAATGGGTAGCCCCCTCGCGGGTATTTTAGCAGATGTATTTATCAACGCCCTGGAAATAACGTTCTTCAATTCAAGTTCAGAATTACGCCACAAAATCCGCTATTATGCACGTTATGTTGACGACATTACCATTGCTTTTGATGGTACTTATCATGAGTTAGAGCTTCTCTTCAATACTTTCAAAGGTTTACATGGAAAGATTTCCTTCACAAAAGAACTTCAGAATGAAAAAGGTGAACTTAACTTCCTCGATTTAACAATTTCTATACAGAATAGTTCCTTCAATTTCAATATCTTCCGTAAGGAAACGTATTCAGATAATGTCATCCCTGCTGACTCAACTCATCCAAAAGCTCATAAACTGGCGTTTTTTCGTTCTGCCATTCACCGTATGGTAACTACTCCTTTATCACCTGCCGATCAACAAAAGGAATTGAATGTCATCAAAGCGATTGCGACTAATAATGGGTACAATCAGAATATGACTGATTACTTGTTCAGTAAGAAAACTTCCCAAAACTGTTCGACTTTGAGCAACAACCACCCCACTGATAGCAAAGAAGCTAAAAAATTTATTTCCATTCCTTTCTTGGGTAATATATCGTATAGGATTAAACGTCTTCTGAGGAAAAAATATAACTGTAACGTCTCCTTCTCTGCAGATAACAGTTTAAAAAGAAATCTTGTACATTCAGTAGAGATTGCCAGCGATTGGTTTTCCAATTCAGGTGTTTACAAACTAACCTGTAATAACTGTCCTTCATATTATATTGGTCAAACAGGCAGAGCTGTGAAAACAAGATATAAAGAACACCTATTAGGTAAAAAAGGAGCGAATATACACAGCTCTACTTTTGCTGAACACCTCTTGATAGCCGGCCATACGCCTAAACAGTTAGAAGACACTGTTATCCTACACAGAGAAGTCAAAGGGCATAGACTAGATCTGCGGGAAGAGTTACAAATTTTTAAACATCTAGAGCTCAAGGACGGTAATATACTGAACGACCAGTTGAACCTCGCTTGTAGACAATTTTTCGAAGGCTTTAAACCTGTACTGTTGTAAGTAGGCTGTTTAGGTTTTTATATTGGTAACGCCACGTAGCGCTCTGAATGAAAATCACTGGTTGTGCTGTGTGCAGTCTGTGGCTAGTTTGCATTGTTGTCTGCCATTGTAGTGTTGGGCAGCTGGATGTTAACAGCGCGTAGCGTTGCGCAGTTGGAGGCGAGCCGCCAGCATTCGTGGATGTGGGGAAGTGAGATGGCCGATTTTTGAGAATGGATAATCTGGAGGTGTGTCCATCAGAAACAGTACATTTGTAAGAATGTATGTCATGAACTGCTATATATATTATGACTATTAAGGTAAATACATTGTTTGTTCTCTATTAAAATCTTTCATTTGCTAACTATGCTTATCAGTAGTTAGTGCCTTCCGTAGTTTGAATCTTTTATTTAGCTGGCAGTAGTAGCGCTTGCTGTATTGCAGTAGTTCGAGTAACGAAGATTTTTGTGAGGTAAGTGATTTGTGAAACGTATAGGTTAATTTAGTCAGGACCATTCTCTTGTAGGGATTACTGAAAGTCAGACTGCGTTGCGCTAAAAAAAATATTGTGTGTCAGTTTAAGCACAGTCATGTATAATTTTTCTAAGGGGACGTTTCGTATGTCGACCCTTAGCCGAGGATACCTCACTGGAATCTTCTGATTTTTTCTTGTAGTTTGTGCAATTAGTGCAGCATTTGTTTATTGCTAGCGCGTAATTGTAGTGAGAATTGCCTTTGTAGTTGTAGTTTTTCATTCTTGTACAGTAAAACAGTTGTGGCATGCATGTAGATTTGCACCAAGTATTTCGCAGCTGCACTTGCAATTAACGAGATATTATTTTCAATGCTATGTTAATGTGTTTCCTTATTTTGCTCTTCAAATTGTTCTTTTCTGTGTTGTCGTGTGAAATATTGTGACAATCATGGCGTGTGAAAAACGTAACACTAGGCTCCAAAGTAAACTGAGAAATAATAGTGACGACGAGCGTAGCTTATCAGCGCCGCCGAGTAATGAATTAACTAATGTTCAAAGTAGTAATTTGGTAATTGTGCATAGGGAAATGGAGTGGGCTGCAAATAATGGTGTAGGCAGTGAAACAATTAGTGAACAGGGAAGAATTATCGATCGATCGCTCGTCAACAGCTCGCCTCAGGAATCCGAAATGACAGGACGCAATCTTGCAAATACTGTAGATTCAGGTTTTGCTTCCTCACCGTTTTCTCAAATAAGTCAAGACACATTTTCCGCTTGTCAAAATGTGAATGCTGCCGGTGCAAATGCACTGCCGAAAAGCATAGAGGAACAGATTCCAGACACCAATACATTATTATTGCAATTAATGCAACAAATGGAACAAAATCAGAGACAAACACATCAAAAGCTTCAAAAGTTAGACACAATGGAACGAAAGCTTCAAAAGTTAGACTCAGTGGAACATACGCTTGAACAAGCACGTGAATATTTAACTACTGAGTTACATAAAATCGAATCGAAATGTCAAAAAGTCTGTAATGATGTAAAAACACAAATTTGTGAGCATTTCCAGCCTATTTTTTCGCGGCATGAAAATACATTACAGAATCACGAATTAGCCGTAAAAGAACTGCAAACTATTATTCATGAAAATCATGAGACCTTGCAAGCTAAAATTGACTCAGTTGCATCTACCGATTCGGTTACGCAACTTGCAAAAACTCAGGAAAACTTAATGGACACAGTAGATACGATTTCAACACAAATGGACACTCTGAAATCTGGTTCAGAGAAACACACTGAGGAAATAAGTACACTATCGGAGAAAGTAGCCGAACTTTCGGATCAGTTCACTAACTTATCTGCAAAGGTAGATGATGATCTGAATGACACAAGACCTGTAGCCATCACTGACACAGAAGAGTATGAACAAATTAAGAAATTCAAACAAAATCAGAATCAAATTAATACGCAACACAAAAGAGAAATCCGGGAAGTACAAGATCAGTTGGCACAAGTAGTACAAAAATTACATATTTCAGAGGACACTCGCGCTCCAACACGTGAAGAGGGACTTAGAAATACGGAAAAGCTACAAAATAATAACACAGGGCTTTTCGGAAATTATGAAGGAAATTGGCAAGGTGCACCGAATTTTGAGATTGAACCACCGACACGACGTAACAATGACCAATATGCTACTTGCCGACACGCTGAATTTGACTATAAGCTGTTCATTACTACACGTAAATTCAAAACATTTAAGAATTCTGGCAACGACATTCATCCACAAGCGTGGCTCCATCAATTCTCTCATTGTTTTCCTCCCAACTGGTCATTAGAGCTCAGATTAGAATTTATGTGTGGCTACTTAGAGAATGAACCAGCTGAAAGAATGTGATCAGTCATTCATGATTGTCACAGCGAAGGAGAATTTTATCATGCCTTCCTCTCAGCACACTGCTCTCAAGCTACACAAGACCGAGTAAAACATAGCATCATAATGATGAAACATTTCAAACAATCTGAATTTTCCAGTCTTGTGAAATATTTTGAAGACATGTTGCACAAGAATCAGTACCTGTCAAACCCATACAGCCCCTCAGAACTCATCCGCACTTGCTTAATCAAATTACCTGAACATACGACATATTATTTTGGCAGGACGTTGCAAAGACGACATTGAAGCTTTTCAGGGACTCTTACAAGAATTAGAAATTGACACTGACAATCACGGAACGCGAAAACAGGAACACAACAATTACAGGACACATCGTCACAATTCCGCGATGACAGAAATAATAAATGGACACGACAAGGCTATTCTTACAACGTAAATCGTGACCAAAACAGACACCACCCATATGACAACCGTTGGCAGAGTAGTAATAATTACAGGGAAACATCACCTCTCCGCAGTAATGACTATCACAGAGACAATCAGAGAAACAGACAATATGGGAACCAAAATAATTATTATCGAGGGAGACAGAATAACTTTAGACGCAACGGTCCAGCACGCAGTTACGATTCCGGGAGAAATTCTCCACCATGTGACCGACAAGAAAGAAACTATGGAATCTACCGACATGACAACAGACGATATGATCGTAACGACAGACCTGAATTGCATCAGAACTGGCAGGATTCAAACAGGGCAGGGCCCTCTCAACAAGGTGAATTTGTAGAAGTTAGGTCTCCAAATCCCAATAACGACGCGCGCCAACAAAGAGACAATAGGCAATGACTCATACCGCTGGCAACCACAAAACGTACTTATGAAACTGACGACGCAGCTGCCGTAGCTAGTAATTACGTAAAAATGGCAGACATTAGGGACATCTTACTCCAGGAACACGACGTAAAACATAACAACATTGCATATCCTATGATTCACATTGCAGTAAATGACGTACAATTTACGGCAGTACTTGACTCTGGCAGTCCCATTTCAGTAATTAGTGAAACAGCCTTTAACAAATGCAACAAATCGAATGATTGCCTCACACTTCCGTTACGTAAGATTAAATTACAAGGTGCAATCTTTGGAAAAAGTGTAGATGCACGCCAACAAACCAACTTAGAATTCTTTTGACATAGCCACAGTTCTCTATGAACTTTCTTATTGTTCCATTATTGTCGACGGAAATTATATTGGAAGTGGAATTTCTGAATGAATACAAAGCCATATTAAACGTTTACGATGCTGAAATAAGTTTAGAGACAGAAGGTAAGTCAATAGCTTTGAAATTTGAAGATTGGCTCTCAAACCATGACGAAGAAATTAATCGGCTTTACCCCTTGTTAGACAACAGTTCGGAATTTTCGACGGAACTTGACACTAACAATCACTCTGCAAGTACTGTCAGGGATGATATCGACGGCGCATTTGATACTAATGGGTTAATTCAGAATAAAATTTAAACAATTGAGAATTGTAATGATACTGATAGGCAAGACCTTTTTGAGATTTTACATGCACATTCTACAGTTTTTACTCACAAAACAGGAACAATCAAGGGATTTCAATACCAATTTCGTGTTCGTGAGCATACTAAATTTTGTGTTAGACCAAACGTAATTCCGGCACATTATAGGGACCGTGTTAGAACAGAAATACAATCTATGCTTGACGAGGGCATTATTGAGCCTGCAGTAAGCTCATACAACAATCCATTACATGTTATTGAGAAGAAAAATGGATCGATCAGGCTTGTGTTAGATTCGAGACAAATCAATACTACCATCATTCCTGAAACAGACAGGCCGCAAACGTTGGAAGAACTTGTTCAAAATTTTAATGGTGTAAAAGTGTTGTCATCTATTGATCTCAGATCCAGCTTTTATCAGATCGTACTTCATCCATGATGTAGTAAATACACAGCTTTCCTTTGTTTCGGCGTTTGTTACCAGTTTCGGAAACTTCCTTTTGGTTTGAACATTTCTTCGGCAGCATTCATTCGTGAGCTAAATTCCATATTACCTGAGTTCTTAAAACGTCACATCACCTTTTATGTGGACTATATTCTGATAGCAGAAGCCTCATGCGAACAACACAATCGCATCCTCAACAGCGTGTTACATATTCTTGCAGAATCTGGAATTACAGTTAACTATGAAAAGTCTGAATTCGGTAGGACAAAGGTGAAGTTTTTGGGACATATTATTTCTTCTGAAGGCATTCTGCCGGATCCTGAAAAGTTAGAAGCAATCAGAGCCATTCCAGTTCCATCCACAAAAAAACAAGTCCACAGTTTTCTAGGTCTCGTAAATTTTTACCGTCGTTTTCTGAATATGCAAATTCTAGTTACACCAAAACTTTGTTCTCTCACTGGAAAAAGATACTATTTAGAACTGGGACGAACAAGCACAGTTGGAATTCAATTCTTTGAAAGAAGCGTTACTTAACGCGCCAATACTAGCTCATCCAGATCTGTCACAGGATTTCTGCCTTAGCACGGATTCTTCTAAAGTCGGCCTTGGTGCCCATTTATTTTAAGAAGCCATAGAAAATGACACTACTGTTCAGAAAACCATTGCTTTTGCTAGCCGAGTGCTAACAAAATCTGAAGAAAATTATTTCGTTACTGAATTAGAAGCTTTAGCTATCGTTTGGGCATTTAACTAATTCCGTTTCTTTCTTTCTGGTAAGCACGTAAAAGTCTACAGTGATCGTCGTGTATTACAATTTCTTATGACTTCAAAATTAAATCATGACAGGTTAAAACGTTGGGCATTGTTTCTGCAAGAATTCCACTTCACAATAGTCTACATTCCCGGCAAGGAGAACATTGTTGCGGACGCACTGTCACGTGCACCGGCTGGGCTTGAGAAAGGTAACACAGAAGGCAACCTCGAGAAAAATTTCAGTATTCTTTACATTCAGAAAGTCGCCTTTGAAAACTTCATCACCACATCTTTAAAGGACATTGCTCATGAACAAGATAAAGATCCGATTTGGGAAGACATCAAAAGTAAATGGCATGAAAAGACACACACACAGATTCGGCATTATTATCTGATTAGAAACAGCATACTGTTCAAACGCTGCACTGTTGATGACAAGCTATGAATACTTTGCATTCCTGACGATTTTGTTAATAAGCTCATTTGGTACATTCATTTCAACTATGCACATTTTGGTCCACGAAAATGTTATCATATTCCTCGGAAGACTTGTTATTTTAACAATATGGAAAAGAGAATTCGAAGAGCCTTGTCTATTTGTAAACTTTGTCAAAAGGCTAAACCATCTACTGTCTCACATCGTGCTCTGCTCCGTTGTTTCCTATCATTCCTTCTAAATTAAAAGAATTTGCTGCTGTTGATCTCTTGGGACCCCTTGTCAGAACATCTAATGGATTTTCGTACGTTCTAGTCGCTGTTGAACTTACTTCAAAATTCGTTTCTTTCACTCCGTTACGTAAAGCCACTGGACAGTCTGTATCCAACGCCTTCGTTAAAAATTTCTTACGTGAAGTTGGACATGTTAGTAAAGTCATTTTAGATAACGGACCGCAATTCAGATCTGCTGTTTGGTCACGCATGCTTCGGAACCATAAAATCAAACCTGTTTTTATTCCATTGTACTCACCACATTGTAATCCGTCTGAACGGATTATGAAAGAAATCAATAAGCTTTGCCGACTTTATTGTCACAGAAAGCACCAGCATTGGGACAGATATTTACACTTATTTCAAAACGTGCTGAATGAAATGCCTCATGACTCCACTGCTTTACCACCTATTCTTGTACTGAAGAATGAAGAACCACCGAACAGAATCAGAGAGCTTGTACCTTTCCCGAATACACGTAAACTTCGACACAAAGACATAATTGGTTTGGCTATTAAAAATATAAAATCTGCAGCAGACAAAAGGAGAAAACTACACGGTAAAGCAAATGCAAAGAAATTATATATTGGTCAGAAAGTTCTCATTAAAGCTCATTCATTGTCACATAAGAAGAAACACTTGAGTCACAAATTCTTTCTAGTTTACAATGCACCTTACAGAATCCGACGTATACCACATGATAATTGCGTTGAAGTTGAAACTCTGCGTACTAGGAAGAGTAAAGGTGTACACCACTTTTGTCATGTAAAACCTTTTATTGAAAGATAATATGTTTTTTAACTTAGTCTTTGCCATAAAACTTTTCACTTCACGCTACTAGTACAATTTGTCAGACTGAGAAACTGTTAACATGCAACAATGTTTTGAAGTTAACTATCCAGCCTAGAACCTAGGGAACATTTTTAAACAGAAATTACGAACGCATTGTTATAGTGAACAGACGACACAGTGTTGTTATTTGTACATTCTTGCTTGTTAGTTGCACGATTACGTAACGACTATCAGGCTTACATACTTAGAACATATACTGCTAATGAGATTTTAATGCAACATTTTGGTTTAGTTGAAAATGCATTCTGGATTTAAAGTACTTTCTGTGAGATACCAGATGACACAGTGGTTAGTTTATGTGACAGCTACACGATTTTATCACGACACTACTAATAAGTGACCATTTACAATGTTGCTTTTTCAGTGTTTCTGTTTTATATCTGCACAGTTTTTCTGAATTCTTCTGGAAAGTAAAACATGTTTTAGTAGTAACGTTTGTGGCATAGCTACAATGAGAAAGCCTTTTTCGTAGCACAACAATACTTTACATTATAGTACTTTCTTGATCACGGTAAGGTACGTAATAACTACGATATCTATACGCAAAGCATTTCACTTTCGTTTATGATTAGGTAAGTACGTTGATTTCAGCAGAACTTTGCTTACAGAGGATGATAACTACGACACTTCCACAGAGATTATCTTACAACAAGACGCACAGTTTAGCGCTACAGTACACGTATTTGAGTGATTAATTTTGTACTTAAAACATTTATTTTTTAAAGATTTTTGAACTACAAAGAAAGTTTTCCGTGATACATTTCATTCCATTGCTGTAATCTGTAACACCTGAGGGTATAATTACATTAATCCTCAGGGGGGTACACGCTTACTGTATGTACCATGTGTTTGGCAAACACAAGGAGCCCTAGCTGATATGGTATTTGCTTATACAACTTTACACATCGGTACCATATTTCTGTAACACAGAATTACACAGATATCTGATTATTTGACAGAGAAACAAACATTCTTTTTCCTATATCAGTGAGACACGTTTACGCAATTACACAGTTGGATAACTTCACACTTATGAAATTGTATTTTGTCTGTAGTTTTTGAACTGTTCATATTTCTTCGGAACTCTTGTGATACTATGAGAGCTTTGAATGATGTATTTGCTATGCGATCATGATTTTTAAAGTAAGTTTGAGGTAGATGACACTATTGAAATGAGCAGAGAATTTTTTTCAGGTTTTGAAATAATTGGAGGAAGCTACGACGATTTTGAGAATTGACTGAGATGTTATGATATTATTACGATGACGATATGTATTATGCTGTTGAGGTATGTTTATGATCAATAAGATGATGCTACCATATATGAGGAATTTGATTATGCTACGTATTTCTTATGATGAAATATTGAAGAAGTGTTGATGAATATGTATATGTATAATAAAGTAAGGAATAATGAGTAGTGGTTAGGGACTTTGATTTGTGGAGAAGGATGTTGGAAACCAAGAGTCGTACTTTAGAATTATGAAATGTGTGTACATGTGTGAATGTATCACAATGCCACTGAAAATTTTTTGGACACTGTTGTATTAATAGGAATTTGTTTCTACACATTTGTAACGCAAATTCTCGACCTGTGAAATTTTTTATATGAGACTGTCACTGTAGTGCAAACTGCTGGCGTAAATATTTCGGTAGGAAAGTTAAGTGACTTTCACATAATGCGTGGTGGGCACCCAGCTACGTGATAGTCACCTGGGAAAAAGCCATTAGTGTGTGCCTTTCAGAGGCAAAGGTGGAAAAAAAGGAGGCCATTATCCTCGCTATTGACTTTCCTTTGCAGGAGGCATTACAAATACGACACACTCATTACTTCGAAACATATCGTACTTCGTGCTACTTACTGAAATGCTTATGAACTGATGGGTAATATTCTAACATGTGCACACCTGATTATGACAAGTGTCTTTCTACGAGAGTTGAGAGAATTTCTACTAATTTATGAAATGCCACATGACTATTGAATGATATTTTTATGCTTTGCTTTGTCCATAGTTGCTTATTTCATTTGATATCTGGTTTCCAGCTGTGTTACAACATTGGTTTTATAAAATAAAATTAAATGCATTTGCTAATGTGAAAACTTTCTGTCAACAGATCCGTTAAATAATAATTTTATGATCCACATTCTTCAAGCACTTGGATAGGAGAGAACAATAAGAAGGGACTAGTAACAGTAACTTTTCAAGTACATGGTAATATTTTTTTACGATAAGTTGTTGTGGTGCACCACTTTAATTACATAGACATTAAGATGTGAATAGACATTTCCCTTATCTGCATTGTTGTTTTTACTGTAATATTTTTTCTCCTTGAGCTTTGTCATGTTTAGGCATAAGTTATTGCATTTGCTGCTGCTGTTTGCCAGGCATAGTGCTACTAAATTTCAGTTTGTATTACTCTGTTAAGTCAGATTTACTACTGATTCATTTTTCTTGTTGCTGCAGATTGGCTCATATTAGTGATAATGTTGCATTTGCTGTGCTAATATATATATATATATATATATATATATATATATATATATATATATATATTGCTGCTTGCTTTGCCAATTTGTATTTTTTGTCATTGCTGTTTGTGTTAATTGTTTTGTGCTGCTGCATTGCCTCGTCCCTTAGTTTAGCATCTGAGCTCAGTAGATTTAAGTTAGCTTAAGATGGGGTAGGCTATATAAGAGAACGAGTTGTGATGAAGTGGAAGAAATCCATTGCGAAGCTATAAGAAAGTGGTTTGGCCAAAAAGTATTTTGAAAGAGGATATGAACAAAAAAGTAGGGTTTAGGGACAACAGGTTTAGGTAGGACTTTCTTGGAAATAAATGATGAGGTAAGATAATGGAAAATAAATAATGAGGTAAGAAATATGTGAACATATAAATACATAAAGCATGCTTGGATAGGATTTTTTTGGTGGAAACAAATGTTGAAATAAGATAAAAATCTATGGAATGAAGTTTTGGGTTGGACTGCAGTACCAAATGTTACCCTGAAAACGAACCCTGTCTTTCCTTTTGTATTATTCTGCTATGTGTTTATTTATCCTTGTGTATTTGTCTTTTTCCTGTCTTTATATGTTTAGCTAATAAGATTTATGTTGTAGAATTTTTCAAATACTATGTTATTTTCTTTGTTAAGATGTTTAGACATTATTTATTCTGTTCTGTTTTAATGCTGATGTGTGAAATTAATGTTTCGAAAACTATACTCATTATTTTATATATTCACTTATGTCATAATTCCTGTAACACTGATGTATCTATTTATTTTTATTCTTTTGTAAAGCCTGTACTACTACAAATTTATCTGTATTGTTATGTTCTTTAATAATGTATTTTGTACCTTTGTTATTGTGTTCTCATGTTATAAAATTGTAATTGACACCAGTTCATCAAATTTCTGATGGTCATAGTATATGCAAAATATGTGAGAAGTTGGGACTGTTAGTGCTTGGACGTGTGTTAATAATTCAGCAAGGGACTGATTAACAGCATTGCTGGTTCTAAGGACAATTCCAAAAACTTCGTGAGTGCACAAGTGGTGGTTTATGGACTTGCTATACTGTCGGCGCAAGACTCTTCGATGGTGATTCTGCAACTGCACAGTCGCAGCAGATGGCTGCTGGCCATCTCTACAAGGACTACAGTGGGTCTATACCTTTGATGATCCATCAATACCATTATTTCTACAAGTACTGCAGTGGGTCTGCACCTTTGGTGGCCCACCAATACCATACTCTCTACCAAGACTATAGTGGGTCTGCTCTGTGATGACCTACCTACCAATATCCTTCAAAACTTCGACTGACTCTGCTGTGGGTTTGCTCTGTTGTGGCCCATTACCTGCCTGCATGGCAAGAGTCAGCACTGTCTTTCCGTTAGAAGGACAACACTACTTCTTCAAGACTGCATGGAAATCCACTACTTCCGTGTGCATTTTCTTTTACTGCTCAGACTTTGAGAAAAACACTGCTATTTTACTGTGATGAACGATCAGGACTGTCTTTATAGACTGTGAGAAAATTTTAGCTTTTGACCAACAATGTATCAATAAATGTGTGCCTTTGATTTCTTTGTTATTGTAATTATGAAAATTTTTTTCAAATCTGTATTGGCCACTGCCCAAAACAATTTGTAAAATTTTTTGTGGGGAGCATGGGGGCTATGTAAGTACGCTGTTTAGGTTCTTATATTGGTAACGCCACGTAGCGCTCTGTATGAAAATCACTGGCTGTGCTGTGTGCAGTCTGTGGCTAGTTTGCATTGTTGTCTGCCATTGTAGTGTTGGGCAGCTGGATGTTAACAGCACGTAGCCTTGCGCAGTTGGAGGTGGGCCGCCAGCAGTGGTGGATGTGGGGAAGTGAGATGGCCGATTTTTGAGAATGGATAACCTGGAGGTGTGTCCATCAGAAACAGTACATTTGTAAGAATGGATGTCATGAACTGCTATATATATTATGACTATTAAGGTAAATACATTGTTTATTCTCTATTAAAATCTTTCATTTGCTAACTATGCCTATCAGTAGTTAGTGCCTTCCGTAGCTTGAATCTTTTATTTAGCTGGCAGTAGTAGCGCTTGCTGTATTGCAGTAGTTCGAGTAACGAAGATTTCTGTGAGTTAAGTGATTTGTGAAACGTATAGGTTAATTTAGTCAGGGCCATTCTCTTTTAGGGATTACTGAAAGTCAGATTGCGTTGCGCTAAAAAAAATATTGTGTGTCAGTTTAAGCACAGTCATGTATAATTTTTCTAAGGGGACGTTTCACTGCTTATGGTAAAACATTAATGCTGGTAACCTTAGTGGTCTATTTTCTCAGGGAGCTATGATGCACTTTCAATGCTTTAAACTCACTACCCTTTACGTAATGTGGTTTTCTCACGATGTATGGCTGCCACTACATCGGCACTTACGTAAATTGGTCTGGCTCTAAAACGTTGGTTCACTGCGAATGTGTATTAACTGGATTGTGGACCAGGGTTCGTAATTCTGCCTTAAGAGCTATTATTGTCAATTTTAGAGTTCTGACATATATACCGTTTGTGGGCTTCACTAATACAGTAATGTAATTTTTATATTTTGGCTGTATATGCCCTTGTGCGTAACTCTCTCGGCGTAAACGCCACTTGCCTTTTTGATGTATAACTACATTAATTGTACCAAGGCTCCCATACTGTTATAACGGGAGTATTAAACGCTTTCCTTCTTTTTATTGTTACTTTATCTATGGACGTTATTAATACTGATAATTTTCACGTTGCTTTTGTACGCCAATTGGCACATGTTTCGCGCCATGAGCGCCACCGGCCCTGGCCGCAGAGTAACTACGCTGGCCGATTACACTCAGTCGGTTGTGAGCTTGCAAGATCCATGTACTAATTTATATTTACGTGACAAACCCTATTTCTAGGGCTATATTTTAATTTTGACAAATGGATCTATGCCGACATTTGTAAAAACGGCGATGGTACATTAGTCCTTACTAATGTAAAATTGTAAGTACCAGTCGTCGTTCTCATATTTCTGTAATGCAAAAGCTCTCTAATTTACGTTAAAATCTATTCTTGACTTGAGTTTCATACTTTTCTAATGTAAGCTATGATGTTCGTTGTCCTTAGGCCACCTTCTGAAGAAGACAAATTTAAATTTGTTGAAACCTAGGTAAAGAATTCTTTATCCATTGCAACTGGTCGGCTGTTTATAATTTTATTATTTAGAAATGTAACCCCCTTGGGGGTGAAGATGTTTTTTGAAAATAAATCGTGATGAAAGAGTTACTAAATCGTTTATAAAGACACATCTATGAAAATTAATATTTTTCTTCTCATTTTAAAATAAAAAATATGTGTTTTGGTGTTTTTGGAAATTCAGCCTATAAGTTGGTGGAATAAGGGAAGAAAATTTTTACGAAAATAACTTTTATGAAAATATTTCGTTATAGTAAACTGATACTTGACATACAGCGAAATATGTGTTAGGGGATGAAAGTTTCTATAGAAATATCACCACAAGAACTGAGAAGGCATGATTAACAAACTTCAAATATCTGAATCCAGATACCAGAACCGCTTGTTGGTCAGTAGTACATTCGGAAAAGGCCATGCTTCTATGGCCTTAATTAGCGTGAAATGGTTGGAAGAGGTTGTAGTCCGTGAACAACATGAAAATTAGATTAAAGGATTAAATGAAACAACAAGTTTACTGTTACCAGTCACCGTTTTATTTATTTCCATACGCGTTTCAAAGGTTTAAACCTCCATCATCGGGTGGATTTACATTAGGTAGTATGACATTTGATTGTATGTTGTGTTACGATTTTTTGGAGGGACTTGTGTCACTGTCTAGTAAAGAAACAAGAGACTATTTCAGAACAGTGTCTTGTTTCTCCACTATACAGTGACACAAGTCCCTCCAAAAAATCGTAACACAACACACACTCAAATGTCATACTAACTAATGTAAATCCACCCGATGATGGAGGTTTAAACCTTTGAAACGCGCCGTGGAAACAAATAAAACGGTGACTGGTGACAGTAAACTTGTTGTTTCATTTAATGTCAATAACAGTCATGGTAAAGCCTAACCTAAAATGTTCGCAATAAAAAAGAGAAGAGGTAGCGGGTGCTAAGCTAGAACATAATAACGGCTTACAAATCAAATGTAATTAAGCAGTCACATGTCAAATATTTTGCGACCTTGTATAGATGTTGCCTCGAAAGCCACCTTGCGGCAAATGATGTTTACTTTTTGATACGGCGAATGACGTGAGCCAGTTTGACCACTGATGGCAGCACGCGGAACGGATAAATCGAGCAACAGTGTAGGCACCGCCTTCGCTTTGCCTCGTTAATACCCGCCTCCCGCCCACTACGGGAGTAAGCCATGTGCTGGAGATTATCGCCGCTCTCCGCACCGTCGTTAGGCGCCAATTACGAAGACGAACTTTTAAAGGGCGAACGCGGCCGCTTCGCCAATCGGCGCGGATCGGCCGTCGCCGGCAAGGAAGAGGCGTGCCCGTCAAAACGGAACGGCCGCAGCTGTAGCCCAGCCCCCTCCTCCTGGCCGCCTCCGTCCGCTCTGCAGCGGAGGGTGGCGAAGCCAGGACCGTGCTCATTAGATCGACGAAAGCATGACTTTTAACTCTGCGGCCGGCACGGAGCTGCGCGCAATTTGATCTGTAATTCCCGGGCGACGTCAGTGGAGCCGGCAGCCGGCGCACTGAGTTCCGGGAAGACTGCCGGCGGACACCTGTTGTCTCGCTGCGCGCGTAATTGGGAGCGCCTAATTTCCCCGGCGCGCGGCGCTTCTAATGTGGCGCACAGTACATTACCAGTCGGCGCGTTCCCAGCGCGCGGCGTCACACGCTGCACGCGGCGCGGCCCGGCGCGCGGGGTAACGCTCGGCTCCTCCGCGCCTCTCCGTCCTCTTTGCGCTTCTCACGGAAGCTCCCGTGACTTTTTAATGGGCTCTCTCGGACTACGGCCTTTCATCTGGAGCCGTCTCCGCCTCCTGCGAAGGCGCCCCCAGATGAATGCTTCCACAGAGCTCTCAGCAGCTCACAGACGCCGGACGCGTCTTCGCCGGGAGGATTATTTTCGGTCCGGCAGGTGATTTTTGCGGAGCTGTTTTCCTGGAAGAGGTGTGCAGCTGCCACCA
Source organism: Schistocerca americana (assembly GCF_021461395.2). NCBI lineage: Eukaryota > Metazoa > Arthropoda > Insecta > Orthoptera > Acrididae > Schistocerca > Schistocerca americana. The sequence continues at coordinate 806,040,800 of NC_060122.1, read as the reverse complement.
TAACGGGCTTTCAGGAAGCCTGAAACGTTGCTAGTGCGAATATGAGATCATGCAGAATCATTTTAAAAATATCTCTTCAAATAAAAAAAAACAACTTCCATCCCCTATTTCACCCACTTTGGGGATTAAATTACCAAAAACATCGAAACAAGTACAGTACTGGCTGCACCACGAAGATGACGTGCTACAGACGCGCAATTTAACCGACAGAAAGAAGATGCTGTGATATGTAAATGATTAGCTTTTCAGAGCATTCATACAAGGTTGGCGCCGGTGGCGACACCTACAACATGCTGACAAGACGAAAGTTTCCAACCTATTTCTCATACACAAACAGCAGTTGACCGGCGTTGCCTGGTGAAACGGTGTTGTGATCTACATCCATACTCCGCAAGCCACCTGACGGTGTGTGGCGGAGGGTACTTGAGTACCTGTATCGGTTCTCCCTTCTATTCCAGTCCCGTACTGTTCCTGGAAAGAAAGATTGTCGGTATGCCTCTGTGTGGGCTCTAATCTCTCTGATTTTATCCTCATGGTCTCTTCGCGAGATATACGTAGGAGGGAGCCATATACTGCTTGACTCCTCGGTGAAGGTATGTTCTTGAAACTTCAACAAAAGCCCGTACCGAGCTACTGAGCGTCTCTCCTACAGAGTCTTCCACTGGAGTTTATCTATCATGCCTCGTGTAAAGAGGAGAAATGCGTACCATCACATTTCAGACTTTGATAAAGGTCGGATTGTAGCCTATCGCGATTGCGGTTTATCGTATCGCGACATCGCTGCTCGCGTTGGTCGAGATCCAATGGCTGTTAGCAGAATATGGAATCGGTGGGTTCAGGAGGGTAACACTGAACGCCGTGCTGGATCCCAACGGCATCGTGTCACTAGCACTCGAGTTGAGAGGCATCTTATCTGCATGGCTGTAACGGATCGTGCAGCCACGTCTCGGTCCCTGAGTCAACAAATGTGGACGTTTGCATGACAACAACCATCTGCACGAAAGTTGGACGACGTTTGCAACAGCATGGACTATCAGCTCGGAGACCATGGCTGCGGTTACCCTTGACGCTGCATCACAGACAGGAGCGCCTGCGATGGTGTACTCAACGACGAACCTGGGTGCGCGAATGGCAAAACGTCATTTGTTTGGATGAATCCAGGTTCTGTTTACAGCATCATGATGATCGCATCCGTGTTTGGCGACATCGCGGTGAACGCACATTGAAAGCGCGCTTTCGTCATGGCCATACTGGCGTATCACCCGGCGTGATGGTATGAGGTGCCATTGGTTACACGTCTCGATCATCTCTTGTTCGCATTGACGGCACTTTGAACAGTGGACGTTACATTTCAGATGTGTTACGACCCGTGCCTCTATCCTTCATTCGATCCCTGCGAAACCCTACATTTCAGCAGGATAATGCACGACCGCATGTTGCAGGTCCTGTACGGGCCTTCCTGGATACTAAAAATGTTCGATTGCTGCCCTGGCCAGCACATTCTCCAGGTCTCTCACCAACTGAAAACGTCTGGCCAATGGTGGCCGAGCAACTGGTTCGTCACAATACGCCAGTCAGTACTCGTGATGAACTTTGGTATCATGTTGAAGCTGCATGGGCAGCTGTACCTGTACACGCCATCCAAGCTCTGTTTGACTCAATGCCCAGGCTTATCAAAGCCGTTATTACGGACAGAGGTGGCTGTTCTGGGTACTGATCTATGCACCCAAATTGCGTGAAAATGTAATCACATGTCAGTTCTAGTATAATATATTTGTCCAATGAATACCCGTTTATCATCTGCATTTCTTTTTGGTGTAGTATTTTTAATGGCCAGTAGTTGTGTTTTTCTTGTTTCTTACCGAGAAAACAAATACGATTTCTAGCTTCAAAATTGCCATAATGGCGATACACTTTCAAAAAAACCTTTCATCCTATAAAATGACTTTTACCTTAATAATATGAAAATTTATTTACGTGTTTGGAGAGAGAGAGAGAGAGAGAGAGAGAGATTGATTTTTTATTGAGATTTTTACTTTTAAGTCGTAACTGGTACCTGAAGTTTGGTAGCTGCCTCCTTGAATGATCAGCTTCTGCACCAGTTGGTGACGTATTACAATTTGGAGGAAGTTATTATTTTTTAAGGTTTAAAATACAACTCTGTTAGTTACTTGGCCGTATTGCGGATACCTTTGAGCCCAAGTTTTCGTAGCTATTCATGCATAAGGGACCACTGTTGTGAGTAAATAAGATCAAACAGCAATCTGCTTTTCGTGAGAAAAGGAAATAGCTTGGCGCACTAACTTCCTTCAGACTACACGTCCTACTACATCAAAATTGGTCAGTGGAGTTCAGCACCATACTATTGTGCAAGAACATAATCCAGTTACTGTAATTAAGAAATTATTAGAGGTTGTTACTTATTGAATGAAAACTATAGAGAATGCATTTCTTTTCCTGTATTTTAGTGCACTTTGTACACTTACAGTTCTGTCGATTGATAGATGGCGACGACAATGAAGTTCACCTCCTTTTCCAAAAACAAGGTATTTATATTCTTCACTTCCAGAAAATTTGTATACATAAATGTTTGGCAACTCTTACACATACTTAACTCGGTTTTATCACTAAAATATCTGTTTTCATTAAATGTAACAATACGTTCTGAGCGACGGCCTAGCAACACGCCCCCTTTCCACAAGATACAGATAAATCAATTGTCTTTTTTTAGGGTCCATACTCAAAGATTCACAACTACTATCCTTGCGGGGACTGCGCGCTAAAGAGTTTGTTGCTGTCCAGCTGCGCTTCACTTCACTTCAAGTACTTTTTGAATCGCATTTACATTTACGGTATTTACGTACACTACTGAGCTTCTCAGAATAAAATCAGGCACAAATTAGTTAAAAAAAATGGCAGTGAAGCTAAATCCCCTTTGGGTGGAATTTAGAGAAATCTCTTCTTTAACGATGCCTATAGAAAAAGATTGAGACCCTCTCGAAATTTCAAGTTTTATCCTTAGTGAAAACTATAGGGAAAGACGGGTCAAATGCAGTATGTAAAACATCCAAGAGGGAACAGTAACTGTGGAAGACCAAGTGCTCGGATTAAAAAAGGCTGAAGACAGGGATGTAGTCTTTCGCTCCTGGTGTTCAATCTAAACATCGGAGAGGCAATGACGGAAATAAAGGGAAGGTTGCAAGAGTGGGATTAAAATTCAAAGTGAATGGACATCAATGACGAAATTAACTGGTGACATTTCTATCCTCAGTGAAATTGAAGAAGAATTAAAGGATCTGCTGAGTGAAATGAACTGTCTGATGAGTACAGAATAATGGACTAAGAGGAAGTTGACGAAAGGAATGAGGAGTTGCAGAAATAAGAACAGCGAGTAACAAACAGAACTGGGGATCATGAAGTAGACGAAATTCAAGAATTCTGCTATCTAGGCAGAAAAACAACACAGGATGGACGCAGCAAGGACGAGGTAAAATCAGACTAGCATTGGGAAAAAGCGCATTCCTGGCCAAATTTAGACCTTAATTTGAGGGAGAAATTTTTGAGAATGGACTTTTTTAGCACAGCATTGCATGCTAGTGAAACATTGACTATGGGAAAACTGGAACAGAAGAGAATAGAAGCATTTGAGATGTGATGCTACAGAAATATGTTGAAAGTTAGATGGACTAATGAGCTAAGGAACGAGGAGGTTCTCCGCATAATGTGCGAAGAAAAGAATATATGGAAAACGCTGACAAGAAGAAGCGTCAGGATGAACAACATGTGTTAAGACATCATGGAATAACTTCCATGGTACTGGAGGGAGTTATAGATGGTAGAAACTGAAGAGCTAGACAGAGATTGGAATATATCCAGCAAACAATTCAGGACGAAGGGTGTAGGTGCCACTCTGAAATGAAGAGGTTGGCACAGGCGACTAATTCGCGGTGGACATCGTCAAAACATGACGAAGAGAAGAAAAACTATCTCTTCCAGGCTAATGCCAGGACGTGCTGAAAAGAAATGCCTCCGATTTTTTATGCAAAAACTCCCAACACTTTTAAAATAAAACAAACTTTATTAGAATTCTACACCTTTATTCTTCATGTCTAAGTATTTGCAGCTCTCTGCCCCTAGAGGGCTCCGAATATTACCGTGTAACACGGCGGTGTGCAACGAAAGTATGTCGGCATGTGAGAAACAGCTTACTGTAGTAATAGAGTTTCTAACTGCAGAAGAGGTCGTCGACAGAAGAAGCAGCCTTTAGTTCAGTATGACAATGACAATGTCGGAGCACACATTGCAACATCTGCAACAATCCGACCCCTTGGTTTCACTGCCATCGGTCATCCTCCATACACTCCCGACTTGGTCCCATCCGATTTACACCCGTTTCCAAAACGTAGAGAACACTTTTGATAGTGATGAAGCTATGCGAGTAGAGGTGAAGTTGTGGCTCCGTCGAGAAAGTCCAGCGTTCTACAGTGGCGGTATTAACAAGCCTCTGTTTGGGAGAAACGTGTTCGTTGCCAGGGTGACTGTGACGGGAGATAAATATGTAGACAATAGGAATAATTATGTAGAATTTTAATCTTTGGTTTCTTTTAAAAAGCTTTAAGAGTTTTCTTAATAATTTCAAAGGCATTACTTTTGAGAATGTGCTAGTTCAAGGTGTTCCCTTTATCTTGACTAATCCAAATAATAATTTTTTGGCGAGGAAAAAAATGTAGTCTATCAAGCAAATATTGTTTACTGTAAGTATGATTTAAACAAAGCAATCAGTCACAACTTTTCGTGTTTTATCTTGTGTTTGTGACTGAGGGCGTTTTTTTAATTCATACTTTCAGTGTATTGAATACAATCACGCTTGTAGCCGCAAAATATGGAAAAAATTAAACTAAAAAAGTGTTGTTTAGCTATCAGGAAAACACGATTGGTTCAGTAGACACTGATTGCAGCACCGTTGTAACTTGAGGATACTGTACCTCTGGATACCGAATGCTTCGTTGTCGGTACTTCAGTCTAGTGGCCGATTTTATAATCACATGAAAGATTGTCCACCAGCAGTTTATGCCATTAACTATTGTTTCCGTTGTCGTGAGACACGGAATGTTTTGTGCAGCATTTGCAGATTTTTTGGTCTTACACTTTTGGTGCTACAGAAGAATGCTGAAGATTAGATGGGTAGATCACATAACTAATGAGGAGGTATTGAATAGAATTGGGGAGAAGAGGAGTTTGTGGCACAGCTTGACTAGAAGAAGGGATCGGTTGGTAGGACATGTTCTGAGGCATAAAGGGATCACCAATTTAGTACTGGAGGGCAGGATGGAGGGTAAAAATCGTAGAGGGAGACAAAGAGATGAATACACTAAGCAGATTCAGAAGGATGTAGGCTGCAGTAGGTACTGGGAGATGAAGAAGCTTGCACAGGATAGAGCAACATGTAGAGCTGCATCAAACCAGTCTCAGGACTGAAGACCACAACAACAACAACTTTTGAGTACTGTGTAATGTATAAAAGCAGTTTGTAAAATATTTTTAGTTCTTGAGTTGCAGGATTTTATGATGAGCAAAATTCCATAGTATATTTTTAAAACTAGATAAACAGGATGTTTCCCTAAGAGCGTGCAAAAATTTTACTGGACGTAGAGGACGCTCCACTGAACAATTTGAGTAGGGAAGGTGGGATCGGAGAATCCAACTTAAGGGAATAATAGGCATAAAATCACATTACTCAGCACTTTTTAAGTTGCAGTTAACTACAAATACCATCATTGCTGCGTCCAGGCTAAATTGTTGCAATCTCGTGTGGACGCTTATGTCATAGTTCGTTTGTCGTGCAGCACATTGTACCTTGAAACGGAATGTCTTGTATCATCCAACAAGTGGTATCTGCAAATGAAGTGAGTGTTATATTTTAGCAATTTGCCTGTCTTGAAAATGTAAATTTGTGCTAGTTTCCAATAGCCTGTGTTTCGAAATGAATTGTAGCTTGTAACTTGTTTTTAGTTATTGTACTTCTTAATTTCCTTTTACTTACTGATTATTGGTACTCAGCAGAGTAAATGGAGTATAATAATAATAACAATAAGGCAGAAGCTTCGAGACTGACTTAAGTCTTGATGGAAGAGACTTCTTCATAGAAGAGATCAGAATGCAGATACTGCTTCCAAACATCAAGGTCTACGAAAGCACACGCCAAATACTCATAGAAAAACACGACTCTTTCTGACCTCCCCCCCCCCCCCCTTACCATCTAAATGAAATTATACACGATCTAGTTGCCGTGTAGTGAAGTTGAAAGATATTTTGTTTTTCAATCGTACGACGAAAAAAGGATAAGCACTAATTATAGTGAACAAGGCCATCAAGAGATTTAAACTACCAACAGCACTATCGGCTATGGCTTATCCCTGCTTTAACCAAGACCATCTACTGTACATTTTTGGCCTTACTTGAACTCAGCTGTTGTTTTATTAATCAGTTCTTACTTGCAGTTGAATATAATGTAAACCGTACCGTTTATTGTTTTGTGGCGTGTGCTTTTGTGATAGTTTCTCTAAATGAATAAGTTTGTAACAAGAAAGATGAGGAAAACTAATGTTCTGGTAAGTTAAAAATATGTACACACTACTTACCTATCACGTTAGCAATAGTGTGCTTATTTGAAGACTGGTAAAACTTTGGGATGCAATATTTCAGTATTCAGTGTTTCACAAGGCAGCGGAGTGGTAAACATCATTACAAATAACATTAAACTAAATTCAATGCATAAAAGTACATTAGGACTTGCCTGTGTAATTCAAAAGCAAAAATACTGCCCAGACAGAGATGGCTGTATTTCTTTAAAAAATTGTTCAAAATTCTATAATTAGTAGCCCAAACAGCAAAATATCTTCCAATCTGGTCACCTGAGCGATACTCAGTTACAAGAACCAGTTCCGATGGGTTTGTAGAGAGCAGAAGGAGCATGTAATGACAGCATATTCTATAGTCTGTTTATTTTTAAAGGAAAATAAACGTCATATAACAACAAAGTATGTTGTACATCGTACAGGAGTTTATTAGCATCAATCACTATATAACTATATTACCACTTATCTCGGATACATAGAAACTCGTTTAAAATATCGCATACATTAGAATTCCAGTTTAAATCAATGCGTGAATCACTGTTAAGATCCCCAAAACTACTGCTCGTAGTATTTGTATATTCTGTTTTGTTTTATAAGCAAATTTGGTTGCTATAATTTCAAATTACTGGTGAAATAATAATTTAAAAAAGTTGTTGATTACTTACGGAAACTGAAGATTTTTATGAAATGAAAGACGTTTTAATAAAATTTGGGGTTGAATGGAGGAACTTGGGATACATATATACGCCTTTCTTCTTTGCTCTTATAGATCAAATACTATTTATATGGAGGCCTTCTAAAATCAAATTATATGTATACATAAAATTAAAAACAAATAAACGTGTTTTCATAATAAATGAAAAGCATGAACCGTTTTAAGATCCTCTTTAACAAACTGGATCGTTGCATCAAGCGTTGCCTTTAGAGTATGTGTTGAGTGTAGGTGGTTGTATTGGATATTTGTGTATGGTGGTGCCAGCGCATGATTCACTGCTGTAGGCTGGCACCAAAGGAACGTCTGAGCTGTGGGAAAACAGAAAAAGAAGAGAATATAAGCGTTTGAGATGTACCCCTACACAAGTACCGTCAACGTTAGGAGGTCTCATCAAATAAGAAATGAAAAGGTTCTTCACAGAATCAACAAAGAGAGGAAAGTATAGAAAACAGTGACAAGAAGAAGGTACTGGATGATAGGTCATGTCTTAAGACGCCAGGAAATATCTTCCGTGGCATTAGAAGGATATTATGTAGAATGTATAATCCATATTGGAAGGCAAAAATTCGAATACAGCTAAAGAATAGTTGAGAACACAGGATGCAAGTGCTATTTTAAGATGATGAGGTTGCACAGGACAGGAATTCGTGACGTGCCGCATCAAACCAGTCAGAAGAATGACGACTAAGAAAATGGTATTTGGTTATGAGTGGGATGTTCAGATCATCCGAGTCCTGCGCTCGAAATGGATATCAACTAGTGCCCAAAGTGCCGAGATTTCATTCATATGACGGAAGAAATTCCATATGCAACGTAAGGAAGAAAAACCTCTGTATTATACTTCTGAATGTTAATTTTTGATAATAATATTACAATTTACATATTAAGGTCAAGGGATGTCGATTGGTCGCTGTGTCATCCTCTGCTTCGCGGATACGTTATGGAGGGGCATTTGGTCGATAAACATTGCTCTCCTGGCCATTACACAGACTTTCCAGACCTTGCAGCCACTGCTTTTCATTCTCAGTAGCTTCTCGGCTGTCATCAAGAGACTGTGCGCACCCTGTACCAGTCATCCCACTAAGGAAAAACCCTTGGCAATACCAGGAATCGACCTCTGGCCGTCAAGTTATCCCTAAAGGGAAAAGTAACAAAATCGTTTGGTGACTAAGAGAGAAAAACCTTTTCTTGTTTGATCACATGTCACTGAAAAGACTTTACGGTTGATAAAGATATATGGAAATTGACACAATTAATCCTTTCGATATTTTTTATTTCTAGATAAGTTAGTAACTGTATTTATTTACTTGCTTGTCGTATTCAATAAACACTGACCATCCTGAAAGAATATGTAACGCATTGTGAATTACATTGATTTAATTTGCAATACATCTACAAGGTATGCTACTTAACTGTGTGACAAGAATTACTGGTAGTAGCAGATGCAAGATAAGGCTATTTATGTTTTTAAATTTGCACCATCTATTTTGATGAAATTTAATTACCATGTGTGGATAAAAATCCTACGTCAAAATCGCAAATTTTCTTTACTGACTACCGGTTTCGGCTCATTGGCGAGCCATCATCAGATCTAAAAAGATGGAAAATTGTATATAAAAAGCGAACAATAAAAATTACAATCAATACTTGAATTTCCATCATGCAGTATATACCAATCTAAAATATTGTTCAGTGTGTGTTATTCACTACATATTGTATTTTTTAGAACTAAGTCGCCCTAGTTAAATAATACACTAAAGGCATAAGGGAGAAATATTAAAACGTGACACAATAAAAACATGCTTGGTAATACGAAGTACCTTACCTAAAGCGAAAATCTTCGTTGGGTTGCAAACTGACAACGATAATAAGTAATAAAATGTTGTTACAGTGCACATTTTGCTACACATATGTACAGACGATCGACAGCAATGACAGTTGCATCGCCCACGAGAGCGTGTGTTATACTGACGTCGTTTGTCTTATTAGAGTCACGTTCGTATTAAATTAGTTTATTGGAAGCGCTGTCTGGCAGGCAAAGCTTTTGTGTAGCAGGTTGGCTGACAGTTATCACACCGAAACTTCCTTTTTCCTGATATGAATGTCATAAATGATGTTTATGTCCGCAACTAACATTTTCAGTTCAAGTAGGGTACGTCATATTACCATATATTACCATATATTTTTGCATGTTTTTATTGTGTCCAGTTTTAATATTTTCCCATTGTAGGTTCAGTGTTTTATTTAACTTGGACAACTTAGCTCTAAGAAATACGACAGTGTATTGGAAGTATCACACACAGAACAACATTTTAGATTGGTATGTCTTGCATAATGGAAATTCAAGTACTGAATATAATTTTTATTGTTAACTTTTTATACGCAATTTTTTGAATTTTCAGATCTGAAGATGGCTCGGTAAACCAGTAATTAGTAAAGAAAATTCGCGATTTTGACGCACGATTTTTATCCACACGTGTTTTAAATCAACAATTTGTGTATCTCCCACCAGTGACAGTGTCAAAGAATAACAGATGCTATTACACACTGAAGAGCCAAAGAAACTGGTACACCTGCCTGACGTCGTGTAGGGCTCCCGCGGGCACGCAGAAGTGGCGCAACGACGAGGTATGGACTCGACTAATATCTGAAGTAGTTCATAAGTCCGTAAGAGTTCGAGGGGTTGGAGATCTCTTCTGAATAGCACGTTGCAAGGCATCCCGGATATGCTCAATAATGTTCATGTCTGGGGAATTTGGGGGCCAGTGAAACAGTTTAAACTCATAAGGATGTTCGTAGAGCCACTCTGAAGCAATTATAGACGCGTCGGGAGTCGTATCGTTTTGCTGGAATCGCCCAAGTTCGTCGGAATGCGCAATGGACGTGAATGGATATGGTTGATCAGAGAGGATGCATCCATACGCGTGACTTGTCAGAGTCGTATCGAGACGTATCAGGGGTCCCATATGACTCCAACTGCACACGCCGCACGCTAATACATAGCTTCTACCAGCTTGAACGTTTCCCTGACGACATGCCGGGTCCAAGGATTCATTAGGTCGTCTCCATACCCACACGCGTCTATCCACTAGATACACTCTGAAATGGGACTCGCCAGACCGGGCAACATGTTTCCAGCCATCAACAGTCCAGTGTCGGTGTGGACGGGCCCAGGCGAGGCGTAAAGGTTTGTGTCGTGCAGTCATCAAGGGTACACGAGTGGGCCTTCTGCTCCGAAAGCCCATATCGATGACGTTTCGTTAAATGGTTCGCACGCTGACGCTTGTTGCTGGCTCAGCATTGAAATCTGCAGCAATTTTCGGAAGGGTTGCCCTTCCGTCACGATGAAGAATTCTCTTAAGTTGTCGTTGGTCCCGTTCTTGCAGGGTCTTATTCCGGCCGCAGCGATGTTTTATCGGATTGCTGATACTCACGGTACACTCATGAAATTGCCGTACGGGAAAACCGCCACTTCATTGCTACCTCGGAGATGTTGTGTCCCATCGCTAGAACACCGACTATAACACAATGTTCAAACTCACTTCAATTTTGATAACCTGCCACTGTAGCAGCAGTAACTGATCTAACAACTGCGCCAGACACTTGTCTCATATAAGCGTGGTCGACCGCGGCGCCGTATTCTGCCTGTTTACACATTTCTTTATTTGAATGCGCATGCGTATACCAGTTTTTTTGGCTCTTCAGTGTATTTCATTTGACTAATATCGGAGTATACGGTATTCTGGTACTAACATGAGATTCTGATTCCTACTTGCGTACTACAGCTGTTGCGATACCAGAAGCATATCCTGTGGTCTGTATTACTACAAGATCAGTGGTAGTCCGTACTGAGTAATTTATTACTTCTGCTGTACTTTACAGCTAATATTTCTAAGGAAACAAATAGTAATTGGCTCTCATTGTACGTCACTGTTGTTGTTGTTTTTGGGGAAGAAGACCAGACAGCGAGGTCATCGGTCTCATCGGATTAGGGAAGGACGGGGAAGGAAGTCGGCCGTGCCCTTTGAAAGGCACCATCCCGGCATTTGCCTGGAGCGATTTAGGGAAATCACGGAAAACCTGAATCAGGATGGCCGGACGCGGGATTGAACCGTCGTCCTCCCGAATGCGAGTCCAGTGCCTACCCACTGCGCCACCTCGCTCGGTATATGTCACTGTTCGACGAGTATAGTGAAGAGGAGCATCGTGATGGTTCAAATGGCTCTGAGCACTATGGGACTTAACTACTGTGGTCATCAGTCCCCTAGAACTTAGAACTACTTAAACCTAACTGACCTAAGGACATCACACACATCCATGCCCGAGGCAGGATTCGAACCTGCGACCGTAGCGGTTACGCGGTTCCAGACTGAAGCGCCGAGAACCGCTCTGTCACAACGGCCGGCGAGCATCGTGATATTCCCCTTGTACAGAAGAGATGACAGCGTCTGGGAGATCAAAAGTGATCGTTGGCAAACGTAAGATGACCCACTCTGGTCAGTATTTAAGCTTTCTGTTTCTCTGTTTCGGAATTACCGCTAATGAAATCTGACGAATTTCCAAGAACACTTTGCACTATTGTTTCCTCTGACATACTATTGGCAATGTGATTAATTGTGTGAAAAGCAGGTAAATCATTAACCTCATTCGTTAAACAATCAAGTTTTGAATTGTGCACAACAGCAATGTGCAAATCAGCGGCTTGCGTAATACCAGAATCTACTGTCTGATTACTAGTCAAACTAGTGGGTGAAACTGAAGTGTCATGAATTTGTTTAATATTTTTGGAAACGGAACTCACGATTTCTACGGTGCTTTGCAGCTGTTGCACTGCAGAGTGGTCTCTATAATTCTCAACGTTGTAGTCAATAATCAGAAAGTCGTCCATTTCGGTATCTTTAATTGTAACATTATGCGCCGGCACCTTAACAGTTTTGCGCGACATCTTAAATCACATACTCGGCGCAAAACCAAAGACAAAATTTCAACACTCAACTCAATAAAAAAAAAAAAAAAACAAGGCGGAGCATAAGAATGCCGGTGAACTGTGGAAACATTTTAGTTAGTAAACTGCGTTGCGCCAAAAAAATATAACTACCGTTCTTACTACAGAGTGATTGAGAGAAAATAATATATTTATCTGGCTATTTTAATATCAAAGAATTCACAACGGGAACGACTGGCAGAACTGTCGCCAAATGTAACGTTCTTTAGTTATATAACTTCGTGTTATCCAAATTTGCTGTGTGATGTGTTGTTGAGCAAATGGTGTGACTAATCAGTTTTACTGCAATCCAAAGAAAAATTAAACAACTTAATCTGGAAAACCAGTATGTAATGCATATAATGAAATCAATCCCTCTGAAATTTACTCAGTCTCGTCAGCACGGAGTTCTATGGCCCTGTGCAATAAACTGATAGAATTTCCTGTGCAACTAAACAGTGAAATACAATTTTCTTAGCTCCTGACTCGCTACGGATGAAATCTGGGTATTCCTCTCCACAGTAGACATACAAAATATTCAATCTTGGCTCAGCGAAGTGCGATGCCGACCGTAAAACAGCTTCATACAAATAATGTCACATGACATGGTAGAGGATGAGGTACTGATAACAGGACGTGCTAAGACCGAATTCTTCATTTCGAAAATTGTGTTCAAAATAAAGTTTATCCTTCACAAAATCTAATATGAAACATTTTACATTAACTTCAAGATCAGTGAACTTGTCAACTGTTCTACAATTCTCACTTACTGACGTAGTTAACATCTACATCTACATCTGCATCGATAATCTGCAAATCACATTTAAGTGCCTGGCAGAGGGTTCATCGAACCACCTTCAAAATTCTCTATTATTCCAATCTCGTATAGCGCGCGGAAAGAATGAACACCTATATCTTTCCGTACGAGCTCTGATTTCCCTTATTTTATCGTGCTGACCGTTCCGCCCTATGTAAGTCAGTGCCAACAAAATATTTTCATTCGAATCCTGCCTCGGGCATCGATGTCTGTGATGTCCTTAGGTTAGTTAGGTTTAAGTAGTTCTAAGTTCTAGGGGACTGATGACATCACAAGTTAAGTCCCATAGTGCTCAGAGACATTTGAACCATTTTTTGAGGAGAAAGTTGGCGATTGGAGTTTCGTGAGAAGATTCCGTCGCAACGAAAAACGCCTTTCTTTAATGATTTCCAGCCCAAATCCTGTATCATTTCAGTGACACTCTCTCCCATATTTCGCAATAATACAAAACGCGCTGCCTTTCTTTGAACTTTTTCGATGTACTCCGTCAGTCCTACCTGGTAAGGATCCCACACTGCGCAGCATTATTGTAAAACACGACGAACAAGCGTAGTGTAGGCAGTCTCCTTAGTAGGGATGTTATATTTTCTAAGTGTCCTGCCAATAAAACGCAGCCTTTGGTTAGCCTTCCCTGCAACATTTTCTGTGTGTTCTCTCCAATTTAAGTTGTTCGTAATTGTAATATCTAGGTATTTAGTTGAATTTACGGCTTTTAGATTAGACTGATTTATCTTGTAACCGAAGTTTAACGAGTTCCTTTTCGCACTCATGTGGATGACCTCACACTTTCCGTTATTTAGGGTCAACTGCCACTTTTCGCACCATTCAGATATTTTTTCTAAATCGTTTTGCAGGTTGTTTTGATCTTCTGATGACTTTATTAGTCGATAAATGACAGCCCCATCTGCAAACAACAGAAGACGGCTGCTCAGATTATCTCCCAAATCGTTTATATAGATAAGGAACAGCAAAGGGCCTATAACACTACCTTTGGGAACGCCTGAAATCACTTCTGTTTTACTCGATGACTTTCCGTCAGTTACTACGAACTGTGAGCTCTCTGACGGGAAATCGCAAATCCAGTCACATAACTGAGACGATATTCCATAAGCACGCAATTTCACTACGAGCCGCTTGTGTGGTACCGTGTCAAAAGCCTTCCGGAAATCCAGGAATACGGAATCGATCTGAAATACCTTGTCAATAGTACTCAACACTTCATGTGAATAAAGAGCTAGTTGTGTTTCACAGGAACGATGTCTTCTAAACCCATGTTGACTGTGTGTCAATAGACCGTTTCCTTCGAGGTAATTCATAATGATCGATCACAAAATATGTTCTAAAATCCTGCTGCATATCGACGTTAACGATATGGGCCTGTAATTTAGTGGATTACTCCTACTACCTTTCTTGAATATTGGTGTGACCTGTCCAACTTTCCAGTCTTTGGGTACCGATCTTTCGTCAAGTGAACGGTTGGATATGATTGTTAAGTATGGAGCTAACGCATCAGCATACTCCGAAAGAAACCTAATTGGTATACCGTCTGGACCAGAAGACTTGCTTTTATTAAGTGATTCGAGTTGCTTCACTACTCCGAGGATATTTACTTCTACGTTACTCATGTTGGCAGCTGTTCTCGATTCGAATTCTGGAATATTTACTTCTTTTTTGTGAAGGCATTTCGGAAGGCTGTGTTTAGTAAATCTGCTTTGGCAGCACTGTCTTCGTTAGTATCTCCATTGGTATCGCGCAGAGAAGGCATTGATTGTTTCTTGCCGCTAACATACTTCGCATACGACCAGAATCTCCTTCGATTTTCTGCCAGGTTTCGAGACAAAGTTTCGTTGTGGAAACTGCTATAGGCGTCTCTCATTAGACTTCTGGCTAAGTTTCGAGCTTCTGTAAAGGATCGCCAATCTTGGGGATTTTGCGACTGTTTAAATTTGGCATGTTCGTTTCGTTGTTTCTGCAACAGTGTTCTAACCCGTTTTGTGCACCAAGTTCCGTCGTTTGTTAGTTTATTTGGTATAAACCTTTGAATTGCTGCCAATACTTTTTCTTTGAATTTAAGCCACATCTGGTCTACACTTATATTATTAATTGGGTATGAGTGGAGACTGTCTCTCAGGAAGGCGTCAAGTGAATTTTTATGTGCTTTTTCGAATGGGTACATTTTTCGTTTTTTTTCGAGGATTTCGGGGTTACAATATTCAGTCTCGCTACGACAACCCTGTGTTCACTAATCCCTGTATCGGTTTTGATGCTGGTTATTAACTCAGGATTATTTGTTGCTAAGATGTCAAGTGTGTTTTCACAACCGTTTACTATTCGCGTGGGCTCATGAACTAACTGCTCGAAATAATTTTCAGAGAATGCGTTTAGCACAATTTCGGATGAAACTTTATGCGTGCCTCCGGAATTAAACATGTATTTTCGCCAACATATCGAGGGCAAATTAAAGTCACCACCAACTATTATAGTATGAGTCGTGTACGTGTTTGAAATCAAACTCAAAGTATTCATTGAATCTTTCAGCAACTGTACCTTCTGAACTGGGAGGTCGGTAAAAGGAACCAGTTACTATTTTATTCCGGTTGGCAACAATGACCTCTGCCCATACTAACTGACAGGAAGTATCTACTTCAATTTCGCACAAGTTAAACTACTTCTGACAGCAACAAACACGCCACCGCCAACCGCGTTTAGTCTATCTTGGATTGTTACATGACAAAAGGTCTAACATCGATTAACAAAATTGATTCCAGAACTTAACTTGTTTGTATTAGGATTACGAAACATGCAGAATATTACAAGTCGGGTATACCTAATCAAGCTATACATTAAATCTGATGGCAAATACTTGGTTCTTACATTCAGGGGGGCGGTACTGTTAGAATTAGCAAAAGCCACATTACGTTGCTGCATACTTAAAACTAAATATAGAAATTTCATTACCTTACAAAACTGTATTATGCTGCGTCCATAGGCCAGCAGCTAAATACTCACAGCTAGCCACTAGCTTAAAGTGTTAAATCCTACCTGTAACAGAGTGCAACTGCAATTGCTACTGCGCTCTAGGCGCCCCTACTTACAATCGATTCTGCTCCTCAGCCAACATCTTTGGTTCATTGGCGTCAAAGATACAATCTGTTCTACATGAGATAACCATTTCATATCATTTTCATGAAATATATGACAAAATCGGGTTCCACGTACAAGTGAACCCCTCACATAACCCTCCAGCGGGGTTTGTTAAATTTGCCATACGGTTTGGATGTGCAATGAATACCAAATCTACGACAATTTTTTATACATCAGAATATACACAATATTAGTGAAACTAAGAGTAAAGCATATGCCTAGTCATCAAGAAAAAATGGGAAAATGGTTAAGGAAAGGTTGGTGCATTGCTGAAGCAACCATGTGGACGTGGCTGCATTATGAAGTCCAGTTTTTTGCAGTCTCACATCCGAGTCGTAGTAGGTTGGTCCAGTGTCCAAGAACAGCTAAACAGGTTACCGTAGTGTCATTCCAGTACAAAGGTATATTTTGCACCTGGCACTATATTTACCAACACTCAAAGTTGGTGTTTTCAGTACATCACTACAGTTGAAATTGAAGGTTCTTCATCTATCTATATTGTGCATAGCCACACTGAAGTATGAAAGCTGATATCCAGTAGCTCCAGTACCATGAGTAGAGGGAGGAAATTTGATGACAGAAGGTGGGAAGTATATAATGTTCAGCATGTATCCATGTTTACAAATTAATTTTGCAATGTGGATGTAAAACTTCTCGTTCCACAATCGTTACAATTTATAGTGCAAAATTATCCATGAAAAATTAAACTAACTACGATGTCAGCTGTGAAACCTCCACCACCTTCTGCTGGCGAGAAATTCCCGTATGAGATACGTAAGCCGGCCGCTGTAGCCGAGGCACTTCAATCCGGAACCACGCTGCTGCTACGGTCACAGGTTCTAATCCTGCCTCGAGCATGGATGTGTGTGATGTCCTTAGGTTAGTTAGGTCTAAGCAGTTCTAAGTCTAGGGGACTGATGACGTCAGATGATACGTCCCATAGTGGGTAGAGCCATTTGAACCATTTTGAGATGCGTAAGCGATTTATTTTTCTATAATCACGCAGCCTGTGTTGGGTAGTTTCCAGCTTACCTCCAGGTCGAAGGAGGATTCTGTACAGACTACGCTTGCAGAATCGCCTCTTGAGGAATCACTGCCTCGTGTACTCTCAAATGTAATATTCCTACATGAATAGTATCCACGAAAGATCCCGATATCATTCTTTAAATTATTTTTAGTTCCATGTGCAGCGAGTATTCTACACAGAAATAAACATTACACCGGAATAAATATTAGCAAACACTATTTTAAAGAGGCAATGATATTCAGCTTTTAAATATTTTTGAAAAGTCGTGATTTGGTACGATAGTTGTATGCTACTTTTTTTTAAAGTGCCAGACTGTCAAACAACAGGCCATACCCAGGTATAAAAAATCATCAAATACAGGACATGAGGCTAGTCATGATCATTTGAATCTAATTCAGTTTTGTACATTAACTTTAATAGGACGCAGTTGAGGTATAACGTTGATTTAGATCTGAGGTGACCAAACTTTTCCTCTGACGGAACACTTTAGGAATCCTGAACTTTGATGGGACACCTTGTTCTTTTTGGAGGTTAATGCAGTTTAAAACAATAAGAAAAACTTGTTTTATTCCGTGATTAACCGAATTTTATATAATAATTAATAACGCAGAACTCACAATATTTAAAAAACAGTTAGTATAGCCAAAATGTTGAAAGAAAAATTCCATGTTAACAGCAGTTTTTCACGGATATCACCCTCAGTTACCGTCGGAAAAGAAGTGCTCCGCAGAAAATAATTTGGGGAATCTTCACTTAGATACAAATGTTCGTGACTCACACATGTCCTGTAATTAATGTCGATTTCTTTTATCTCAGGATGGTCAGTTTGACTGAAACTATTAGCTTTAATAAACTGACACACAGATATTTGCCAAATCTTTAATTACTGCAGTAGCTAACGACTCATCTCTTTGCACGATAGCAGCTCAGCCTTTACTTCCCTTGTAGCTCCTGAAATGCATTTGTCACAATCTGTTTCATTTCCAAATTCCTACACTACTTAATCTCTTTATCTTGTCCTTTCCTATTACTCTTTCTTGTCTTTTCTTCCTTCTTCTTAATTTCTGTTTAATTACCGACATTTATCGTTATAGCTGGTACATAAATAGACATGCAAAACTTTGTATTCGATTAAGTGCAACTTTTCTCCAATCAAAAATGTTCACTGTATCTGTGTTTCAGGGCAAGAAACGGTATATCGTCAACTATAAGATGTGAGACGTGTCCCACGAAGTCTTCATAGCACTGTCTATCCTGACGAGTAATCTTCGGAAGTTATTAACTTGCCTCCCCATCAAACTCCGTTACGACGCTGGAGGCGAGGATACACTTTTTTCCCTCTTTGTGAGAGTAGCTGATGAACACGGGGAAGAAAGATGCCACGGAAGAGACAAGTGACGCATTAATTGATCACTCAGGCCTGTAATTAAGGGAAGTGTCTCCTGACGTTGCTGTTGACACCAAAACGACTTCTACAATAACCGTAGGTACATTATCAGATAAGTAACATTCATTTTCAGCCAAAAGATCTTCCTTTTACTAAGACACCAATCACGGGAACAAACAATTAGTAATAAAATTACTGCCCCCGTCAGATATCACCTATTGGACAGTATTCAGCTGCCTCTCCACCACAGAAAAATCCGAGGTGCGCGAAACTTCTATACATTGACTAAATAATTTCGAGTACTAAGTAAATTTTAAAATTCTGTACGATTCCTAGTTATAACTTATTAACGTTTCGTCGCCGTTGAAGGTGACTGGGGTAAAAGATAAGCTCATTCGGACCAAGATGGCGCAGAGATTCAGCGGTGTAATTATTGATGGAATGATCCCGTAAAATGTTTTAGATGCACGACGGAGAACGTCATTCACAACGGTCCCATAGGACTACATATAAGATATGTTAAACAAAGTTGCGAGCGGTCAGTTGACAAGCGAAGAGAACCGTTGGGTGCTCAGAGATGACTGGTGTTTTTATGTACTGTTATAAAGAGAAAGCCGGCCGAATTGGCCGTGCGGTTAAAGGCGCTGCAGTCTGGAACAGCAAGACCGCTACGGTCGCAGGTTCGAATCCTGCCTCGGGCATGGATGTTTGTGATGTCCTTAGGTTAGTTAGGTTTAACTAGTTCTAAGTTCTAGGGGACTAATGACCTCAGCAGTTGAGTCCCATAGTGCTCAGAGCCATTTGAACCATAAAGAGAAAATGTGGGAAGAATTATGTTTGGATGTCTTATTTACGACGACTGCTGCGTATATGGGAGAAGAAGGTGATGAGAATAAAAGGTAATGAATGTTCGACAAGTTCTTCTGTGCAACTGAACCATCGTATTCAAAATAAGTTATTTGGATTTTCATGTAATCATAATCTTAGATCACAGATTTCTACAGCAATTTACGAAGTGTTGCGGTAAGCATCCAGTGTCACATCGAAATCCTTGACACTGCTTCCTACATTTTTTTCACGCATTAGAGACTACTATAAGTCACATCGACAGGCATGTAGCAGACGAAAAATTTGTTCGGTTCTTTAATTTCATGAATTTAGCTAAAAAGGTATCAAAGAGGTGTGTTTGCTTTTTGTTCACAATAATTGACGTTCGATACATCCACAACAACCAATGCTTCAGTGATGACACATATTCAAGACTAAGTTTTTCTTTTCTTTTTGATAAATGACAAACTTTTGGCATTTTTCCCTATTCGGTCTTTGTACTTTCTCAGTCTTACAAGTGAGTAGAGTCCAAGCCTGAAGAACGATTCTGGGAAGTCTACGAAGTTCTCAGCTACGGCTGGATTAAAAAATTTTCCAACTACAATTTCGTGTACGTAGGAGATAGGTGGGACTCAGACGGGGTCAAATCTTTTAATTGACGGTGATGATGTTCCAACGATTCGTAGTTTCAGGTTCCTCACTTTCTAAGCATCTTTATGGGCAAGTGCAGTGTCCTGAAAGAAGATTTTTTTTTTTTTATTTTGTCAATCGACTTGATTTCGTAGTTCGTTACTCAGAACCAAAACATAATTTCTAGTACCCGACAATTCTGCAGAAGTCTCAAACACAAACAAGAAACTGATCGAAATTATGAAGCATTGAAATGTTTCTAGTAGAAACGGAGAATAACTTAGAAGCAATGTGTGGTGTGGATTATGTGTGGTGTGTTGGATATTTCAGCATAGAGAATTTTCCTGTTACATCTCGACATATATACTCCGCAAACCACTGAACAATGCGTGGTCGGGGAGAATGACTGAAAGTTACTATCTCATGTACGTTGGTGAATGCACTAAAGAAAGGTAAACAGCAATTTAAAGTTCCAAAAGGTGATAAAATGTATTTGGGTTGGGTTGTTTGGGGGAGGAGACCAGACAGCGAGGTCATCGGTCGCATCGGATTAGGGAAGGACGGGGAAGGAAGTCGGCCGTGCCCATTCAAAGGAACCATCCCGGCATTTGCCTGGAGCGATTTAGGAAAGTCACGGAAAACCTAAATGACGATGTCCGGACGCGGAATTGAACCATCCTCCTCCCGAAAGCGAGTCCAGTGTGCTAGGCACTGCGCTACCTCGCTCGGTAAATGCATTTGATCTTTCCGATTTCGTTAACTGCGTTCTTGTTCAAGAAGTGTAAATATTATACCCATGAGTTCGTTTAAATCCCGGCTATAGCTGTATAGTCCTTCATACTCGTTTCTACGCCCTCCATCACCTTCGTCAACTAACGGGAGAAACAGATTTTGTCAAGATTTTGTTTGATAAATAAAATAGATTTAAAAACTGTCATATGATGATGTATTATAGGTTCCTTTACGTCTTCTAAAATAGATAATTCGATGATGATATCAAACCTTTCGTGCTGCAGTATTCAAACAAAATATTAAAAAGGAGTTTTACGTAAGTTAAGCTCAGAACCAGTAAACATTGGCTGAATAGCGTACAACGATCGTGCCAGTTAAAGACTATATACTAGTGATACAGTAATTATCCAAAATAATTACGATCACTTTCTCGATACCGTGTTGGTCAAAAGTGACGATTCAGCATATTATATAATCCGCAAGTGACTCACCCATTTCCAAACCTTCTTAAAGCCATTTTTCAGATATTACCTTTTTTGTATGCCGAAAGAGCGCACCTCGAACTGCACAGTTTAGGACATAGTGTAAGTTCCGGTAGCTGCTATTTCTGTTATAAAAGTAACTTCAGAGTTTGTCTGACGTTCCAAACTCAGTTATATCCATGACGGCGCAGCTCCAGTTGACGTTAAATCCCAACAACAATACAGGACCAAAAGCCGTTATATTCAGTGCTTATTTAATGATCTGAGAAAGGTACATTCTCAAAACCCGTTGTTTTCGTTGTCTTGGATTTTGGCACAAATACACAATTCTGAGTAACAGCTTGTTGGCCGGGTTGAAAAGGAAGTACGTTCAAAAAGCAGTCTTGAACCCCAGCGATTATTACGACGTTATCGGATTCCTTGAGATTGTCTACAAACTTGAATCAGACATAGATGTTACTAACTGGAAGACATTTCAAAGATGCCACGAAATCTCCCTCTGCATAATAATTTCAATTCAAACCTTCAAAAAGGACATTAATTAAAAAGGCAGGTCAGAGTACTATTACTGTTCAAGGGAAACAAAGCTCTAACACTGGTATCGGATGTGGTGAAAGCATCTGCAAGAAGGGTAAATCCTGGATGGGAATAAAACCAGTAGAGATTCATAAAGGTGTTACGGTAAAACCAGAGAAAATGAAAGGTGTAACAGTCCTTTTACAGAATCTCTACGTACCAGGTTGGATTGGAATTAATGAACTTTTCTTCAAACAGCAGTTTGGAGCTGAACTGGCTCAGGAATAGGATGTCGGAAAGCTACCTGACGTGGCTGAAGAGCAGATCAGTATTTTATGTAAAAGGTAGTGATCTCATGACGATGTGCTATTTTAATATAAAGTTGAATGCAATTTTTTTTAAAAGATAATTAGTAGGTATGTACTATGTCATTCTTTCAAAAGGTTACTAATAATTTTGTCACAGGAATAAATATTATGAAATATCTATGTTATTTTTCATTTGAATCCACCATTTTAAAGCCAAAACATTTCCAGAAACCGTTATTCCACATTACAGTTGCAAAAGTCGTGTTCGAAATAAAATATTTATTTTAAATGAAAATACTGTGGCGTGATTTATAGGAAGTATAGATATAAATCCAGAACATAAAAGAAAATTGTAATAAAAAGAATAACAATAGAAAAGAAACAACAACTGACTAATAGTTTTTTCTCGTTTCTGAAAACTTTTGTTACATGGAGATAACGGACTCTGAAAACAATCGAGTCAAGTCCTTACTAGGTTTTCAGAGGTCTGACACCGGATGGCTTCGCACATGTTACGCAACTCTCGTAATTTAGGGGTCGGTGCTGCTAGAGCTAGATAGCGTCCCAGATGTGTTCCATCCGCTTCAGATCAGGCAAAATTTTGTGACCAATACATGAGTGTGAGTTCATTATCGCGCTCCTCAAAAGACTGTGGCACGATTATCGCCTTGTGACACCGACAGTTACCCTACCGGAAGAAGTCATTGCCGTTCGGGACGACATCAAACCTGAAGGTGTACTGGTCCTACGGGCCAGTCTCTGTGGGGCGAAGCCTGTTTCGAACTGCGGACAGCCTGAATGACGACTTCTCAAGACACGACCTCCGACATGGCGTAACAAGAAACTTAATTCAACTAACCAAGCGACACGTTTCTATTCGTCCTCGGCCTACAACTACATCTACAAGGATTCTCTGCAAATCACACTTAAGTGCCTGCCAGAGGGTTCATCGAACCATCTTCAAAACAATTCTCTTTTATTCCACTCTCGAACAGCGCGCACGGAAGAAATAAACACCTATATCTTTCCGTGCGAGCTCTAATTTCCCTTATTTCATTATGTTGATCGTTTATCACTACATAGGTCAGCGTCAACAAAATATTTTCGCATTCGGAGGAGAAAGTTGGTGATTGAAATTTCGTGAGAAGATTCCGTCGCAACGAAAAATGCCTTTGTTTTAATGATGTCCATCCCAGATCCCGTAACATGTCCGTGACATTCTTTCTCTTATATGGCGATAATATAAAACGTGCTACTCTTCCTTGAACTTTCTCGATAATTCTATCTGGTAAGGATCCAGACCGCGCAGCAGTACTCCAAAAGAGGACGGACAAGCGTAATGTAGGCAGTCTATTTAGTAGATCTGTTGCGTCTTCTAAGTGTTCTGTCAGTTAAATGCTGTCTTTGGTTCGGCTTCCGACCAATATTTTCTTCGTGTTCTTTCCAATTTAAATTGTTATTAATTGTAATTCCTACGTATTTAGTTGAATTTACGGCCTTTACATTTGAGTGATTTATCGTGTAACCGAAGTTTAACGGGTTCCTTTTAGCACTCATATGAATGACCTCACAGTTTTCATTATTATTAGTAGTTGCCAATTTTCGCACCATTCAGATATCTTTTATAAATCGTTTTGTAATTTTTTTATCTTCTGATCAGTTTACTAGACGATACATGGCAGCATCATCTGAAAACAACATAATACGGCTGCTCAGCTTGTCTCCTAAATCGTTTATGTAGATAAGGAACAGCAGAGGGCCTATAACACTACCTTGGGGGAACGCCAGAAATCACTTCTGTTTTACTCCATGACTTTCCGCCAGTTACTACGAACTGTGACATCTCTGACACGAAATCACGAATCCAGTCACATAACTCAGACGATATTCCATAAGCACGCAATTTCACTACAAGCGGCTTAGGTAGTACAGTGTCAAAAACCTTTTGGAAATCTAGAAATACGGAATCAGTTCGCAATCCCTTGTCAATTGCGCTCAGCACTTAGTGTGTGTAAAGAGCGAGTTGTTATTTGATAAGAACGATGTTGACTGTGTGTCGATAGACCGTTCTCTTCGAGGGGATTCATAATTTTCGAACGCTATATATGTTCCAAAATCCTGCTGCATATCGACATTAATGATATGGGCCTGTAATTTAGTGGATTACGCATGGCGCAGGGAATGGCAATTGAATCTCAATGTAGACAAGTGTAATGTGTTGCAAATACATAGAAAGAAAGATCCTTTATCATTTAGCTACAATATAGCAGGTCAGCAACTGGAAGCAGTTAATTCCATAAATTGTCTGGGAGTATGCATTAGGAGTGACTTAAAATGGAATGATCATATAAAGTTAATCTTCGGTAAAGCAGATGCCAGACTGAGATTTATTGGAAGAATCCTAAGGAAAGGCAATCCGAAAACAAACGAAGTGGGTTACAGTACGCTTGTTCGCCCACTGCTTGAATACTGCTCAGCAGTGTGGGATCCGTACCAGATAGGCTTGATAGAAGAAATAGAGAAGATCGAACGGAGAGCAGCGCGCTTCGTTACATAATCATTAGTAATCGCGAAAGCGTTACGGAGGTGATAGATAAACTCCAGTGGAAGACTCTGCAGGAGAGACGCTCAGTAGCTCGGTACGGGCTTTTGTTGAAGTTTCGAGAACATACCTTCACCGAGTAGTCAAGCAGTATATTGCTCTCTCCTACGTATATCTCGCGAAGAGACCATGAGGATAAAATCAGAGAGATTAGAGCCCACACAGAGACATACCGACAATATTTATTTCAACGAACAATACGAGACTGGAATAGAAGGGAGAACCGATAGAGGTACTCAAAGTACCCTCCGCCACACACCGTCAGCTGGCTTGCGGAGTATGGATGTAGATGTAGATGTAGATGTACTACCTCTCTTGAATATTGGTGTCAGCAGTGCAACTTTCCAGTCTTTACATACGGATCTTTCGTCGAGTGAGCGGTTGTATATGATTGTTAAGCATGGAGCTACTGCTTCAGCATACTCTGAAGGGAACCTAATTGATATACAGTCTGGACCAGAAGACTTGCTTTTGTTTAGTGATTTAAGTTGCTTCACTACTCCGAGGATATCCTACTTCTAAGTTACTCATGTTGGCGGCTGTTCTTTGTTCAATTTCTGGAATATTTACTTCGTCTTCTTTGGTGAAGGCAATTCGAAATTCTGCGTTTAGCAACTCGGCTTTCGCAGCACTGTCGTCGATAGTGTTTCCATTGCTATCACGATGACTGTGTCTTGCCGTTAGCATACTTTACATACGACCAGAATTTCTTTGGATTTTCTGCAAGGTTTCGAGATAATGTTTCATTGTGGAAACTTTTATAACCATCTCTCATTGATGACCGTGCTAAACTTCGAGCGTCTGTAAAAGATCACCAATCTTGGAGTATTCGCATCCGTTAAAGTCTCGATGATACCGGGCTTACTGCACTCGTAAATGACGATATCGTTGGGTCAACATGGAAACTCGTAGGTGTCATATGTAGCGGCGCCCAATGATCAATAACATTCTTTGAACGGCGTGCTCAGAAGCAATTGTGAATGCACCAGCACTGCATCCTGTTGTGAAATCTGTAACAGATCGCCATCTACCCTACTTTATAGATCGGGGAAGCTTTCGAGCTCCACGTTTTGTCCTGAGACATAGACGTTCAACATCTTGTCGGCCATTCGTGCGTCCGCCGTCCTTCAGCTATTTCCCATACACGTTCACGGAAGTAGAACGCGAGGAGCCGAACAGCTTCACCGTTTCCGAGATGTACGTTTCCAGGCACCGAGCCATAACAGTCAATGACGCTTACGTCAGTGTATTTCCGTCTCCTGTCGTTGCTAGAATTATTCCTGATACGTCTATTGTCCTCGCTATTTCATTACCGTGCCCTCTGTTTCCCAGTGGGCAGTGGTCATAATTTTTTGGTTCATCAGTGTATCACAGACAAAATAATAATAAGATCAGTGAATAAGATTAACAAATATTTCACGTCTTGTGCGCCAAACCTGTCTAACATAAATAAGAAGACGCAACGGTCGTTTCAAGAAACAAAAGGTATTAGTTGTGGGAGACGTACCTTAACAATTTCTAATTGTATTTGTGCCTAACGTGAACTATTATTGAATCCCACTCTTGTTGGTAGGAGAGTACCTTAATAACCTGTAATTGTATTTGTGCCTAAATTTAACTATTATTGAATCCCACAGTTGTTGGTAGGAGATCTTCCACGCCTGAAGAACATATTTTCTGTTTACTTGTGTATTATCCTCCAACTTTCGTTACAGAACCACATGTCTACAAAAAATTTCACATTTGTGGAAATGGGAACTTGATTTTCTGCAATAATTTCTGAAGTTTGTACACGAATTTTTCGAACTTTTACTTGTCTCTTTTAAGCGAGCCACCAAAGTTGAACCAAATACTGACGCTAAGCTACAAGCGTTCGAAAAGCAATATGAATTCTTTTCTTGAGTAAGTTAAAACATTATTAGAACATTTCCTTGCTATTTTACTTATTTATTTACTGATGTGGTCCTGGAAAAATTTGTAAATCAGTGTTCTGAATAATTATCAAAATTTCCCCGCTTCCCGGTATATATGCGCTAATAATGTTACATATATAAAACGAGAGAGAGGGAGAGAGAGAGAAGTCACATGGTAAACCCAAAGTGTGTATCAAAATAAAATCAGCAATCTGTACTCAATATATGACTTAATTTAGCATTCATTGTTACTTCAGTTCAAAACTAAATCTTCTCCTGCCATTACTGCATCTATCATTCTACACTCTTATTTTACGTGATGTTATTAATTCATTCCTCAGTGTGTGTTGTATATGACGTATATACTGACATGCAACAGATGGTGCTTACACATCTGCATACGGGAAATGGTGGTACTGATTTTGTGTACGTTGAGAGAGTTCGTGGTAGTTTTAAAATGCTGAACATGAATGTAAACCGCAATTGTAAAGCGACAGTTTTGGAGATGGTGAGAAGTCGGCCAACAAGTTGCGTAACACTGTTTTATGACAACCGTTCACCTAGGTTTCGGTAACTATAAAATTATCTTCTTTAGAAGGAGATAGGAGCGCCTAGGAATTACAAACTGATTACAAGAGGCTCAATAAAACAAAAAAATAGTAAACCCGCACAAAATACTGCAACCAGAGAGTATACATTTACTTGTTACATATTGCGTTGAGAAAGGTACATAACAATAAAACGGTTTGGCTCTTGTCAAGTAAAAATTCACCTCAAGAACAATAAAATGATGAGTCATGGTAATTATATAATATCAGTGTAAACTTCACCTATAAAACTTGTCAACTGGCTAACTTACTAGGCTCTTAAGCTAAGCCGGCCGAAGTGGCCGTGCGGTTAAAGGCGCTGCAGTCTGGAACCGCAAGACCGCTACGGTCGCAGGTTCGAATCCTGCCTCGGGCATGGATGTTTGTGATGTCCTTAGGTTAGTTAGGTTTAACTAGTTCTAAGTTCTAGGGGACTAATGACCTCAGCAGTTGAGTCCCATAGTGCTCAGAGCCATTTGAACCATTTCTTAAGCTAATTTACGTAGAGGGCACTAGGTGTGTGCATGTAAGAAATGCACAAATAAGCATGCTTAGTGGTTCGCGTAAAACCAATTTGATCAAGGAAAAATCGCGCGTAATTAGGTGCGAATAATAATGTTGAGTAACTATGTCTGATAATTGACAAATAAAATATTGCGCTATTGTCGGACACTATATGCCTATGAATGAACAGCTGCAGCTTATAAATAAGAATTTCCTCGAGGGCTTAAAGCCCGTACTCATGCCTGCATAACGTTGTTCACCGGCAGCTCTTGCTGTATCAAGGAAGCCATTCCCCTCAAACACACTACTTTATTTGGAGCCATTTTGACTATTTTTCGACCGTGTAGTGGTAATTTAGAAAACCTTTACATACACTACTTGATGTCATTTATCCAGCAGCAGATGTTTAGATCACAGTCTAGTTGTCTTACTGCAAGAATGAAATCTATCATTCACAACTACGTTACGTCATCGTGCTTTATTATACTTCGTTAAAACTTCATTGTATCTAAAATTTATTGGTTTCTCAGTTCATCTGCTTGAAGCAGATGAAGCTAGAGAAGTGAGATTTATCAACGTCGACGGGTCATGTAGCCCTTCTCGCAGTGACTGTTTTCGGTGGATAGCGTGTAGAGCAGTACCTATTCGAACGCATCGTCCCAACAGACCGGCGTTTGCTGACGATACGTATTGCGTTTGACTGTTTGTGAGACCTCCTCTTCGAAAGTCTACGGAAATGCACCACTAAGAGAACTTCACTTATACTATTCAGCCATCAGTTTCTGCAAACTGCTTACCTCCCCTTTTCACAGTTTTAAAAGAAGTTAGTAGAGAGTTTGGACCGAGAATTCGAAAATCTCTTTATGAAGCTCCATATATTCTTGTGACAGCATAGAAATCTGGTAAGCTATCGTCTGATCAAGTCAGACGATATTTGATAGACCTTGTCTTTCTCAGTGCGGGAGAAAATTCGTTCATTTTGTGTACATTGTGTAAGAAACATTTTGTTATATGCATTTCTTTACTGATTGTCATTACCGTAACGATTCTGTATCATAATGAGTTACTTATTATTTTCAATTAAGAACAGTACGCACGTGAAAAGCTAAACCAAAAAACGAAAAAGATTATAACGTAATATAACAGTTTAAAATATGAACCAAGATAAGTAAAACAAATGATTAGATTAATTATGAACATTGACATATTTTAATTGGGTGTGTTACTCATCGTCCGAAAGCATGCTATGCACAACTTATTTTCGAAAAACAGTATTACAAAAACCAGCTTTATTACACATGGATGTTTGTGACGCGAAAACTTCTGGAAGTTGTTACAAAAGTTTTCATTTTACAAAACTTACTGGCCGGCCGAAGTGGCCGTGCGGTTAAAGGCGCTGCAGTCTGGAACCGCAAGACCGCTACGGTCGCAGATTCGAATCCTGCCTCGGGCATGGATGTTTGTGATGTCCTTAGGTTCGTTAGGTTTAACTAGTTCTAAGTTCTAGGGGACTAATGACCTCAGCAGTTGAGTCCCATAGTGCTCAGAGCCATTTGAACCATTTGAACAAAACTTACTAACAGAGGCAAGATAATTCGCAAATTTTCAAATTTTTCGATAGTTGATTATATGGTTTTCAAGAACGGTAGTTGCTTTTCATCTTTTTATATGAAACACATTTTTCATTTTTCATGGTCTCAAAGATATTCGTTCTAAACCCAATATGTCAAATTATCTTCGGGGTATGTTTTACTCCATAAAAGTGAAATCCGGCACAGACAAAAAAGTATTATTGCATTATTTTGCCCCCTTTTCACGCCCGCCAAGTTTCACCAATATCGTTCGTTGTTAGAGATGCAGTATGACCGTACAGAAAAAAAAAGGTCGTTAAGCTTGTGGTGTGTTTGTGGGAAGACTCTTCGAAGCAGTGAGAAAGCAACCAACACACCGAAGTGTGTAAATACTAAGGTACCACATATAAACAAATCTGCACTCTTTACAGCCGGGCGGGGTGGCCGAGCGGTTCTAGGCGCTACAGTCTGGAACCGCGCGACTGCTACGGTCGCAGGTTCGAATCCTGCCTCGGGCATGGATGCGTGTGATGTCCTTAGGTTAGTTAGGTTTAAGTAGTTCTAAGTTCTAGGGGACTGATGACCACAGCAGTTAAGTCCCATAGTGCTCAGAGCCATTTGAACCATTTTATACTCTTTACAACCTGAGTTTCCGTATTGTATGGGTTGTCCATTGCTATGTTTTAGAACCCGTTTGTAGAGATTTGTATTTATTCTCCTTGTTTTTGATTTTAGTAATTGTAGATGGTTAAGTTATGTGAAGGTCTTATTTTAGCAGTAGTATACTTTGATATTACTATTTCTTAATTAATCGGAAGTCATTATGTTCAAGATCACTATAATGAATGGTAAGAGACTGCAGGTTTGTAAAAATTCTCCACCACCACCTACCTTTAGTAGGGTGAATAAATACCTCATTAATAAGTTCATGTGTAGCAAATGAGTATGATGGAGAAAATCTGCATAGTGTTGCATTCCTCTTCTGCTTGTACTTAGCGAGAATAACACACGCCGGTGTAATGCTGGTTGCCGACTTGCTGGGAGACCTCGCTTCTTAATCGAGAACCGCTTTTGCTGCTCTGGTTTCAACGCCGATTAAAAAGAAAAGAAGGACGGGGAGGGGAGAAATTGAGGTGACGATTTAATAATACGTTCCTACAGCTTATCAGTAATGACTAACCGGTGCTCGCGTCTCAGCGGTCAACGGCTGCTGCTCAAAATTGTCGGTGCTTCCGGTATCTCACAACAGGTCCGGCTCATGAAAAAGACACCAAAAAAAAAAACCAGTACACATGCGGCGCTTGAGAAAAGACGAAGTTGAATCTCGTGCGATCTCAATTAGGACTGATGGTGCCCACTTACCGCTAATATATTTTTATGAACTCTAAAGAGAGAGAGAGAGCTGCCAAAAGGCACGTAAAATAATGCAGTTGCGCCCGAAATCCCTCACCGAGTTCACGCAGCGTGGAAGTTAATAGTGCACCCGTACTATAATTCGCATTGGGCGTGAGATTCGCGATAAATGCAGGCTAAGTAAGCGGCTAGTACCGTAGAGTACTCTTTGTGAAACCGAACTGGGATTCCATTCAGACCTGGCAGCTTATTTGTTTTCAACTCTTTCAGTTGTTTCTCTGCGCGAGGGATGCTTTTTACTGTGTCGCCCATGCGCGAGTATGTGCGATGGTCAAACGACGGTACGTTTTTACGATTCTCCTGCGTGAACGATTTCATAAACGTGAAATTCAAAACTCTTCCTTCACAGGTGAATGACACTATTACTACGTAAACTTCACACCACAAGCGTTGTAGTAATTTGGGTCTCAGAGTTCATTATGACATGGCATGTTCGAATTTTAGGTTTGGAAGAAATTTGTGTCTGCGGAAATTGGACAGCTAAGTAAGGAAGGACGATGACGGAAGTTTTACTAACACAAGAATGAACGACAGCGCCCGTGGTTACCTACAACGTCAGATTTAATTTGGATACATCAAAAGTGAAAACGGGAGAAGCTTGATTAGGATACTGTAGAACGCGGAAGTGTCTCTCGGATAACAAAGTCATGCGACTCATTCTTTTTATTTAACATTGTAATTCATTGTCTTTTCTCTGTGTTTTGACATTGTGTTATTGTATAGAAAGAAGTTTGTTTGCATAAACGATTTTCGAAAATTCAGCTTCTTATTATCAAACCGATGTTATTCAATCTGTATATTGAGCAAGCAGCTTATCAGTAATGACTAACCGGTGCTCGCGTCTCAGCGGTCAACGGCTGCTGCTCAAAATTGTCGGTGCTTCCGGTATCTCACAACAGGTCCGGCTCATGAAAAAGACACCAAAAAAAAAACCAGTACACATGCGGTGCTTGAGAAAAGACGAAGTTGAATCTCGTGCGATCTCAATTAGGACTGATGGTGCCCACTTACCGCTAATATATTTTTTATGAACTCTAAAGAGAGAGAGCGCTGCCAAAAGGCACGGAAAATAATGCAGTTGCGCCCGAAATCCCTCACCGAGTTCACGCAGCGTGGAAGTTGATAGTGCACCCGTACTATAATTGTAGGATGCGCCGGGAACCAGTGTGAAATACGTAGCAATTATTTTTGGCTAATTTGGCCACTTTGAGAGGAACGAATAAAATTCCTTGTAGTTTTCGACGAGGACTCAATTAGCCCCCATAATTTTGGGCATATTAACGGCCTAAGATATCTCGCCGTCTCGCCGGCACCCTCTATTGTTGGGCGCCTGAGCATGGAGCCTACTGCCTCTGCGCACGCAACAATCCGCCGTTTCCGCAGTCTGACCCCGTTCCGCGCCTCTTGGCTAGACTTTTCCCTGTCTGACGCCGAAGGGCTTTCTGCCAGTGTACCGAGACCAGCCTAACCCACGCCTGTATCTACATACTGGGTGACAATTATCGAACTATATGAAAAATAATGTAAATTAGTCACAAACTACGGCGTGCGCACACTTTACTGAACATGTAAGCGCTACTATAGATATTCAGATTTAGGTTATGACATTTACGATATGCCTGCCATCATTGGCGGTGACGTGGCGCAGACGAATAACTAAATTCTGCATGACCTGCTGAATTGTCGGAACATCGATGCTGTCGTTGACCTCCGGCTCAGCAATGCTTTTGGGGTTATTGCTGTACACCTTGTCTTTAATATAGCTCCACAAAATGCAGTCGCATATGTTCAGATCCGGAGAATACGGCAGCCAATCGAGGCCCAAGCTATCGAACTCCTGGTACCCCAGAGCCAGAATGCGGTCCCAAAAGTGTTCCTCCAGCACTTCAAACACTCTTCTTCTTCGATGAGGTCGAACTACATCTTGCCGAAATCAGAGTCACTTTGGATAATGGGTATGAAATAATCTTCCAAAACCTTCACGTACCGTTCGGTAGTCACCATGCCATCAAGGAATATCGCACAGATTATACTGTAAGTGGGCTGTTTAGGTTTTCTTATTGGTAACGCCACGTAGCGCTCTGTATGAAAATCACTAGCTGTGCTGTGTGCATTCTGTGGCTAGTTTGCATTGTTGTCTGCCATTGAGGTGTTGGGCTGTTGGCTGTTAACAGCGCGTAGCGTTGCGCAGTTGGAGGCGAGCCGCCAGCAGTGGTGGATGTGGGGAGAGAGATGGCGGAATTTTGAGAGCGGACGATCTGGACGTGTCTCATTAAGAAAGAGTAAATTTGTAAGACTGGATGTCATGAACTGATATATATAATACGACTTTTGAACACTATTAAGGTAAATACATTCTTTGTTCTCTATCAAAATCTTTCATTTGCTAACTATGCCTATCAGTAGTTAGTGCCTTCAGTAGTTAGAATCTTTTATTTAGCTGGCACTAGTGGCGCTCGCTGTATTGCAGTAGTTCGAGTAACGAAGATTTTTGTGAGGTAAGTGATTTGTGAAAGGTATAGGTTAATGTTAGTCAGGGCCATTCTTTTGTAGGGATTTTTGAAAGGCAGATTGCGTTGCGCTAAAAATATTATGTGTCAGTTTAAGCACAGTCATGTATAATTGTTCAAAGGGGACGTTTCAATACCATGACTAGACATTGCACACCAGACAGTCAACCGTTGAGGGTGAAGAGACCTCTCGATCGCGAAATGAGGATTTTCAGTCCCCCAGATGCTCCAGTTTTGCTTATTGACGAATGCATCGAAATGGAAGTGGACTTCGACGCTAAACCAAACTGTAAATTCCCTTCGCCGCCCAGCGACCAACCTTGCAGTTTGGACGTCCGAACGCAAACCATACAGAAATTATGACGGTTTTATTTCATATAGTTCAATAATTGTCACCCTGTACATATTCCGCCGGCCACCGTATGGTGCGTGGCGCAAGGTACTCTTTACCACTAACAGTCATTTCCTTTCCTGTTCCACTCCCAGACAGAGGAATGTAAAAACGACTATCTATACGCTTCCGTATGTCCCCTTGTTTCTTGTATCTTATATTCGTTCTCCTTGCGCGAAACGTATGTTGGCTGCAATAGAATCGTTCTGCCGTCAGCTTCAAATTCCGGTTGTCTAAATTTTCACGAAAATGTCTCCCGAAAAGAACGTCGCTTTCTCTCCAGGGATTCCCATTTGAGGTTCCGAGTCATCTTCCTAATATTGAGTGCTGTTCGAACCTACCGGTAACAAATCTAGCAACCCGTTTGAGTTGCTTCGAGCGGTACTGAAGAATAGGTCGCGTTGTGGCCGAGCGGTTCTAGGCGCTTCAGTCCGGAACAGTGCGACTGCCACTGTCGCAGGTTCGAATCCTGCCTCGGGCATGGATGTGTGTGATGTCCTAAGGTTAGTTAGGTTTAAGTAGTCCTAAGTTCTAAGGGACTGATGTCCTCAGATGTTAAGTCCCATAGTGCTCAAAGCCATTGCTGTCTTCTTTACAGATGAACCACATTTCCCCAAAATTCTCCCAGCATACCGAAGTCGACCATTCGCTTTCTTAATACAATCCTCATACGCTCGTGTCATTTCGTATCACTTTGCAACGTTATGCCCTGATACTAAACGACGTGATTGTGTGAAGCAGGGCACTAATAATTTTGTATCCGAACATTTCAGGTTTGTGTCTCCTACTCATTCACATTAACTTACATTTTCCTTCATTTAAAGCAATCTGCCACTTACTACGCCAACTATTAAGACGTCTACCTAACTTATCCTGTATCCCCCTGCAGTCACTCAACGACGAAAGCTTCCGCTAGAGTAGAGCATCATCAGCAAACAGTTGCGAATTGCTGCTAACCCTTTCTCTCAGATAATTTTTTTTTTGTACAGAAAATAACAGCGGTCCTATCACACTTCCCAGGGGCGTTACTGACGACAACGTTCTCTCTGATTAACACTCGCCCCCCACGAGAGCATACTGGGTTCTATTACTTAAGAAGTCTTCAAGCCACTCACATACCTGTGAACCTGTTCCATATGTTCGTAGCCTTGTTAACAGTCTGCCGTGGGGCACCGTGTCATATACTTTTCGGAAACGGCACCGTGTCATATACTTTTCGGAAATCTATAAATGTGGAATCTGCCTGTTGCCCTTCATCCATAGTCCGCTCGATGTCATTTGTGGGAAGTGCACGAGCGATTCTTTCTAAAACCGTGCTGGTTCGTGGACGTAAGCTTCTCGGTCTCAAGGAAATTTATTATGTTCGAACTTGGAATATGTTCACGAATTCTGCCTCAAACCGATTTTAAGGTTATTGGTCGGTAAGTCTGCGGGTCCGTGCTTTTACCCTACTTGTACACTGGAGTCACCTGCGCTTTCTTCGCATTGGGCGAGAGATTCGCGATAAATACAGGCTAAGTAAGGGGCTAGTACCGTAGAGTACTCTTTGCGAAACCGACCTGGGATTCCATTCGGACCTGGCAGCTTATTTGTTTTCAACTCTTTCAGTTGTTTCTCTGCGCGAGGGATGCTTTTTACTGTGTCGCCCATGCGCGAGTATGTGCGATGGTCAAACGACGGTGTGTTTGTACGATCTCCTGCATGAACGATTTCTTAAACGTGAAATTCAAAACTCTTCCTTCACAGGGTAATGACACTATTACTACGTAAACTTCACACCACCAGCGTTGTAGTAATTTGGGTCTCAGATTTCATTATGACATGGCAGGTTCGAATTTTAGGTTTGGAAGAAATTTGTGTCTGCGGAAATTGGACAGCTAAGTAAGGAAGGACGATGACGGAAGTTTTACTAACACAAGAATGAACGACAGCGCCCGTGGTTACCTACAACGCCAGATTTAATTTGGATATATCAAAAGTGAAAACGGGAGAAGCTTGATTAGGATACTGTAGAACGCGGAAGTGTCTCTCGGATAACAAAATCATGCGACTCATTCTTTTTATTTAACATTGTAATTCATTGTCTTTTCTCTGTGTTTCGACATTGTGTTATTGTTTAGAAAGAAGTTTGTTTGCATAAACGATTTTCGAAAATTCAGCTTCTTATTATCAAACCGATGTTATTCAATCTGTATATTGAGCAAGCAGTGAAGGAAACAAAAGAAAAATTCGGAGTAGGTATTAAAATCCATGAAGAAGAAATAAAAACTTTGAGGTTTGCCGATGACATTATAATTCTGTCAGAGACAGCAAAGGACTTGGAAGAGCAGTTGAACGGAATGGATAGTGCCTTGAAAGGAGGATATAAGATGAACATCAACAAAAGTAAAACGAGGATAATGGAATGTAGTCGAATTAAGTCCAGTGATGCTGAGGGAATTAGATTAGGAAATGAGACACTTAAAGTAGTAAAGGAGTTTTGCTATTTGGGGAGCAAAATAATTGATGATGGTCGAAGTAGAGAGGATATAAAATGTAGACTGGCAATGGGAAGGAAAGCGTTTCTGAAGAGGAGAAATTTGTTAACATCGAGTATAGATTTAAATGTCAGGAAGTCGTTTCTGAAAGTATTTGTATGGAGTGAAGCCATGTATGGAAGTGAAACATGGACGATAAATAGTTTGGACAAGAAGAGAATAGAGGCTTTTGAAATGTGGTGCTACAGAAGAATGCTGAAGATTAGATGGGTAGATCACATAACTAATGAGGAAGTATTGAATAGGATTGGGGAGAAGAGAAATTTGTGGCACAACTTGACTAGAAGAAGGGATCGGTTGGTAGGACATGTTCTGAGGCATCAAGGGATCACCAATTTAGTATTGGAGGGCAGCATGGAGGGTAAAAATCCTAGAGGGAGACCAAGAGATGAATACACTAAGCAGATTCAGAAGGATTTAGGTTGCAGTTGTTACTGGGAGATGAAGCAGCTTGCACAGGATAGAGTAGCATGGAGAGCTGCATCAAACCAGTCTCAGGACTGAAGACCACAACAACAACATTATCAAACCTTTTATTGTATTTTTATATGGAACAAATATAGCTACCGTATTTGAAGTTAATTTACTGAATGACACTCGCACTTGTGATGAAGAGAGGAATATCAGACGTCCCGTTAACATCAATGTTGTCAATGGATAAAAGAAACTCGGCTTGAGAAATGAAATCATCCATTGCGTTCTTCAAATAACCATGTAAAAATCTGACGAGAGGGTAACGTCAGAAAACCACAGCCAGAATGATAGCCTGTGTATTTCACATCCAGTCCTCTCGAAAGCGGGTGTAATATCTAAACAATGCATCAGCTAGCACTGTCACTAATAATGATATTGCCAGTTTATATGAATGACATTGTTCAAATGGTAGGAGCTAATTTAAATGAGAAGTATTTCAGACTGTTGACTGTGATTCGTTCACGTATATGGCAGAAGTGTAAAAATAAACTATTTTTAAAATTCCCCGACGAAGGGACAATTGAGTTCAAAGCTACCATACAATGACGGTCATCACGAACTCTGATTCGGAGGCACAAAGCTGTTTAACGCATATAAAAAGACGTTGGTGGTATCCCCAACACAAATTCTTATAATTACTTACGGTCTTAACGATCTTATTTTTCAGGTAGAACGCAATCTGTTGCTACTTTAAGAACACAGTCAGAATCTTATGAAAGTGCGTCATTGAAGCATAATCATTTCGGTATCTGAGGACGCATTTTTTCCTACTGACTAAAGGAGCTGCGTTTTGAACGATTATTTTCCTGTTTCCAAAGCGCATCTTTCGTTCCTCCAAATGACAAACTTGAAAACGGTTGTGCAGCTACCAAAATTGAACTTGTGGCAAGTGCTTTGCAGTGAGCCAAAAGTTGCTTTCTGTTATGCCGTTTATAAAAAAAAGTTAGAAGAAACCGACATTCTGCGAAAAGCACAACTGCAGTAGGCTTATATCTCGAAGCTGCACATTACACGTTCCGCTAAGCGTTCGCATTTAAATTCGCTCTGTTACTTCTGCACTGTAAGAGATTACGCCATTTAGTGTTTACTGAAATCAACTATCGCACAAGTCAGATTTCACCTGAAAGAGAGTTCATTATTTCCTTTGACGGACGGTAGAACATGCTCAATACTCAAGGCCTCTGAAATTACTGACTTAATAAATTCCGTGTGTTTTCTTGCACACACATCTTTCTTTCATGAGGCTTGACTTATATTTTTCAAGGAGATTTGTCTGCTTTGTAGCTGATATTCGCGAAGCAACAGAAACTTTCCTGGCCGGGAATCGAAGATAGTCTATGCGAGTTAAAAATTTGGTTGTCCAAAGATTTGCAGTTCAGCGAATTTTGTTTCTAGCTAACGCATGCAAATAAGTCACGTTACCACGATATATGAGGTATCTATCTGCCGATCTAAAGTAACTGTCAATGGAAGAATCATTTTGCGTGGATAAAAGCAGAAATTGTTGAATTTTATTCGGTACAGGTAATCCATTATATTATCGTGATTGTGTGGTCAAACAATACATACAGTTTTAACAATTACAGCTGCCTTCCACAGCAACTTTAGTATTTGATTGGAAAATTAAGATTACAGATGTTTAAATGATTTTGTACCAAGTTTGGCTGTACAGCAAACAAGTCAGTACATTAAAAATATATTTAACAACATTAAAATAAAATATTTGATACCAAAAGACAAATGCAACATTCGGTGTTACACGCTGAGGCTTAATTGTGTATTTAGTCTTTCATAAATACTAAAATGCCTGTGGTCAGAGACCACATAATGCATGTCAGTGAGAGTGAATTGAAAACCGGAATTTTGCAATTCACATACATTTTTAAATCGAGCAGCATTGACTATCATTACTACTGCAATCCATGCAGTATAGCACAGTCTTTCAGAGATCTGGTAATGAAATACATGATTGTGGAACCATACAAAAGTTTATTGGAACTGAATATGTGATGATTAGTTCCATGAATTTAAGCCAAAGCAATTGTTTTCCTTATTATGTTCGATAATAATGACTTAGATACATTTCATGATAGATTCATAATCAAAATCCTAATACATAACATTCACTTACATGTGAAACATACGGATGTTTTTAATCGAATAAAAATAGGAAATGTACAGTCCTAAATCAGATGTAATATCCACCAGTTTCTACACTATTAATGTATCATCTTTCATTGTTTTCTGGTCAAGAGAAGTCGGTGTCATTAGCGCACAGATCTCAGAAACAGTTGCGTGTTTTTTGTTTGCTTTTCCAATCTGTGAGTTGTGTTCTGCTCTTTAATTTATGTGGATATTGGAATGTGTAGTTTCCCCAAACGAAAGGACAGGATATACGACAATGAATTCCAGTTGGGTAATTTATTTACATGTTTTATGACAATTCTTCCTTGTGAGAAACGTTTCAAGGTAAAGTGCAATATGAATACGGAACTGAATAACAGTAAAATGCGAGTAAAATATCTGTACATTGAACATTTTAACTGTGAAGTATTATCCCTAGAAATGATATTATGTAATATTATTATTTTCTTTTTGCTATAAGGAAGTGGGATCACTAGCCGCCATCTCTCTCTTTCGTTTCGTTACGTGTCGAGTGTGCAGTCACTGTATCTGATGAAGTGAGATTATGGTGTGAAACCGTATAGCTAAAGGTTAATACGGGGCCTATTGGGGAAGTAAGGTTCGATCGGTCGCACAATGGAAACGACTGTGAAAATCAAAAGTGTTTTATTTGCAACAGTTAGCTACACCTTCCAGCTACTTCTCTACATAGTTCCGACTTACACATTTTCAAAGCGTTGTACCTACTTTCCAATACGCTAGTCATAGAAGGCAGCCGCCTGTGCTTGCTGCCAATTCTCTATGCTAGTCTACAGATCGTTGTCTGCACCAAAACATTGTCTTCATAGCATTCGGTTCATGTCAGTAGAGATGAAACGCAGAGTGTCAATTGTGGGCTCGATTGTGGGTGATCAAACACTTCCAATAAAAAACACTGCAGGAGCATCTTCTTTGCCCCTGCAGAGTGCGGCTGAGAATTGTCATGCAAAAAGAAACGCATGACAGCTTTGTTATGTGGGTTGCATGACATCAGGTGGGACTCACGCCTAGCCCTCATAGTTGGCGGGAGACACTATTGTTCTAGGCATCTTTACGTGCTCACTGTGCGCTCAGAACTGAAAAGAGCGACGTGAGGCGATCGATGGACATACTACAGACACTGTCCAACACATCTGTGGCAAAGCTTCATCGGATTTTCACTGTGGTTTCCATTTCGGAACCTATCGGATCTCACTTTCCTAATAGTCCTCGTATATGTAACATACATTAATTGAGTTATCATTTGTAGAAACCTTGTGTCGCCCATGTCATGATTTTAATTATTTCAGCATTTCTAGCATTTTTTTACTGTAGTGCTCTCCGTTAACAGAGCCTCACTGGAAGGCGACAGTGCGCCGCCATTAGGCGGCAAATGCAAAATGTACGTTTAAATATTGGTTTTCGCCTTTATCAGTAGCAGCATAAAAGAATCTAAAAATATTTCGCTTAAGGTTGTCTATCAGAGCACCAAGATATTTTTGAGGTTTGCTCTATTTTTACAGTTTTTCATATCCAAATTACGAACTGCAGCTTTGGCCTGTACTATTGATAGCAATTTAAATACTACAAATTTTGTTCGTCCCCGTAAGCGGTAGAAGCGTTCTTAAATAACTTTTAAAACATGATCTTCAGAATAATATTCACTTTTACAGTTCTTATTTTGCTCTCGTCCTACGGAAGCCAGACCACAATAGAAAACTATTTTTCGCAAATATTAGGCAGGCTTGTAGTCAGATTGACATTAAAGATGGCCAGAGACGAAGTTACATCTACATATATACTCCGCTAGCCACCAAGTGGTGTGTGGCGGAGGGCACAATTCGCGCCAAAGTCATATTTCCCCCG
Organism: Schistocerca americana; assembly: GCF_021461395.2. NCBI lineage: Eukaryota > Metazoa > Arthropoda > Insecta > Orthoptera > Acrididae > Schistocerca > Schistocerca americana. The sequence goes on along the minus strand of NC_060122.1, from coordinate 806,000,082 downwards.
TCTGTTCCATTCGTGGATCGTGCGAGGGAAAAACGAGTGTCTGAACGCCTCAGTACGAGCTCTAATTTCCCTTATCTTTGAATGGTGATCATTACGCGATTTGAAAGGTGCTCTACATCCTCGGCGAAGATCGGATTTCGGAACTTAGTGAGCAGCCCCTTCCTTTTAGCGCGTCGTCTATCTGCAAGTGTGTCCCACTTCAAACTTTCTATGAGATTTGTAACGCTCTCGCGATGACTAAATGTACCAGTCACGAATCTTGCCGCTCTTCTTTGGACATTCTCAATCTCTTGAATCAAACCGAACTGGTAAGGGTCTCATGCAGACGAACAACACTCTAAGACTGGACGAAGTAACGTATTGTAAGCTATTTCCTTTGCTGAAGGACTGCATCGCTTCTGGATTCTACCAATAAACCGCAATCTAGAGTTCGCCTTGCCCGTTACCTGAGTAAGCTGATCATTCTATTTGAGATCATTTCGAATAGTCACACCCAGATACTTGACGTATGTTACCGCTTCCAAAGACTGGGCATTTATTTTGCACTGTTACATTAATGGGGATTTTCGCCTTGTTATACGCAGTAGGTTACACTTACCAATGTTGAGAGATAACAGCCAGTCATTATCCCACGCATTTATTTTCTGCAAATCCTCATTGATTTGTTCACAACTTTTGTGTGATACTGCTTTCCTGTAGACTACAGCATCATCGGCAAACGGTTTAATGCCGCTGTCAGTACCATCAACCAGATTGTTTATGTAAATCGTAAAAAGCATCGGACCTATTACACTGCCCTGGGGCACACTTGAAGTTACGCTTGTTTCTGTTGAAGTCACCCCGTTCAAATCAAATGGCTCTGAACACTACGGGACTTAACTTCTGAGGTCATCAGTCCCCTAGAACTTAGAACTACTTTAACCTAACTAACCTAAGGACATCACATACATCCATGCCCGAGGCAGGATTCGAACCTGCGACCGTAGCGGTCGCGCGGTTCCAGACTGAAGCGCCTACAAACGCTCGGCCACACCGGCCGGCGAAGTCACCCCGTTCAGGACGACATACTGCTCCCTGTCTGTTAGAAAACTATCCTACCGCATATTTCATCGGATAGGCCGTAAGCGTGCACATTTTCGAGCAAGCGACAGTGCGGAAAGCCTTTCGAGAGTCGAAAAATATGGCATCAACCTGGGAGCCGGTATCTAGAGCCTGTTGTATATCATGCGCAAAGAGGGCCAGCTGTGTCTCGTATGACCGCTGTTTCCTAAAACCGTGCTGGTTTCTGCAGATGAGCTTCTCAGAGTCTAGAAAGGTCATTATGTCTAAACACAAAATATCTTCCATGATTCTAATCGATGTCAGTGGAATTGGCCGGTAATTATGTGCATCCGATTTTCTACCCTTTTTATAGATTGCTATGACCTGGGCCTTCTTCCAGTCCCGTGGAACTTTCCGCTGTTCCAATAATCTCTGATAGATGATGGATAAGAATGGTGCTATATTTGTAGGATAGTGAACATAAAATGTTACGGGGATACCGTCTGGGACAGATGTCTTCCTGGCGTCTAGGGATCTTAACTGTTTAACAATCGCTGATATGCTAAACACTATGTCAGCCATCCTTGCGTTTGTTCGATAATTGAAAGGGGGAATGGTGCGGCAGTCCTCTACCGTAAACGAGTTTTTGAATGCTAGGTTTAGAATTTCGGTCTTCTGTTTATCATCAACAGTTACATCATCCGTACTGTCAGCAAGAGAAGGTATTGAATTATTTGTAGCGTTCGTAGATTTTACATACGACCAAAATTTTTTGAGGTTATTTTTAGAATCGGCAGATAAAATATTTCTTTCAAATTCGTTAAAACAATGCTTATATTGCGACTGGCGACTAAAATTTCAGCGATAACATCGACATCTTTTGAGCTATGAAATGTTGTTAGTAACAGCAAAACGTTAATCTATTTTCGTTAGCGAGTCTCTCATCATAGCGAGTATATGTATATGTGTTTCACTAAGGTATCATATAGCAACTTGTGTATGCAGAAAATCATCACTTTTGTGTAACAGTATTTCGTATATTGAAATAGTATATTGTTCACAATATTTCTGAAGTGACAGCTATCTCGAGAACCGAGAGTTCAGAATTTGATTGGTACAAAATCTAAATGGTTACACATACATACTCCATTACAAGTAGCTACTTCCTGAGCTATGGTTTCTAGTCAGCTGCAGTAACTATGTATGGTTTTCTTTTCTTCAGTAGACGGATCACGTGGGATCTGGAAATCGCGTTGAGGTAAGCAAAGAACAACCGAGTAACAGAATTTGTGAATGGCTTCGTAGAAGGTGCCCAACGCATGAAAATTGTGAATTGTTGTATGGGCATACTTCATACTGATATTCTACCATACATGGGATAGTGGCAGGTTGACGCTAGCCAAGTTGAAGAGATTATCGAATCCAATGTCGTAGTTGCTAGCACAATGCCAGCGAATGGCAGGAATCAGCTTCGAGTCCTGATCTGTAATACAACATTAACTTCTCGCAAATGCTCACCGGATAGCCCGCCACGTTCATTGTGTGTACCCTGTTAAAAGAAATAGCAACATATACTGATTTTCGTCGGGATTATTGAGTATCATCCAGCAGACAATGCTAAAGGAAGTATGTGTTATGTAAAACAATCAGTAATCCAAATTCTGACAGAACAAGGTCTTGTCTTCAAAACCGAAATTTTAATTGAAAGACAGAATGGTACATAATCTAAGGTAAAATTCGGGGGTGACATTTCAGAACATTTTGAAGGTATAACAGGAAGAAAAAAAATGACGAACTCACGTAGTAACTGTTCAACTGTGTCTTAATGGAAGTCATCGAACGTAGGTGAAAACTGAATTCAGAGTTTACAATTTACGAACCAATCAAATTAGGAAGAACCAGTATTAGTCTGTTTAGCTTTTGCTGAGGAGCTGGCGATTTATATCAGAGCATTAAAACAGCGCAAGAAAGGGAAATAGTTAAAAAAAACAGCAATATCATTTGAAAAAAAACTACATATCTAGCAACACCTGGACATCAAAAACTCCCAAAAACTAAATACTATAAAATCTAGTGTGTTTGTGAACTCAAACATTGAGACGAAATCACTCAGAAAATTGACCTGGAAAAGATAGGTTACTAAATTCGTTATCAAAAAATGGGAACAGCTTCCAGACTTACATTTCAAAGTATAACGAACTGAGTCACTACAATACAGACATCAAACAAGAGTGTCTTTATGGAACTGAAACACTGATTCTAAACAGAAAGAGAGACATTTAGGAAATTTAAAAAAGAGGAAGAAAAGTAATCTGGAAAATTTTGGGTTAAATTATACTGAAGAAGGAACACAGAGACTAAGAGCAAATAGGGATACTGAAAGTTGTACCAACATTTATTCGAATCTGAAAACAATGAAGGTAAAATTTAATGGATATATTAAAAGAATGGAATCACTCAGATTAACTAAGCAGGTTATGCAATAGAAGCTAAAATTGAAGCTGTAAAACGGATCGATACAGAAGAATCAGATCTGAAGCATGCAAGTGTGACACAACTTTCAATATGAGACAGAAAAAGGTTCACCACTGGACAGATGGCCCTGGCAGAAAGACCGAAGAATACCCGAAGAGCTTGGATTGACGAGTGGAGAAGAGTTCATTCAGAGAGAGTGAAAGTGATGTCGGAGCAAAGAAAACCTAAAACAAAACCCTGATATTGCACAGTGCTGTACGTTGCATGAACCAGTAGGGACCACACGTCAGCTATATATACACTGAGCTGACAAAAATCGTAGGATAGTGATATCCACATACACATATGGTGGTAGTATCACGTACACAAGGTATAAGAGGGCAGTGCCTCAGTGATTAATGTTGAAAGATGTCCGACGTGAGAAAAGCCGCATGATGGAAATTAACAGACTTTGTACGTGGAATGGTAGTTGGAGTTAGGCGCGTGGCACATTCCATTTCGAAAATCGTTGGGGAATTCAGTATTCCGAGACCCACAGTGTAAAAAGTGTGCCGAGAATACCACATTTCAGGCATTACCTTTCACTACGGACAATGCAGTGGCCGACAGCTTTCACTTAATGACCGAGAGCAGCGGTGTTTGCGTGGAGTTGTCAGTGCTAACAGAGAGTCAGTGCTAACAGGCAATTAAACAACCGAAATCAGTGTGGGACGTATGACGAACGTAGCCGTTAGGACAGCGAAATTTGGTGTTAATGGGCTAGGGCAGCAGGCGGCAGACGCGAGTGCCTTTGCCAACAGCACAGCATCGCCTGCAGCACCTCTCCTGGGCTCGTGACCGTATCGGTTGGACCCTAGACAGCTGTAAAACCGTGAGCTGGTCAGGTAAGTCCCGATCTCAGTTGGTACGAGGTGATGATATGGTTCGAGCGTGGCGCAAGCCCCATGAAGCCATGGCCTCATGTTGTCAGCAAGGCACTGTGCAAGCTGGTGGTAGCTCCATAATCTTATGGACTCTGTCCACATGGAATGGAGTGGGTCCTCTGGTCCAACTGAACCGGTCACTGACTGGAAGTGGTTAAACTTCCGCTACTTCGAGACAGTTTTCAGACATTCATGGACTTCATGTTCCCAAACAACAATGGAGTTTTTGTTGATGACAATGTGCAGTGTCACCGGGCCACAGTTGTTCATGACTGTTTTAAAGAACATTCTGGAGAATTCGAGGGAATGATTTGGCCACCCAGATCGCCCGACATGAATTCCATCGAACATACACGACAAAATCCTACATCAGCAACACTTTCGTAATTATGGAAGGCTTATGAACAGCATGGCTCAATATTTCTGAAGGTGCTTCAACAACTCGTGGGGTCCACGCCACTTTGAGTTGCTGCACGGGCAAAAGGAGGTCTGATAACATGTTAAGGAGATGTCCCATGACTTTTGTCCCCTCAGTGTGTATATTAAAAGGTTTGTGGGTGAAGCTGACGAAGCCTTTAGAGAGTCCCACAGCCGATCACTGGTCTTCCTGTCTGGTGGTACACATGGTTGCCACATTGTGCACTATAGTGGTGTTAGGTGGTAGCTGTTGTGGCTGTGGTGATACGAGTGTTTGAAGTCGTCGCGATCACATCGTAGTGGTCAGTAGGAAATCTTCACATCAGTGTATATTTCAAAGGAAAAACTTTTCGATTATTAGATAATTTTTCGAGCTTCTACAAATATTCTCGATTCTGAACGAATGTTTTCAAATGTTATAGATATTCTCGAGGGTTCTAGAGTATAACTTGAAAACGGCACTTAACGCATTGATCTGCATTCCAGCAAAACCATCTTAATCGATGAGTTATGCAACATCATAAGGAGGAGAACAGCTCGTCAAGAAGTGTGTAAGCTTATACAGAGAAACTACGTAAATAAAAAAAGGTCGGTATGAGCTAAAAATTTTAGCAACGAAAAATGATATAATTCAACAAAGAAATCGGCAAATACAGAACTCGATATCAGAGGAAGAAAAAATATTTAAATCCATTTATACATTGGTAAACGAAGACGAAACCGTAAACTTCCCAACAGAATTATTGAGTTCCTGTATACCCTCACAAGAGAGCTTCTAAACATCAGAGAAGCACGCATGCAGGGTGTAACGGGTAAAGTGCAGATATTATTATATGTGGTATCTTAATATGTGCACAGGTCAGTGTGCTGACTTTCATTTCTTCATGTCAAACAGTCGTCCTACAAACACGTCACAAACTTTACGACCTGATGTTTTCTACACTGTTGTATTGGACCAATAAGTGGACTACGCCTGTCAGCATAGACTTTCCGTTTCGCGTCCATGTGTCGACACTTCAACACCTAACCATCTGACCAGGGCAAAAAAAATAATGACGTCTTCTTGCCACGTGCAGTTGGATGTACTAACCAACTTAAAAACATACGACCCATGATGGTTATAATTATTAGTCCGAAAACTACGAAAACACTGATATAATGTTGTTCAGTACACCGTCCTTAATCACCAACAGAAACATCTGCATGTATACCTATCGTACCCTGTATTTAATGCATAAGGAAACGGTGAGTCAATATTGATATCACTAATTCCTAGCATTTCCGCTAACTTATCATTCAGCTTTATAAGGCAGGAAATGCTAGTTAGATTATAAAACAGTATAGCTATCAATAAAGCACAAGAAAACTATTTCAATATCGCAGAGTGAATTTGACAAATGTTTCTCGCATGGACAGCTATATGCGGTGTGTTCGTGTGCTGGACAACCACAAGACTAATTCGTCTTTGCAACAGAGAGCATAAACTACCCATAGTGTATAAGAGTATATTACAAATACGTTAGTTACTATACAGGTGAAACGATCAAATATGCAGTTGTTTCAGTTCGGAAAACAAATGAAATAAATGTCAAGTGAAGTGGATCCTTTTTAACTAGAACTAATAGAAAAGCTGCCTTTGAGCACTGAAAGACAGTGTCGTAGATAGTCCAGGTATGTCGCACGTACAAGCAGTCATTCTAGTCCGCCAGGTGATCGACGTGTAATCCTCTAGAACGCTTAGTGGGGTATCACTGAAAGTGATATATATCAGCATTTAGACTTGAATGGATGTCATTGTCACATAAGCACGTGGCCCATACACTCTCTTTGGAGTCCATTCACAGCGAAAAACCGAGGTTTAAAATCGGCACACCTCAAGGAAGCAGGTGGGAAATTTATCGAAATATCATGCAAAACGACAACGTTAACTCGGCTGCAAATTGGAAAATCTGTTTAGCATTCTTATAAGTTGCTTCTAAAAATACTGTAGCTGTAGTTCGAGTTACGACATCAACTGGTTCCTCTGATTGTCAGAGAGCATAAATATAAAGAACGAAGCTCCGCAGCTCACTGGGATGTTATACCTGTTGATAAACTAGTTTCTTTGGGTTTTCTTGGACTTTTGTGGAACTTGTTGACTTCCAAAGCTCAAGGCATGTTTAGTTTAGCACAGTATTTGCCTCTGTTAATAGCTTACTACACTGCACAATAGAATTAAAGGGTCACTTTTACGTAACCCCGTAACTGCTTCCCATTTCGACACATAATGCTGAATTTTGGCTCGAAGATTCCTACAACCTTCTTCTGTTATGGTGCAAAGGCGTGGCGCCATGCAATCTGTCGACAAAAGCGAAAAAAAACCCTATGAAGTCCATGTGAGCTGTAAGGTGCGTTAATGATGCCACATTGCCACCAAATTTCACCACAGTTCTGCTTAAAGCCACCGTGGGCGTGTTACACGATAGTAAGGTCGACGCAGCCCCTATTGCATACATTTCAGCTCTTCTTTTGACGTCTGCAGTGGTGACTTCCTGTACTGATATCACGTGTTCTTTTTATGGGTGGCCGAGGAAAACATTTCAGACATGCCACCGCTCAGAAACGACACAAACTACCTTAGTGGTGGCATAAAGGGCGTAAATGATAGCACCCCTTTCCTTAGGGCTTCGAATCCCGCACGTTTAGTTGTTGAGAACGACGGTTTGCAATACGATGAGCAATAGGAAGATGTTCTTGACAACCTTTGACGCTGCAGACACTCTCTAACGTTTCAACACTTCTGTAAAGGCATGTTGGATGAGGATGGAAACTGTCAGGATGCGCCATATTAAAACTTGTTCGAGTTTCCCAAGTGATTTATTATTTCCAGCTACAGTGCCCGACTCCTCTCGGTCTGCGTCACCGGGTCCTGCAGTGCTGAGGACACCACTTCGTTGTCTGTGAAACAGCTTGGCGCGGAATGGCTGCCTCAGTGACCCGTGCAACGCTCTCCTGTGGGTCGGCCTTGTACGGCTGTGGAGTTGTGACATCAGGATGCGCTGGCAGTCGACTCAGCGATCCCCGTCCCTGGTGCCTCAGTGCTGACTGCTGGGAGCTGCAAGCGGCCCGCAGCGTGCTCCCCCACTGGCGCGGCTAACAACGCGGCGACAACAAGGGACCACAATCCAGCGTCGGAATCTGCGGCCCTCGCCTCGGGATGCCTCTGGCATGTGTTGGGAGCCAACAGGATTGCCCACAGTAGCGAGCCGTAGCGTGGCTGCGGACTGCGTTGGCCTCAGGGGGTCGAACCAGCGACTCCCCCCCCCGTGGACTGGAACATTGGCGCCCCATCTGCTGCTGAGTGTAGCCAGTAATGTGACATGCCCCGTCGTCCAGGAGAGCAGTCGCACTTGTATGCTTTGTTAGTGAACGGGCGCCTATTTGTACACGACTGTGCGCCTCTGTTTTGCTAACTTGCCACTCCGAGTCATGTACTCATATCACCAAGGTTGGGCAAGTGGGCCAATTCTACCTGTAACTTCCGCCATGCACACCACTGCGTTTTCTCTTTTCAGTGGGTCTATGGCCCTGTGGTCTCCATTCTAATTCGCAACCGCTGGTAGCATAACTTTCTGTCAACAGGCCCATACCTGGCTGTAACTAGTATGCTCAGAAATATTGCACCGAAGCTAACCTTTTCCCATCTTAAACGGTGGTGCCACCACACTTCTTTAACCCTTTCGTGGTTGATGGGTCATATATGCCCCACTAATAAGAGTCGAGGGACATGAAAGGGAAGCAGTGGTTGGGAAGGGAGTAAGACAGGGTTGTAGCCTCTCCCCGATGTTATTCAATCTGTATATTGAGCAAGCAGTAAAGGAAACAAAAGAAAAATTCGGAGTAGGTATTAAAATCCATGGAGAAGAAATAAAAACTTCGAGGTTCGCCGATGACATTGTAATTCTGTCAGAGACAGCAAAGGACTTGGAAGAGCAGTTGAACGGAATGGGCAGCGTCTTGAAAGGAGGATATAAGATGAACATCAACAAAAGCAAAACGAGGATAATGGAATGTAGTCAAATTAAATCGGGGGATGCTGAGGGGATTAGATTAGGAAATGAGACACTTAAAGTAGTAAAGGAGTTCTGCTATTTGGGGAGCAAAATAACTGATGATGGTCGAAGTAGAGAGGATATAAAACGTAGACTGGCAATGGCAAGGAAAGCGTTTGTGAATAAGAGAAATTTGTTAGAATCGAGTATAGATTTAAGTGTCAGGAAGTCGTTTTTGAAAGTATTTGTATGGAGTGTAGCTATGTATGGAAGTGAAACATGGACAATAAATAGTTTGGACAAGAAGAGAATAGAAGCTTTCGAAATGTGGTGCTACAGAAGAATGTTGAACATCAGGTGGGTAGATCCCGTAAAAAAAAAAAATTCTTCAAATCGCTCTGAGCACTATGGGACTTAACATCTATGGTCATCAGTCCCCTAGAACTTAGAACTACTTAAACCTAACTAACCTAAGGACGTCACACAACACCCAGTCATCACGGGGCAGAGAAAATCCCTGACCCCGACGGGAATCGAATCCGGGAACCCGGGTGCGGGAAGCGAGAACGCTACCGCACGACTGATCACGTACCTAATGAGGAGGTATTGAATATGATTGGGGAGAAGAGAAGTTTGTGGCACAACTTGACTAGAAGAAGGGATCGGTTGGTAGGACATGTCCTGAGGCATCAAGGGATCACCAATTTAGTATTGGAGGGCAGCGTGGAGGGTAAAAATCGTAGAGGGAGACCAAGAGATGAATACACTAAGCAGATTCAGAAGGATGTAGGTTGCAATAGGTACTGGGAGATGAAGAAGCTTGCACAGGATAGATTAGCATGGAGAGCTGCATCAAACCAGTCTCAGGACTGAAGACCACAACAACAACAACAACAATATTTATTATTTGATTTACCGGTCTCGCAGTTTTCTCTGGTTAACTGCAAAGTCCAGAACAGCAAAAGCTAGTGTATTGCGTCAAAATTAAATGAGTATAAGCTTCCGAATTCTGTCGCAACTTTTTCTTTACGAAATAAAATCTGCCAACGAGAAATAAGGGACAAATGGAAAGAAACCCAAAATAAGAACAGCTTTTGCTTGGTTACAGCTATGACAAAAATTTTGTTACTTCTACGTTTACAACGGATCAAATTTACAAAATGTGTTCGAGGAAAAGAGTTCCCTAGCGGAGTGAAGTGCAGCACTCCCCACTACCGGCGGGAGTTGGATCGATAAGCCCAACCTTTTCTAACGGGACATCCTCCCCTAACATTACTTTCCCTCAACAGTAATTGTCGACACCAGTATTATTTTTCGAATTTTGGTCAGGTCAGTATTATCTCAGCTGCTTTTCTAAAAACTTTCATGTAATTTTATACGAAATATGTTAAATTTCAAGCTAAAATTTGTGAAAAGGAATTACTTTATTTTCGATGTTACAATCGGTAAGTATTAGCTCTGAATGTACAGTTAAATTTTTTTAAACATCTGAAATCACGAATGATGTGGCACACTTAAAATTTCTATTATTAATTATGCAATCTAGTACTGTTTACTGTGTTCATTTCTGGATTCATTTAAGAATTAATAATAGAAATTAATAGAAATTCATTTGTCAAGAAAAACTGTAAACACTTTGGAATACGGTTATTACCACAGAGGGAAGTAGTAGTAAACATGCCTCTGATGTGATCGGACGTATTTTTGTATTTTGTGTGAACAATGTAATTCGGGCTTTGTTAATGTGAAAATTCAAAAGACTGTACGATATACGAAAATGTGACAAAATACATTAACGGAACAACAGAAATTCTGCAACAACAACCTTCAAGTTTATTTACATCAGTTCAACCATCAGGAACTAAAATTTGATAATTTCAGCTTCAAGAATCAGACCCCTAGACGAGAAGAACTGGAGCTAATTCTACGCGAAAAGCTGAGTAAACTAGAAAGTTTATTGTAATCTTCGCCCCTCTCAAATTTTTCATAAAAGACTTTACTTATTGTGGACAATAACTGGAATTAGGAAGCAGGGGTGGATTACAGGTTGCACGTGCGGCAGGGTATCTCATCTGGTGACGTTACATGTTCAACATTTGTCATCCACTTTTAAGCTGTTTCCGGACATTTGCGGCGCATGAGTCTCAAATTAAAGTACTTGTGTTGGCGTCATCTACGTCACTTCGCGGTTTTTTAAACATTAATAAGAATCACGCTGTGTAAGAGGCGTGAACAGAGTCCGGTTCTGAGTGAGTACTATGAAGGACACGGACCTGCCTCGTACTCGTGTTAGTGAGAGAGTTTGAAAGGGGTTTCACTGTAGGCCCGATCAGACCTGATGTTGGAAGGTTTGGGAATGTGAGGATAGGCTCACTCGTTCTCAAGGTTCGGGTCGACGACGTCTGACCACCGAAAAGGAGGATCGCCGTGCTCTGCACCAACCACACGGTGGCTTGTTTACATCGGCGCCTGTCGTCCGAGAACAAGTGATGGACTTCCTGCAACATTTTGTGTCGTTCCGCACGATTGGTCGGAGACTATCAGTGGCTGGACCAACTAATTACCATCTCATACCGCCACTAACACCACAACGCAAGCAGCTGCGTTTGGAGTGGTGTCGTGACCAGCAACCTCGAACTGCCGATGAATGGCGTCGCGTAGTCTTCAACGGTTGTCTTCCGTGCTTATGCTGCACCCCGGATGACAACCGTCGGAGAGTCTGACGGCGACCTTGGGAGAGGTCCCTTTCCTCTAACGTTACTGGGAGGCACAGAGACGTCATCCCTGGCGCGTGGTGTGGGAAGCCATCGGACATGGTTTCAGGTCAAGATGGGTAGTGATTGATGGAACCCTGATGGCACAATCGTACGTCGCGGAGTTGCTGCCTCCTCGATCGTTGCCTCTCATGCGACACTATTGTGGCGCCATTTTTCACCAGGATATTGCACTTGTCTCTATGAGCTGTCTGCTCTGTGTCGAGGCACTCCTATGATCAGGAAAATGCCCTGTTCTGATCCTGATAGTACATATGTGAGACCATCTCGAATACCGGCCGGAGTGGCCGAGCGGTTCTAGGCGCTACATTCTGGAACCGCGAGACCGCTACGTTCGCAGGTTCGAATCATGCCTCGGGCATGGATGTGTGTGATGTCCTTAGGTTAGTTAGGTTTAAGCCGTTCTAAGTCTAGGGGACTGATGACCTCAGAAGATAAGTCCCATAGCGCTCAGAGCCATTTGAACCATTTTGAACCACCTCGAATGTCAACCCCGTTCCAGTACCAGCGTCCAGGATGTGAAGGACCAGTTGCAACAGTTGTGGGGCAGATTACCTCAGGAGAGGAACCAATGGCTTTATGACACACTTCTCAACCGAACAGCGCAATTATCTAGGCTGATAAACTGGCTCACATTGCTAAGTTCTCTATAAATCTGACTCGATTTCCTAAGCGCTGAAGTAACATCACGATGCCTCTCAACCCGTGTAGTTTCATTCCGTTTCTTCCTCTTCTTTTGAGAGCTTCATTTTTTGTAAGGTAATGCACAAAGGTAAATTAAAACAAAACAGAGCCTGCCTTGTAAGTTTTTAAAAAAGCAATAAATAAAAAAGCTTTTTTGTACAAACCGTTTTATTGTTTCTCAAAACATTCGCCTATGAAATGTAAACATTTTTGCATGCGTTCAAACCAACTCTGGAAACACTTTTTCCTGTCTAATGTAGACACCTCAAAAACTTGGTTTTATTTGCGGTACCCATCTTAGAAAACGCATATAATCAGCGGTTCGTGTCCAATTTTTATAACGATTTTGCATTTCATCGATCGAATATTCTCACAATTTTCTTACCAATCGCCCGAGTCTGCTTTGTAACAGTCAGTTACTGCTAGAGTAATTTTTTTTTTTTCCTTTCAGTATGTGACGAATTCCTTGGTCGAATGTTTTTAGAATTTCCTTACCAACTGCATGAGTGTGCCATTAGAGACGGTTGTTTGTTGTATGGTAACCGGGGACCTAGAATCTACGGAGAGGCTCCGTCCTCTCCGCACCCACAGTGGTCCACAACCCCATGACGAGTACCGCAGTCCACTTCACTCCTCCGCCGCCCCACACCGAACCCAGGGTTAGTGTGCCGATCGGCCCCCGGTGGACCACCTCAGGCAACGTCCCACACCAGGCGAGTGTAACCCCTATGTTTGCGTGTTAGAGTAATGGTGGTGTACGCGTACGTGGAGAACTTGTTTGCGCAGCAATCGTCAACATAGTGTAGCTGAGGCGGAATAAGGGGAACCAGCCCGCATTCGCCGAGGCAGATGGAAAACCGCCTAAAAACCATCCACAGACTGGTTGGCTCACCGGACCTCGACACAAATCCGCCGGGCGGATTCGTGTCGGGGACCAGGCCCTCCTTCCCACTCCAGAAAGCCGTGCCTTAGACCGCTCGGCTAACCGGGCGGGCAAGAGACGGTTACTGGCAGAGTAAATTTTTTCATTCCCTTCAGAAAATGACGAAGTTGTATCCTTACATAGCATGTAATTTATATTTGATACAATGGTTCACTTATTATTTTACGGCACGGATAGTCGGCATCGAATAAGTAAACATCTCTAGTTTTTGGTTATAGAGAGTTGTTGCAGCGTTTAAGCTGCCAGTAATGGGTGGCCAATGTGTAAGGGTTGTAGTTATCGCGTGTTCCATGAGCGTGGGCGTATTGTGTGTGCCATAGTATCTACGGATACTCCTAGTTCACAATTTTGTAAGGCTTCTGTTGGAGACAGAACTATGTAATAGCTTAACGACGCGGGTAGAAGAAAAAAAAGTGCATTTGTTTACCGTAAGTAAAAAAAAATTCAGTAAAAATCGAACATTAAGCGCGGCACATTGTAGACTGTTGCATACGGTGAGTTTCACGTACTGTATCTGGAACTATAAATAATCACTAATTTCAGTTTAATTGTGTTTCGGCGTAATGAAACAGAACCTTCAATGAGTCATTTTCCTCTTTAAACCTCAAGACGAAAATGAATAAAAAATGATTCGTGGCTATAGATAACGGTCAGTAGGACAAAATGTATGCTATATTCAAAATCAACTCGAACCTCAGTTAAAGGATATCTTTAGACTGACTAGTGTATAACAGATGAGACAGGGTGAATATAGGATAAGGTAAAGGAACAGACGCCTTATAAAAGTAAGTCTTTGTCTTATTCTAACAATATAGGATTAAAATAATTGTGTAGGTTATTAACAAACGTAGTACAACCAAAGTATCCTGCAAATCATCGTTTCTTGACAAAAAAGTTATACAAAACGTGGACGCGCTTCTCTTTATATTCGCTCAGCGCATCTTACACCAGGAGAAGAAAAATTACACTTTCATCTACACTTTCCATTTATTTTAAGGCAGCTCAAACGAACAGGCAGCAGAGATAAATTTTTTTAACCAAGCGCACAATGGGTAATGAAGGATAACCGATGAGAAAGATAAAAATGAAACTGAAAAAACAAAAACCGAACGGAAAGTTCTGGGTAGGTCCAATACTTTACGGAGCTCCGCCATAATTCATTGGAATCCATCGCGCAACTGACGTTTTTCACACCTACATGTTCGCGTAATATCGAATCAACTGCCGCCCTCGATGCCCTTAAGGGTTTCTGTATCTCATGGTAAGTAAAACTCCGATTCCTTACTGTCAGTTTTTTTTTTTTTTTCTATAGCAAGAGTTGCTTTTGTAGACGTTTATGAAATTCATCCTTTACAAGAGCACTACCGGAACAAAATTCTAGAAGCCATTTGCAAATCGACTTTTCTGAAGATTAATGATTACTAAAAGCGGTTCGACACATTGTTCACGGCTCAGAATTTGTATTAAAATCGTAAGCAACCACGCAATGATAATTTCGACACGAAGCTCCTGTTTTTCCCAACTCTTTCTCTACTAATGCTAACTATAAAAAACTGCTTTGCCAGTTTCAGAGGTGCATGTTTTTCAGCAATAACGAACCACAAATTGTAAAACAGTAGTAATATCACATATCAATAGCGTCATGTCGTTGTCGTATGTAGAAATTTAACGAAAATGAAAAACATAACATCGTGAGCACCTCGACAGAACGCTCCCATGCCAATACACTAGTATGTCAATGACGGTGGGACATACTGAGTAGAATTTCATCCTTATGCAAACTTATTTTCAGTGTTTTATCTACACAAAAAACCCTTACCACGTATGACGGATAATGGGTCATGGATGTCTCTAATGTTTCTTGAATCTTTACAGTGGAGATCCCAACACAGCATGCTCAGAAAACGTGCACATGGAGCTAGCGTATCCCCATCTTTGAGGTCCTGAGACACTTTGAACCAATAGTATGAGGGATATGGGAACATAATGCGACGGATGGCACAAATAGTTTACTATAGCGCAATGACAGCAGGACGAATGATAAACAGGTGGTCTCAGGGTTACGGCGTGAAAGGAGCGGTAGGTACTCGCTCCACCAGGAGCAATACAGCACGTGAGGATCGTAGGACTGAAAAAATGGCTATGATGAAGAGACCGATGAGAACAGCTGAAATCAGGGCAGAGAGTCGATATGAAGCGGGTAGGAAGCTAGGCTGAGAGCTCGGTTTGCGGTGCGGCGTTCACCGCTGACTATGAACAGAGACTTGCATGGTGCAGAGCCCGAGTCAATCATCGTCTCGTGTTCATCGATGGGTCTCGCTTCTGCTTGTTGTGATCAGATGGACGTCAGCGTATCAGCAATCGATCTGGTGGAAGCTCACGGCAAGCAGCGATTTCGCGACCAATACTTCTCCAACTCCTGGAATAAGGATGTGCGAAGTGGTCCGATATGACAACATGAGCGATTTGCTAGTTCACTATAGTCGGTATATTCGTCTCGTGAGAGCAAGAAACTGTACTGATACTTAAAGGAATTCTCATATATTGTTCAGTCTTAGTCCCAAATTTTTAATTAGATTACATGTTTAGATCACTCAGGATCATCTTCAGCCCTAAGTAGTTGTGTCAGCAATCCGTCTTGTCTATTGAGAACTGCAGAAAACCTGTGGTACTGAATAGACAAGTACGGTTGCTGATACAACTACTTAGATCTGAAGATGATACTGAGTGGGTGAAACACGTAATCTAATAAAAATCTGAACAATATCTCTAATTACCTTAAAGATTTAGTAACTGTTGAAGAGAGGCTGACTGGTAGCCCGAATGCCGTAAAAATGGTAAAACGAACTGTCATACTGTAACGCCATAACTCTAGTGCTATACTGATTTATTTTGCCTTTTGCTTTTTAATGTTACATCGTTGAGCTTCTGTAAATGTGTTTGATTGAATAGATAACACTAAATTGTATACTCCTTTCTTTGTTAAAACTTTGATGTCGTTATTTGATTCAATGCAATGTAGTATATCTGAGATTTAAATTCTTTGTCCCATTTGGAGGGAACAAAACTTACTATATATAATTATAATTTCTGTGTGAATAATTTTTTGTAGAAATGTCAATATGTGCAACTGTTCTGTTTTATTTAATGTATTTGATTACTGTTATGTAAACTGCTGATCCTCACTTAGGGTTCTTAGTGAGTTTGCATGTAAAAGGTGTAGTGGTTCCCCTCGGGAATGGAACTGTGTAGCGCGCGCAAATTGTGGTTGGCCTAGGTGGAAAAGGTGGAACAAGAGTTTGTCGGGGACGAGCTACGAGTCGAGGACGAGCTACCAAACTGTGCACTGTCATGTAAAAGATGCATATCGTGCTGGTTCCGATAGAGGCTTTTTCTGCTACTTTCCAATGCCTCGGATGGATGGATGGATAAACAGCTGGAACTATTCTGGAATTTGTATCTATCATCGCCACCAAGAAATGACAGAGTCCAGCAATTCTACCAACATGCAGTTGCCACCACATTGCGAAATCATTGCATCGGAATACTACAATGATGTACAGTGAAGGATCAGCTTAATGGATGTGTTAGTGTGCTCAAATATAATGTAATTTATATCTGAATTTATGTACCTACCTTGATTTTTCTCCTCATCATAACACCTCTCAGGTTCCTCTCCGTTTGAGCTAAAGTGATATCCGAGTGTCCTTACTGAAAGAACATTAAAGCCCGGTGTTTTGCTAATTGATGCCTCTTGAACATAGTAAAAAGAAAGTTAGTTAATGCGGCTTGCTGAAAATAATTTTCCTAGTAAAACTGCTTATTAATGTGTTGTTGCCAACTTCAAAATTAAAAGTTCTTAAGACTGAGGCTTATAAAGTTTTGCTTAGCAAATGATCACCTTGCTATCTGTAGTAAATTCTAAAAGGTGAGTCAGTTTCTTGCAATTTTGTCAACATAGTGTTTCGCTGTAGTAAAAGCGGAAAACTGCGATAGTAGGAAATTATATGTTCATAATTGCTAAGTGTTTGTCTCTCTTGCGTATTGGAAGTGCATATTAATAGTATAGCTGGATCCACAGTTTGTCTATTGTGTTAATGCTCGGTAACAAGTAACGGAAAGACCATTAATAATGAAAATCATATTTTTTTTCTTCAAATGATAGTGAGAAGCAACCTTTCAGTGGATTCCAATTAACTTTCATTTAAAAAGTAAAGTATTTAACTGAGAGAGACTTAACCTATATCCAATTAATGATTCTGCAGTGAATATAAATAGTAACGTTATAAAGACCATTCAGTTAGAACAAGCCCTGAAGGTAATAGTGTGTTACGGTATCTGTTATATTTTTGCAAATAGTTTGTGCTGCTCCAGTTGTTAGCTTCAATCTTAACGTAAACATATGTATCTGTCAGAGTTCATTGCACTCGCGTGGGACAAAGTATAGGGTGTGTTTATCCGTTAAAATCACTAATAACTATTTTCTTGAACGAGGATGTTAATCATTCTCTTGCCTAGTTAGGCTGGCGACCGTTTTCTTTATACGTTAAACAGTGCAGATAGGCAAAATTTTATTTGTTACTGTTCAAATATTTACGTAATTCTGACTTTCATTTCCGATAAGCCACCTCCGTTAGGTACAACACGGTCAACATAACAAAATTCCTCTCAGAGGGTAACACTGCTCTGTTGCTTTATACCATAATTGCATTAATAAGACAGTTTTATTTCACAACCTGCCTCCAGCTTCGAGGTTATGGTATAGTAGTAGCAGAAGGACAGGAGTGTTATACGTGGCTTTTCTGTGACAGGACTAATTGTTCTGTTGGGGCATCGTACGTACTAAGCCAAAACTTGGTATTTGATTGAATAAGCTACGTAAATACGCTGTTGTAGTGTTATAATATCCTTCATCACCAGGGCATGAAACTACATTTTCCAGTAGGATAATGCAAGATCCTATACAGCAGTTAACACCTCAGTCGCCTTGACGAAGGAAGTGAAGTTCTTAACTGGCCTGCTCGGGCTCCTAGTATGTCACTCGCAGAACATGTGTGGGGTGCGATGGGAAGACCCATACTCTCATACTGTGCCAGACCCAAGACAGCAGTCTTTATGACCTTACAGCGTATGTTACAAACATGGTAAGAGTTTCTCTGTGTGGTACTCGCAAGTTATTTCCCCCTATAGCACAAAGAATACAAGAGTGGAGTCCTGCCCATGAGGGCCACATGTCATGCTGATGTTGATAACGGACGTCAGTTCCGAATGGAGTCGGAGTTTAAACATCAATTCTCGTGGTGAACATTACCACAAGGATAACAAACATCAGACTGGTGCATCATTGTGTAAGACTTTACATTTCCGTCGGTTTGTTACGTATCAACACTGTTAACTCAGGTAGGAATCCAGGGTTACCTTCTTCATGAGGGGGTTTTGGTTTACTACGGCCTCTCGTCCATTCTCAAACATAACTTGCCTTTCCGCTTTTAGATTGCTGCAGATGAGTATTATTTTAAAAACAATGACAATTAATTACGAAAATGTTTTATCTATCAATAATAAATTGATTAATTACCATAAAATTTATAAAGATTTACTGCAATAATAACAACTTTTGTACGTCGCTGAATAATAGTATATTGCTTTCGTGTAACGTACAGATGTACTTATTGCACATAGAATTTCCAAAGGCTCTCATATATCTGATAACGTCATCCTCGTGAGAACACCTTTATGTAAGCAAGCAACTTTGGCAGCATTTATACACTCCTGGAAATTGAAATAAGAACACCGTGAATTCATTGTCCCAGGAAGGGGAAACTTTATTGACACATTCCTGGGGTCAGATACATCACATGATCACACTGACAGAACCACAGGCACATAGACACAGGCAACAGACCATGCACAATGTCGGCACTAGTACAGTGTATATCCACCTTTCGCAGCAATGCAGGCTGCTATTCTCCCATGGAGACGATCGTAGAGATGCTGGATGTAGCCATGTGGAACGGCTTGCCATGCCATTTCCACCTGGCGCCTCAGTTGGACCAGCGTTCGTGCTGGACGTGCAGACCGCGTGAGACGACGCTTCATCCAGTCCCAAACATGCTCAATGGGGGACAGATCCGGAGATCTTGCTGGCCAGCGTAGTTGACTTACACCTTCTAGAGCACGTTGGGTGGCACGGGATACATGCGGACGTGCATTGTCCTGTTGGAACAGCAAGTTCCCTTGCCGGTGTAGGATGGTAGAACGATGGGTTCGATGACGGTTTGGATGTACCGTGCACTATTCAGTGTCCCCTCGACGATCACCAGTGGTGTACGGCCAGTGTAGGAGATCGCTCCCCACACCATGATGCCGGGTGTTGGCCCTGTGTGCCTCGGTCGTATGCAGTCCTGATTGTGGCGCTCACCTGCACGGCGCCAAACACGCATACGACCATCATTGGCACCAAGGCAGAAGCGACTCTCATCGCTGAAGACGACACGTCTCCATTCGTCCCTCCGTTCACGCCTGTCGCGACACCACTGGAGGCGGGCTGCACGATGTTGGGGCGTGAGCGGAAGACGGCCTAACGGTGTGCGGGACCGTAGCCCAGCTTCATGGAGACGGTTGCGAATGGTCCTCGCCGATACCCCAGGAGCAACAGTGTCCCTAATTTGCTGGGAAGTGGCGGTGCGGTCCCCTACGGCACTGCGTAGGATCCTACGGTCTTGGCGTGCATCCGTGCGTCGCTGCGGTCCGGTCCCAGGTCGACGGGCACGTGCACCTTCCGCCGACCAATGGCGACAACATCGATGTACTGTGGAGACCTCACGCCCCACGTGTTGAGCAATTCGGCGGTACGTCCACCCGGCCTCCCGCATGCCCACTATACGCCCTCGCTCAAAGTCCGTCAACTGCACATACGGTTCACGTCCACGCTGTCGCGGCATGCTACCAGTGTTAAAGACTGCGATGGAGCTCCGTATGCCACGGCAAACTGGCCGACACTGACGGCGGCGGTGCACAAATGCTGCGCAGCTAGCGCCATTCGACGGCCAACACCGCGGTTCCTGGTGTGTCCGCTGTGCCGTGCGTGTGATCATTGCTTGTACAGCCCTCTCGCAGTGTCCGGAGCAAGTATGGTGGGTCTGACACACCGGTGTCAATGTGTTCTTTTTTCCATTTCCAGGAGTGTAGTTGGTGTGATGAATAGCAGCTAGCTGTAAACGAAGAAGAATGTAAACTAATGCAAATGAGAACGAGAAACAAACCCATAATGCTCGAACACTACATTAGTAGTGAGCTACTTGACAGAGTCATGTTAATCAAATATCTAGGCGTAACACTGTAAAGCCGTATGAAATGAAACGAGCACGCAAGGTCGATACTAGGGAAGGCAAAGAATCGACTTCGGTTTATTGCGAGAATTTTAGGAAAGTTTGGCTCATCTATAAGAAAGACGACCTTTAGGACACTAGCGCGACCCATTCGTGAGTAAGAAAAAAAAAGCGGTCCGACGTCAGGCCACAGGTGGCCTACCGGGACCATCTTCAGGGGAGGATGCGTATAGGAGGGGCGTGGGGTCAGTACACCGCTCTCCTGGTCGTTATATGATGGCTTTCTTGACCGAAGCCGCTACTGTTCTGTCGAGTAGGTTCTCAATTGGCATCACGAGGCTGAATGCACCCCGAAAAACGGCAGCAGCGCATGGCGGCCTGGATGGTCACCCATCCAAGTTATGACCGCGCCCGACAGCGCTTAACTTAAGTGATATCACGGGAACCGGTGCATCCACTGCGGCAAGGCCGGTGCCCGCCGATGCGTGATTACTGCTTCTTATTTTGCAATTAGCCACTAGTTGGATTAAAGGAAGACATCGAAGAAATTCAAGGTGTGCTGCTAGATTTTGTTTTCGCCAGCAGCGATCAGCGCGTGAATATTCGCGCAATCAAATGGGAAATCATGGAGAGAAGACGATGATCTTTTCGCGAAACACAGGACTGTCCAAAATACATAGCGTGTGAGAACCATCAGACAAGATAAGAATAATTAGGACTCGTACGAGGGCATATAAACAGTCGTCTTTCAGGCGTTTCATGAGCGAGAGAAAACAGGAAGAGGAACGATTAGTAATGATTCAAGGTGCACTTTACCAGGCACCGTATTCTGGCTTGCGAAATATGTAGGTAGATGTAGACGTAGAAAAGTAAACTGTGTTAAATGCAACTTGGAACTTCCAGTATTGCTTGCCATTTTCGATACTCTTCATATTACTTTATACTCCGAAAGCTAGGTGTGTACGTTGTAAGTTGATGTATCTACATAAATAAAAAATAAATGTTCGTTTGTTCTGAATCTTAAATTTTTGAAAGTTTTTCACCGATTGCTTTGAGATTTACGCACAGCGTTGCATTCGAATACGCGCGTGTTTATTTATACCCACAGCAGCGCAGTTGTAAGCAAAAATCTCATAAAGATCTAGAAGAATTTGTATCATATTTTTACAGGACACTCTAATAACCGTTCAGACAAAATTTTAAACAATAACGTACAGGTTTTCTTTCAAACCCGTCAGCGAGAAAGAAAATGCTTTTCTCTGCTGTTGATATGGGCAGTTTTGATTTCTTTCTCACAATCGGTGTTGACAATGATAACAAAGCATTTAAATTCTTAAAAAAACTGTTTTCCCCACATATACATACGGTGTTTCTGTAAGAGAGTGCAAAGATTTAACGGGACATAGAGGATACTCCACTGAACAATAAGGAGATAACAGGAATAAAATCACAGTGCTGAGTAGTTATTCACTTACATTAGTTACAGCTAACTGCAAGTACCATCACTGACACAATGAACGTACCATTTGTACAGAGTCTTACAAAATGTGTTGGAACTGACGGCCATCGACCTCAGTGCAAGCATAACATCGGCTAACACGGCTCTGACACCCTGACAAGTATCCCTGGTGTGTTTCGAAACACATCAAAGGCAGCTACAATTCCGGCAACTAATTGCATCTACGTATGCACTGGAGTCTCATACACAAGTGACATTAGATAACCCCATCGGGAATAATCAGGGTCAGGTGACCTCGCAGGCCGGGGAATATGACCTCCTCTTCCAATCCAGTGACCAGGAAATACTGTAAGTAGGCTGTATAGGTTTTTTTTATTGCTAACGCCACGTAGCGCTCTGTATGAAAATCACTGGCTGTGCTGTGCGCAGTCTGTGGCTGGTTTGTATTGTTGTTGGCTATTGTGTTGGGCAGTTGGCTGTTAGGCGGGCCGCAAGATGAGATGCAGGCCCGTGAGGTGACGCAGGGGGGGCTCACGCTAAATTCCTCACGGCAGCGTGAGTCACGGCGACAACCATCGCAAGTTGGATCGCAGTTTCAATACGCAGTTTGATGAGGAACTTTGGCTCTGGCAGAGATGGCTACTACTTCTGCTATGTTAATAGATATAAGTTCAGAATCGGATTCCGATTCTGAGTTTGAGTTCGAAACGGTGTGTTACATCGCTTTGATGAAACAAAACGCAGAAAAGTGCGTACATGAAAAGAAGACTAGAAGACTAAGTCACGGGGAATTCGCTTTAACTAAGGAATCTGATGATGAAAAATTCACGAACTATTTTAGATGAAACCGTGATCAATTCCAAGAAGTGCATGGTCTCATCAAGAATGAAATTGACAGACAGGGATGCAACGCTACAAGGCCGATTAGAACCAAGGAGAAACTAGCTGTGTTTTTAGCGTATGCTATTATGATTAACATATATATATATATATATATATATATATATATATATATATATATATATATATATATATATATGTTTGTGTATAGCCACTAACCTCCGAAAGCTCTTTACCGATTGCTTTGAAATTTTGACACAACGTTGCATTCCAATACAGGATGGTTTTTAGGTACCTATTTCTTTATTATATTATATATAACCTATAAACATGTAATTTTTCACGATTTTCGTAACAATGTTTCCCCGTTATAAAATTTGTATAAATTCATATATTATCAGAAATGTTCTCGGACGTCAGTTTCGATTGTATATTGATATCAAAGACGTGGTTAAATCCATCTATTCCATTTTCACTGGTATACATGGAGGGCTACACGCTAGTAAGGAACCTAGGCATCTTTTTTGATAAACATTTAACCAGGACAGAGCACATGACGAAAATTTGCTACAGAGTTTGAACAATGTCAATGTAGAATGTTACGGTTCTAGGAGCTCCAGTCTGGAACGGCGCGACCGCTACGGTCGCAGGTTCGAATCCTGCCTCGGGCATGGATGTGTGTCATGTCCTTAGGTTAGTTGGGTTTAAGTAGTTCTAAGTTCTAGGGGACTGATGACCATAGATGGTAAGACCCATAGTGCTCAGAGCCATTTTGTTCTTTAACAAAATCTTTCATTTGCTAACTATGCCTATCAGTAGTTAGTGCCTTCAGTAGTTAGAATCTTTTATTTAGCTGGCAGTATTGGCGCTCGCTGTATTGCAGTAGTTTGAGTAACGAAGATTTTTGTGAGGTAAGTGATTCACGTAAGGTATAGGTTATTTGTAGTCAGGGCCATTCTTTTGTAGGGATTATTAAAAGTCAGACTGCGTTGCGCTAAAAATATTGTGTGTCAGTTTAAGCACAGTCATTTATAATTTTTCTAAGGGGACGTTTCAATATTTCCAAGCAATCAGGCTCGTCCTCCTTGTTTCCTTGCAGGAAATACAGACTGTACATATAAATAAGCAGCACAGTACGTGTAAACTGGTCCGCATTTTAGTTGTAAATAAGCTGGAAAACAGTAATTCTAGACAAAGCGGTAGACGAGTTTACTTCCATATCCCCTTAAGCTGGCTTCTCCGAACCCAGGTTCCCGCCTCAGTTATTAAAAGGAGCGCTCTCTATGTCCTGTTAAAGTCTTGCACACTCTCACCGAAAGACCCTGTATGCACACACACAAAACAACGTGATGTTTTTTTTAGACATCACCTTAGAAAACTTAGGAATAACTGTGCTGGTAAACCTCTTACGTTATTTGATTTTCAAACAGCTGAGCAAAACTGAACGTACTCAGAAATTTCCCTCTTTACTTATTCTGATCATCACTAAACTGACACACAATATTTTTAGCGCAACGCAATCTGACTTTCAGTAATCTCTACAAAAGAATGACCGTGACTAACAATAACCTATACTTTTCATGAATCACTTACCTCACAAAAATCTTTGTTACTCAAACTACTGCAATACAGCGAGCGCCACTACTGCCAGCTAAATAAAAGATTCTAACTACTGAAGGCACTAACTACTGATGGGCATAGTTAGCAAATGAAAGGTTTTGATAGAGAACAAACAATATATTTACCTTAAAAGTGTTCAAAAGTCATAATATATATATATATATCACTTCATGACATCCAATCTTACAAATTTACTGTCTCTGATGGACACACGTCCAGATCATCCGCTCTCAAAACTCCGCCATCTCACTCCCCACGTCCACCACTGCTGGCGGCTCACCTCCAACTGCGCAACGCTACGCGCTGTTAACAGCCAACTGCCCGACACTACAATAGCAAGTTTCCAACAATGCAAACCAGCCACAGACTGCAAACAGCACAGTCAGTGATTTTCATACAGAGCGCTACGTGGCGTTACCAACATAAAAATCTAAACAGCCTACTTACAGTAATTAAAACTTCCGGGCTAAGAGGCCGTGGTCCAATAGTAGAAATACAGACTCACCTCAGATGATGTTGCCCGCAGCTGGCAACGAAACGTCAGGGAGAAGTATTTCTACTATTGGACCACGGCCTCTTAGCCCGGAAGTTTTAATTACTGAAGACGCCGGCCGTGAAAGCCTACACGCTATGAGCCTACTTACAGTTTTGTTCCTCGCAGTGGGGTTTCACAGAAAACAGAAAAGTTGTATTTATGGCTTATCAGCTTATGATTAGAATACTATTAGAGAATCTGAATTCGTCCGCAGCTCGTGGTCTAGTGGATAGTAGCTGCCGCTGGATCAATGGGTCCCGGGTTCGATTCCCAGCCGGGTTGAGGAATGTGTTGTCCTCATCATTTCATCATCACCATCATCATCATTCTTGCCTATGGCGAGATTGGAATATGGAAAAAAATTGGAGTATGAAAAAAGTTGGGACTTCGTATGGGCGCTGGTGACCGCGCAGTTGAGCGCCCCAAAAGCCAAACATCCTCCGAGTCTGAATTCGCAATATCAATAAAAAGAGGCTCAAGATTAGAGAGAGGAAGAGAGCTGATGGACCAAGAAGGGGCGAGGGAGGAAATGGACGTAGAGAGGGGGAAGGAGGAATGGGACAGAGAGACGGAGAAGAAGGAGAGGGACAGAGGGGGAGGATGAGGAGATGGGCAAAGGCAATGGCGAGGACAAAATGGACAGAGACAGGGCGCAGAAGGAAATTGTGACACATATCCGATCCCCACAGACATTTAGCAGTTGGGAAGTATTGAAGGGTTAGCTAGTATAAAGATAAAAAACGCTTCAGTTATTTTTTTTGGGGGGGGGGGGGTGGGGGAGGAGGGAAATGATTGTGACCACTATGGCTCCCTATTCTCCACTCCCTGGAACGTTGCCGTTGCTTCCTTAAGTAGGTAGAGCAGTAAAGCGGGAGGGCCAGCCTGACGTGTTCCGTCAGCGAGGTTTGTATTCCACCTGAGAGGGCGTTGCTGCTGGACCCATTCTTGCTCCACGCCGGCAGCCGGCCGCCTCGCCTGATCAGGCGCCGTGAAAAAGCGGAACTCGCCGGCCACGTGACCCGCCGCTGCTGCCCACGCCCCACGCTGCCGCAGCCGCCCACGGGGGTGGTTTCGGTTTTCGGTGCCTTAACAAGAATAAAACCCGCCGGCGGGCGCCCACCCTCCCCAGCCTGGGAGGAGCAACCGGTCCCCCCGGGGAGGCTCAGGCCGGTAATTCTGTTAGACGGATTATTATTACGAGGCCCGGCGAAGGGTGAGCCGCGTGATTTGCGTGGCGGAAGCGATGGGCGGCGCCCGGCCGCCGCTAACCGCCGGGTCCCGCGCTAATCGGCCCTTCATTTGCGCCATTACGTCCACCACCGCCGATCTACGTCTCCCGCGGGACGGAATTTGGCGATAAATCTCGCCTTTCTTGTCGCCGCACGTTGCACGTCGATTGTGTAGCGATACGACCCTTCGCTTCCGTTCGCGGAGCGATAGATTTGTGTTCTTTTTTCTTTTCGTAGTGTTCGATATCTGTTATCCTCACACGGCCTATATGTGGACACAATTCAGGAAATACACTACTGGCCATTAAAATTGCTACACCAAGAAGAAAGGCAGATGATAAACGGGTATTCATTGGACAAATATATTATACTAGGACTGACATGTGATTACATTTTCACGCAATTTAAGTGCATAGATCCTGAGAAATCAGTACCCACAACAACCACCTCTAGCCGTAATAACGGCCTTGATACACCGGGGCATTGAGTCAAACAGAGCTTGGATGGCATGTACAGGTACAGCTGCCCATGCAGCTTCAACACGATACCACAGTTCATCAAGAGTAGTGTCTGGCGTATTGTGACGGGCCAGTTGCTAGGCCACCGTTGACCAGACGCTTTCAGTTGGTGAGAGATCTGGAGAATGTGCTGGCCAGGGCAGCAGTCGAACATTTTCTGTATTCAGAAAGGCCCGTAAAGGACCTGCAACATGCGGTCGTGCATTATCCTGCTGAAATGTAGGGTTTCGCAGGGATCGAATGAAGGGTAGAGCCACGGGTCGTAACACATCTGAAATGTAACGTCCACTGTTCAAAGTGCCGTCAGTGCGAACAAGAGATGACCGAGACGTGTAACCAATGGCACCCCATACCATCACGCCGGGTGATACGCCAGTATGGCGATAACGAATACACGCTTACAATGTGCGTTCACCGCGATGTCGCCAAACACGGATGCGACCATCAAGATGCTGTAAACAGAACCTGGATTCATCCGAAAAAATGAGGTTTTGCCATTCGTGCACTCAGGTTCGTCGTTGAGTACACCATCGCAGGCGCTCCTGTCTGTAATGCAGCGTCAAGGGTAACCGCAGCCACGGCCACGGTCTCCGAGCTGATAGTCCATGCTGCTGCAAACGTCGTCGAACAGTTCGTGCAGATGGTTGTTGTCTTGAAAACGTCCCCAATCTGTTGACTCAGGGATCGAGGCGTGGCTGCACGATCCGTTGCAGCCATGCGGATAAGATACCTGTCATCTCGACTGCTAGTGATACGAGGCCGTTGGGATCCAGCTCGTCGTTCCGTATTACCCTCCTGACCCCACCGATTCCATATTCTGCTGACAGTCATTGGATCTCGACCAACGCGAGCAGCAATGTCGCGATACGATAAACCGCAATCGCGATAGGGTACAATCCGACCTTTATCAAAGTCGGAAACGTGGTGGTACGCATTTCTCCTCCTCACACGAGGCATCACAACAACGTTTCACCAGGCAACGCCGATCAAATGCTGTTTGTGTATGAGAAATCGGTTGGAAACTTTCCTCAAGTCAGCACGTTGTAGGTGTTGCCACCGGCGCCAACCTTGTGTGAATGCTCTGAAAAGCTAAACATTTGCATATCACAGCATCTTCTTCCTGTCGGTTAAATTTCGCGTCTGTAGCTCGTCATCTTCGTGGTGCAGCAATTTTAATGGCCAGTAGTGTACAAATGGCCTTGAAGACAATTTAGAAGTTCCACGATACTTTTCGTGAATGATAATGTTGTATACAGACATGTCGCAGCTTTGGAAAAGTGTAGCGAAATGCAATAGGACCGACCCTTGCTGTACGGATAGACACTTGGCCCTCAACGTAAACAAATGTTACATATTTGCGCATACACTGGCAGACAGCCCCATTATTGTAAGATTTCCCGTTTACTAAACATTCCCTGAAAGCAATCACATCCGTAAAATACCTGGAGGTATGGATAGGGAGGGATTTAAAGTGGAACTATCGCAAAAAACTAATAGCAGGTAAGGCGGATGCTTTATTAATAGAATCCTCAGGACGCGCAATGCATCCACAGAGAAGGTACCTTATAAAACCCTAGTTCCAGCAGTATTTCAGTGCTGCTCATCAATCTGGGGTCCGTATCATGTAAGACTTTAGAGGGCAGTGAAAACAGAGAAGATCCAAACAAGAACAGCACGTTTCGTTAGAGCTTCATTTAGCAAGTGCGAAAGCGGAGATGCCAATTCCATTCGCAGACTTTACGAGAGAAGCGTTGTGCATCAGGACGCAGTTCACTGTTTCAGTTCCGAGAGTGTTTGTCTCTAGAAGAGCCAACCAGTATGTTGTTCCTCCAACATATTTCACACGTAAAGCTCATGAATGTAAAATGAGAGAGATCAGAGCTCACTCGGAGCATTAAACAGCAATCGTTTTTACCGAGGACCGTTCACGAGTGGCAAGTGACACTGGTACAAGAGGTGCCCTCCGCCACGCACCACAAGGCAGCTTGCAGGGTATAGCTGCCGATGCACGTGTAGACCACATCGTATTTACGTAGGATCCATTCGCGTACTTACTGAGAAAGTTGTTTTATAACACACGATAATAGCGCAGACTGTGTGTAGCTGAGACTGGACGATTTTCGAAACACTGCAAAAAAATTTAAAAAAAAGTATCGAGAAGCAGATCGGAAAGTGAAGCTTTTATTAAGAATGTAAAGTATAATATCACTGATTTTAGTGACTCTTACGTTTAAATTGCAGGTCAATCCGGTTTTCAAAAAGATACGTGTGCTAAAGGAACACTGTCATTCAAAGGGGAGAAACATACAGGTGAGTCTGCGCAGTCCACGGCTGCATTCACACATTCATGCACTATAATGCCCGTAATTGACCTGGATGGCTCATTGCTGCCTAAATTATGTGTATGAATTCAAGAACCAACCGGAAGTTCTGGACCACGTGTCAAAAGGACCATGTCCTATGCAGATGAAGTTGTGGTAGACGCATCGAAGTCGGGAGAAATAGAAAATGAAAATGTTATAGTTTTCATTGGTCAGGCTTTTCTTCCTCACAGTTCATGGTCTAGTCATAAAAGTTTTGATTCGTTAAAAGATGCATTTCGAGCTCACCGTGACAAAGAAGTAGAGAGACTGTACCCGACACGACGAGCGTAATTCAGCCGTTTGACAGGGAATTTTTCCATCGGTGGAGGGCATTTTTCATAAAACTAACAGGTGCATGGAGGTCACTGCAGTTTCCAGCCTACCACCATGACAGTATTCTCAAGCTGCAATCAGTAGTACATTATCAGTTTTCCTCTCCACGGTTTCAAAATATGGTTAAATATGTCTGGCACTCCTCGAAATATACTGATGTTATTCCTGATTCGTTTGTAATACCGACCCAGGTTTATCCAAGGACGCCTAATAACGCCTGTGACTCCCAGGGCCGACATATGTCGGTTTTACTGGTATGTTTTTGATGCACAAAAATGTACTTTTGGAACATTGTATCAATATTTCGCATTTTTGCTATAAAATGTAAATTTCGTGTGATTAGGGCCTACCGTTGGACAGACCGTTCGCCGTGTGCAAGTCTTTAGAGCTGACGCCACTTCGGCCGCTTGTGCATCGATGGGGATGAAATGATGATGATTAGGACAACACCCAGTCCCTGAGCGGAGAAAATCTCCGACCCAGTCGGTAATCGAAACCGGACCCTTAGGATTGACAGTCTGTCGCGCTAATCACTTTTTTCTTTTTTTAATCTCATTTTGTTCGCTTTTGTTCGTTGCATCTGCTGGGGGCGGACGTCGTAAGACATCCGTTTGATTTCGTTGTTGATCGATTAACTCAGTTTTTTCATTACAGAGGGCAGCTAACCCTCTGACCGAACACGCTGAGCTACCATTCCGACATCACTCAGCTACCGGGGATGGACGTTTTTGCGGTAGTTACAAGAAATACAGTGAATTCTGACTAATTCTAAACCGTATATTTATTTCTGTCGGTTCCACAGCAACATGGAAATAGTGTTGTAGATAGAATATCAGTTGTTCTTGTCGACGACTGTTTAATTATCTTACTATGGCTTTCACTGAGCGAATCAGTTCTCTCAATGCTGGCTATGGAGCCAAAATCTGTGGCATTCTTGACAGACGAAACTCGTGCATAAAGAGTCTTCGCGCCGCACCAGCGATTTACAACTCGCGTAAATTACATCACAGACGATTTCTAACAGATGGCTTTCAGACTTTTACAAGCAAACCATGTTTGTCTATTATTTTCCTACTAATTATTTCCCGTTCCTGAAGGACTGTACCGGAAGGCTTGCTAAATATTCGTCTGCGAGCTCTATAGCGTCTTAACTGAACTCAGAAATTTTCCTGTCGCTAATTTTATCGGACGAGGTAGAGCAATGGTAGGGCCCAGGAGCCGCAATTGTTTGAAATCCCCTTTCTGTTAACCAGAGCCATGTGTTCCGTGGATACTCTACATCACGTAACGCAAACGCTGGGATCGTTGCTTTGAGGACGTCTCGGCCGATTTCCTTCTCCATTCTGAGCTTTGGCTCTGACGCTAATGACCTTGTCGTCGACGGTACGTTTCACCCCTGTCTTCCTTCCTCCCTCTTCTTTGGAACTGAGGAATTGTGGAACGACGGACGTAAAAATTCCAGTAGTCACCAGTTTTCGTACTGCCAGTATGCGTTTGCAGACAGGCATTTCGGCTTACAAGGATTGTTGAGACCGAGACTTTATGATTAGAACAGTTTTAACATTTCGACAGTTTGGAAGCTAAGACGTCAAAACAACAGAAATTTTCCATTGGAGAATTTTAACGTCGTCTGTTTTCAAAAACTAATATTTAGCCTTATTGTAGGATCACATTCCTCCACTACTTCTAATTTCAGAAAATTTTTCATCAATACTAAATGGTAACCTAAATCCCTATTCGCATCTACATAAATCTTACAGTTTGCTCCCTAAGTGTTTGTTAAACTCTGATGCAGTCCAGTTCGGCGTCATCTGGTTTTTTCCAAGTACATCTTGCAACATTTCATTTTAGGAGAGAGCATTCACTCGACATTAATAGGAGGAACCCAGAACCGTTTCTTCCCTCCTGATTTCGACTTTAGGCACCCGACAAGCATTCTTTGAACACTAAAAGCTACACTACTTGTATCTCTAACAAGGAATAGTCACGGATCACTTGACGAATCTTACGAGGTGATTCGCTTCAAGAATGACCGAGCTTCTGGATAAACTTGCTGTAGTATCTTTACTGAACTAGTATAGTCGTGACTAATGAACTGAAAATTCGACAAATGCAGTACATCATACAACTGCTTCTGAGCGGCGAATGATGTATCTAATGGCGGAGAGTAAATTTAGACTAGCAGACTACTATATCGTCCTCCATCATGAAGATACCGAAATTACTTTTTGATCCCGCTTACTAAAATATTTATTGTCATTCATTACGTAAGAAATTAGTAAGAAAAGCGACGAACGAGCTGCCAGCAGATTTCACATTGTCAGCTAGGAAAAAAGCGAAATTTGAAAAAAGTAACTGCGGTCTATATACTTGTGATTCTACGGTTTTAAGTGATATCAAACAGATAATGCATTTAAGACGAACATATTTTTGGGCGACGGAGTTAAACTCCTCACTGTCCAAAAGTGACGTACTGTTTCGTTCAGTTCTGTTAGTAACGAGACGTCCACCTCTAGCATTACTGTTCCTCAATGGTAGTTGTCGATACCAGTATTATTTTTCGAATTTTGGACAGTTCAGTATTATCTCAGTTGCTTTTCTGAAAACTTTCATATAATTTTATACAAAGTATGTTATATTTCAAGCTAAAATTTATGAAAATGAATTACTTTATAAAATGTTTTAGTCTCGATGTTATAATCGATAAGTACTAGTTCTGAATGTACAGTTAAAATTGCTTTTTTTTTATGAATTACGAATTACTGGCACACTTAAAATTTCTATTATTAATTACCCGATACTGTACTGGTTACTGTGTTTATTTGTGGATTCATTTATCGAAAGTAGTAAGGTAAAAATTATAATCGAAAGTAGTAACTTAACAGAAAGTAGTAGGAATTCATTTGTTAAAAAAAATTTAAACCCTTTGGAATATGGTTGTTGATGTAATCGGACTTATTTTTGTATTTTGTGCGAACATTGCAATTTCGGCTTTGTTAATTTGAAAAATTAAAAGAATGTATGATATGCTAAAATATGAGAAGACATATTAACGTAAAAACAAAAATTCTGCAACAATAGTCTTCAAATTTATTTAGATCAATCCAACCGTGAGGACCTAAAATGTGACATTTTCAGCTTCAAGAATCAGACCCCTAGATAAGAAGAACTGGAGCCAACTCTACATGAAAAGCTAAGTAAGCTAGAAAGTTTATTGCAATCTTCACTCCTCTCAAATCTTCATAAAAGACTGACGTGGGCAATAGATGGAATTAGGAAGCAGGGGGGAGATCACATGTTGCAGCAAATACACCTCATTGCCGTTACATAGTCAGAGTAGAGACATGGCGTCCTTTCCGAGACCACAGAAAGCAAAGGGATAACATATTTTATGCTCGTGTAATTGTGCATAATGTCACATAGGTCTAAAATTTAAAAAAAGTGCTGTTCTTTCGTATGTAGTTGAGGCTGCTTTATTTTCGTTCAAAGTACTTGAATGTTGGGTATATCTGGGCGACATCGGAATTTTTAAGTGAAGCTTCTTGTCTTCGTGGTCTTGTGCGTCGGTTTCACGCGTTTACCAACACGCTCAGCGCAGCCTGGGGTGTAAAGTGTTCGACGGCGCGGAGCCAGAGCAGATTTTCACGGTCTGCGGCGCCCCGACAACGCCCCCATTGTTACCTTTGCTCTCTGTATGAGTCTTAAGTTCACGGAGCGAAACATCAAAGTAACGACGAAACCTCCTGCGTGTCTCATTTTTGATGGCGTGAAGCGTTACCAAGAACCAACACACATGTGAAAAAAGTCTGTGAGGGCAACAATGACTGGTTACAGGTATTCGTTTATTTCAATCAGTGCTGCCTCGTGAGTCGCAGATAGGAATTACCCTAGTTGTTTGCATTCAAACAGAACAGGTGGAACTTTTCTAAAAGACTGCAACATGAATTACAATGTTATTTTTCTCTTGTGTCTGATAACATACACAGGCAAAGAACAAGCGCATGTTACTTCCTTTTTCATGTATATGCAGAAACGTTTATGACTTTCCCATTGAAGGAAAAACTAACATTACTTGAGTATGTTACTTTACCCTAATTTTATGTCTACTTGTTGTTAAAATTCAAAACGGAGATTTTTAAACAAACTCTCTTTGCGTCCACTTACATTTACGTGGGCTCTAAAATCTGTTCCCAGAAAATTTACCACACACATTTTTTACAAAGTTGAAGAACTTACTCTCATATTGCACAAAAAATTGAAAGCCTATAGAGCAATGCCTAAAAAACAGAGGAAGATGACATAAATAATTTACATTGATGTACATAAACGACTGCATATCCTACTGCAAATATTATGACCCTGAGCAAAGATGGTCGTATGGACGTTTTTCGAAAGCCTTGGTACCATTAACTTAAAGAGCTGAAAGATGCTTGAAAGTGGGAATATGGTGAAAATGAAGGTGGCCGTAACAACATGTGTGCCTGTTTAAGTGCATTATTAAGGTCCTCAAATAATTATTCAAACCGTTTTCTTCTTATATGCGAGATAGTAGCGTCATATATGAATTTCGGTGGTCCGACTGTGGTTATATAATTACTATAATCTCCAGGTGTAAGTTTCCCAATCTTCGATGAGTTCCTTTTTTTATAACCTACTAGCTAAGCAGTAGTTTCCAAAAAATACTGTACCACGAATTTTTTAAACTCTAACCGAGAAGCCAGATAAATTTTCAGAGATTCAGTTTCAAAAATTCTTTCGTGATAAACTGTTACTGTAAACACTTTCACCCCCTATTTTTACTGTCTTACGGGTTGAATTTCCAAAAACATCGAAAAACAGTATGTATTTTTTTTTACATCAAACCGAGAGGCCAAATACAAATTATCTTAGATTAGCTTCATACTTGCTTCCATAATGACGTATTATCATAAAAATTATCGTTCCTAATTTGCTCCCTTGGGGGTTGAATTAAAAAAAAATTTCGTATTTTTTATTTCTAAGCGAGATGCCAAATACGAATTTTGGTAGATGTAGCTTTAAAAATGCATTAGAAGTTTTTTAATAATAATTGTTAAAAAAAGCAAATACCAATTTTCGTAGTTCTAGCTTCAAAAATGGACGATAAATAGTTTGGACAAGAAGAGAAATGACGCTTTCGAAATGTGGTGCTACAGAAGAAGGCTGAAGATTAGCTGGGTAGAGCACATAACTAATGAGTAGGTATTGAATAGAATTGGGGAGAAGAGGAGTTTGTGGCACAACTTGACTAAAAGAAGGGATCGGTTGGTAGGACATGTTCTGAGGCATCAAGGAATCACCAATTTAGTATTGGAAGGCAGAGTGGAGGGTAAAAATTGTAGAGGGAGACCAAGACATGAATACACTAAGCAGATTCATAAGGAGATAGGTTGCAGTAGGTACTGGGAGATGAAGCAGCTTTCACAGGATAGAGTAGCATGGAGAGCTGCATCAAACCAGTCTCAGGACTGAAGACCACAACAACAACAACAACAACAACAGTGACTTTTTCAAAAATGTTTCGTCCCCTATGTCGAAAAATCCCTTCTTAAAGAAATCCTAAGGTATAAGATCAACATACCCTCTCAAAATTTCAAATTCCCATTGTTGGCGGTTTGGGCTGTCAGTCAGTCAGTCAGGACACTGCGGTTTATATTTAGAGATTGCGCCAGTAGATGATATGTCAACATTCCTTAGACATAGGCGTAAGTATTGAAGTTACGTGCAAACTGTGAAATAAAGTACAGTCGCAGTTCAAAGTATTTATATTTTGATTCTTCCGTGTATAAGATTCGATACTTGTACCGAGCTGTTTCCAGTATGGTTCTATAAACCCAAGTCAATTAAAAAAAACTCATTTTGTGCAACAGTGCTGTTGCAAAGAAGAAAAAATAAGTTTTGTGTTATTGTAGGTACTCTAATTTATTTTCTCAACGATACGAGAGCCAAACAAAGTATTCGACTGCCAGAAAGCT
This sequence comes from Schistocerca americana, assembly GCF_021461395.2. NCBI lineage: Eukaryota > Metazoa > Arthropoda > Insecta > Orthoptera > Acrididae > Schistocerca > Schistocerca americana. Next base: position 805,964,573 of record NC_060122.1, on the reverse strand, counting down.
TATTCCTACAGCGTATCAGATGGTACGAAGAAGAAATCATTTATAATTGCTTCTTACACTGAAGCGCCAAAGGAACTGCTACAGGCACGCGTATTCAAATACAGAGATATGTAAACAGGCAGAATACGACGCTGCAGTCGGCAACGCCTATATAAAACAAGTGCCTGGCACAGTTATCAGATCGGTTACTGCTGCTATAATGGCAGGTTATCAAGATTTAAGTGAGTTTGAGTGAGGTCTTACAGTCTGCGCACTAGCGATGCGACACAGCATCTCCGACGCAGCGATGAAGTGGGGATTTTCCCGTACGAACATTTCACGACTGTACCGTGAATATCAGGAATCCGGTAAAACATCAAACCTCTGACATCGCAGCGGCCGGCAAAACATATTGCAAGAACGGGACCAACGACGACTGAAGAAAATCGTTCAGCGTGACGGAAGTGCAACCCTTCCGCAAACTGCTCAGATTTCAGTGCTGGGCCATTAACAAGTGTCAGCGTGCGAAGCATTCAACGAAGCATCATCGATATGGGCTTTCGGACCCGCAGGTCCACTCGTGTACCCTTGATGACTGCACATCACATAGCTTTACGCCTCGCCTGGGCCCGTCAACACCGACATCCGACTGTTGATGACTGGAAACATGTTTCCTGGTTGGACGAGTCTCGCTTCATATTGTATCGAGTGGATGGACGTGTACGGGTATGGAGACGACTTCCATGGACCCTGCATGCCAACAGGGGACTGTTGAAGCTTGCGGAGGCTCTGTAATGGTCTGGAGCGTGTGAAATTGGAGTTATATGAGACCCCTGATACGTCTGGATACGACTCTGACAGGTGACACGTACGTGAGCATCCTGCCTGATGACCTGCATCCATTCATGTCTATTTTGCATTCCGACGGACTTGGGCAATTCCATCAGAACAATGCGACACGCCACACGCCCAGAATGGCTACAGAATGGCTCCAGGAACACTGTTCTGAGTTTAAATACTTCCCCTGGCCACCAAACTCTCCAGAAATGAACATTATTGAGCATATCTGGAATGCCTGGGAACGTACTGTTCAGAAGAGATCTCCATCCCTTCGTACTCTTAGGGATATATGAACAGCCCTGCAGGATGCATGGTGTCAATTCCCTCCAGCACTACTTCAGACATTAGTCGAGTCCATGCCACGTAGTGTTGCGGCCTGTCTGCGTGCTCGCGGAGGCCCTACATGATATTAGTCAGGTGTACCAGATTGTTGTTGTTGTTGTGGTCTTCAGTCCTGAGACTGGTTTGATGCAGCTCTCCATGCTACTCTATCCTGTGCAAGCTTTTTCATCTCCCAGTACCTACTGCAACCTACATCCTTCTGAATCTGCTTAGTGTATTCATCTCTTGGTCTCCCTCTACGATTTTTACCCTCCACGCTGCCCTCCAATACTAAATTGGTGATCCCTTGATGCCTCAGAACATGTCCTACCAACCGATCCCTTCTTCTGGTCAAGTTGTGCCACAAACTTCTCTTCTCCCCAATCCTATTCAATACTTCCTCATTAGTTATGTGATCTACCCATCTAATCTTCAGCATTCTTCTGTAGCACCACATTTCAAAAGCTTCTATTCTCTTCTTGTCCAAACTATTTATCGTCCATGTTTCACTTCCATACATGGCTACACTCCATACGAATACTTTCAGAAATGACTTCCTGACACTTAAATCTATACTGGATGTTAACAAATTTCTCTTCTTCAGAAACGCTTTCCTTGCCATTGCCAGCCTACATTTTATATCCTCTCTACTTCGACCATCATCAGTTATTTTGCTCCCCAAATAGCAAAACTCCTTTACTACTTTAAGTGTCTCATTTCCTAATCTAATTCCCTCAGCATCACCCGACTTAATTAGACTACATTCCATTATCCTTGTTTTGCTTTTGTTGATGTTCATCTTATATCCTCCTTTCAAGACACTGTCCATTCCATTCAACTGCTCTTCCAAGTCCTTTGCTGTCTCTGACAGAATTACAATGTCATCGGCGAACCTCAAAGTTTTTATTTCTTCTCCATGAATTTTAATACCTACTCCGAATTTTTCTTTTGTTTCCTTTACTGCTTGCTCAATATACAGATTGAACATCATCGGGGAGAGGCTACAACCCTGTCTTACTCCCTTCCCAACCACTGCTTCCCTTTCATGTCCCTCGACTCTTATAACTGCCATCTGGTTTCTGTACAAATTGTAAATAGCCTTTCGCTCCCTGTATTTTACCCCTGACACCTTTAGAATTTGAAAGAGAGTATTCCAGTCAACATTGTCAAAAGCTTTCTCTAAGTCTACAAATGCTAGAAACATAGGTTTGCCTTTCCTTAATCTTTCTTCTAAGATAAGTCGTAAGGTCAGTATTGCCTCACGTGTTCCAGTGTTTCTACGGAATCCAAACTGATCCTCCCCGAGGTTGACTTCTACTAGTTTTTCCATTCGTCTGTAAAGAATTCGTGTTAGTATTTTGCAGCTGTGACTTATTAAGCTGATAGTTCGGTAATTTTCACATCTGTCAACACCTGCTTTCTTTGGGATTGGAATTATTATATTCTTCTTGAAGTCTGAGGGTATTTCGCCTGTTTCATACATCTTGCTCACCAGATGGTAGAGTTTTGTCAGGACTGGCTCTCCCACGGCCGTCAGTAGTTCCAATGGAATATTGTCTACTCCGGGGGCCTTGTTTCGACTCAGGTCTTTCAGTGCTCTGTCAAACTCTTCACGCAGTATCATATCTCCCATTTCATCTTCATCTACATCCTCTTCCATTTCCATAATATTGTCCTCAAGTACATCGCCCTTGTATAGACCCTCTATATACTCCTTCCACCTTTCTGCTTTCCCTTCTTTGCTTAGAACTGGGTTTCCATCTGAGCTCTTGATATTCATACAAGTCGTTCTCTTATCTCCAAAGGTCTCTTTAATTTTCCTGTAGGCGGTATCTATCTTACCCCTAGTGAGATAGGCCTCTACTTCCTTACATTTGTCCTCTAGCCATCCCTGCTTAGCCATTTTGCACTTCCTGTCGATCTCATTTTTGAGAACGTTTGTATTCCTTTTTGCCTGTTTCACTTACTGCATTTTTATATTTTCTCCTTTCATCAATTAAATTCAATATTTCTTCTGTTACCCAAGGATTTCTACTAGCTCTCGTCTTTTTACCTACTTGATTCTCTGCTGCCTTCACTACTTCATCCCTCAAAGCTACCCATTCTTCTTCTACTGTATTTATTTCCCCCATTCCTGTCAATTGCTCCCTTATGCTCTCCCTGAATCTCTGTACAACCTCCGGTTCTTTTAGTTTATCCAGGTCCCATCTCCTTAAATTCCCACCTTTTTGCAGTTTCTTCAGTTTTAATCTACAGGTCATAACCAATAGATTGTGGTCAGAGTCCACATCTGCCCCTGGACATGTCTTACAATTTAAAACCTGGTTCCTAAATCTCTGTCTTACCATTATATAATCTATCTGATACCTTTTAGTATCGCCAGGGTTCTTCCATGTATACAACCTTCTTTCATGATTCTTAAACCAAGTGTTAGTTAAGATTATGTTGTGTTCTGTGCAAAATTCGACCAGGCGGCTTCCTCTTTCATTTCTGTCCCCCAATCCATATTCACCTACTATGTTTCCTTCTCTCCCTTTTCCTACACTCGAATTCCAGTCACCCATGACTATTAAATTTTCGTCTCCCTTCACAATCTGAATAATTTCTTTTATTTCATCATACATTTCTTCAATTTCTTCGTCATCTGCAGAGCTAGTTGGCATATAAACTTGTACTACTGTAGTAGGCGTGGGCTTCGTATCTATCTTGGCCACAATAATGCGTTCACTATGCTGTTTGTAGTAGCTTACCCGCATTCCTATTTTCCTATTCATTATTAAACCTACTCCTGCATTACCCCTATTTGATTTTGTGTTAATAACCCTGTAGTCACCTGACCAGAAGTCTTGTTCCTCCTGCCACCGAACTTCACTAATTCCCACTATATCTAACTTCAACCTATCCATTTCCCTTTTTAAATTTTCTAACCTACCTGCACGATTAAGGGATCTGACATTCCACGCTCCGATCCGTAGAACGCCAGTTTTCTTTCTCCTGATAACGACATCCTCTTGAGTAGTCCCCGCCCGGAGATCCGAATGGGGGACTATTTTACCTCCGGAATATTTTACCCAAGAGGACGCCATCATCATGTAATCATACAGTAAAGCTGCATGCCCTCGGGAAAAATTACGGCTGTAGTTTCCCCTTGCTTTCAGCCGTTCGCAGTACCAGCACAGCAAGGCCGTTTTGGTTATTGTTACAAGGCCAGATCAGTCAATCATGCAGACTGTTGCCCTTGCAACTACTGAAAAGGCTGCTGCCCCTCTTCAGGAACCACACGTTTGTCTGGCCTCTCAACAGATACCCCTCCGTTGTGGTTGCACCTACGGTACGGCTATCTGTACCAGATTATGCGGCTCTTAATTGTAAGTATTAAGTAATTCGAGTAGCGAGACGTAGAGCGCGAGCTATCAAGTAAGTCGTCTGGTAGCGCCCACTGACAATTTTGTTGAACGCTAGGGCAGAGATCCAACTGGCGTGGGACTTCGATCCGAAACTTCGCGAGAAAATCCGTCATTATTCCTCGCGGGAGGAACTTCTTCCGCTGAGAGTTCGCAGAAGACTGCTCGCGCGGGTAATGGCCTGACACTCACAGCCACTCCTGCCGACTCTGAGCCTATCCTCACCGCGAGCACACAAGAGTAGCTGACCGAGAAAACTGCCGACGGGTGTGCGCCACCACGAGTCTCACAACGTCAAAGCCACTGACAGACCAGCCGTTGCCAGGTAACGGCGTGTACCTAAGCAGGTACTCCTGTCACACCGGGCCTGCCAAATTTCCGTTTGTGTTGGAGTACCCATATCTGACATCTAGGACAAAAAACCCTAAGAGATAACTCTTGAGGCTTTCCCGGCGATCTAATGACATCTTGGGTTGTCGGGTGTTCTGCCGGATATCAGCGTCGTACTTGCACGATATTTCGGTCACGTAGCTCGTAACCTTCATCAGGTGCGACCTGAGACTGCTCATCGAGTGGACCTGGTCCAGCATTTATGCCTATGGCCTTCCCCCTCCACCAACGGCTGCAGGCGCTTCCTCTGTGGTCCGCGTCCATTGTGTGTTTTCTGTCCATCCAACAAGATCGGGGGACTGCTGGGGAGTGTCAAAGACGACCTGGGATTACGAAAACCAGGGATTTACAATATACCTTGTCAATGTGGCATGTCCTACATTGGCCAGACGACAAGAACTGTGGAGATCAGGTGCAAAGAACAGCAGAGGCACACTAGATTAAGACAGGTGACTAAGTCAGCCATTGCTGAACACTTTCTAGAACTAGATCATGCCATGAAGTATGAGGATACCAAGATTCTAGCACAAACACCCAGATTTTGGGATAGTGTTATAAGAGAATCGATAGAAATTAAAATGGCTGACGATCTTATGAACCGTGACACAGGGTACCAGCTAAGCAGAGCCTGGGATCCGGCTCTGGAATTGTTAGAGGAGCAACGGGGCCAGCTGCAACACTACACAAACAGAAGAACCAGAGACATGGAGATGGAAAACGAGCCCCTGACGGACTGCCAGGCGCACCAGACCGAAGATGAAACACCCAGAAGTGGGACTGGTGGGCGCGGACCGCAGAGGGAACATCCAGAGCCGCAGCGGACGAAAAACGGAGCGGCAACGCTCCAACAGGTCGTGGTGAGCGGGCGCGGACCGCAGGGGGAACGCTTGGTACCCCAGACCGTAGATGAAACCCCCAGGAGCGGGTTTGGTGGGCGCGGACCGCAGAGGGAACACCTAGAACCGCAGCGGACCGAAAACGGGACAGCAGCGCTCCAGCAGGTTGCAGGGAATGGGCGCGGACCACAGAGGAAGCGCCTGCAGCCGTTGGTGGAGGGGGAAGGCCATAGGCATAAATACTGGACCAGGTCCACTCGATGAGCAGTCTCAGGTCGCACCTGATGAAGGTTACGAGCTACGTGACCGAAATATCGTGCAAATACGACGCTGATATCCGGCAGAACACCGGACAACCCAAGATGTCAACCCTAAGAGATGTTCATTGTACAGGGTGTCGCAGAAGAAAATGGTCAGTAGCCAGTGATATGCTTGAAACGATCATTCCAAACAAGAAAAAAATGAAATGAAATGATCGTGTGACATTGTTGGTCGTCATGTGCCGTCCGGGGAAGTTCAGCCACCGGGTTCCAAGTCAGATGACGCCACATTCGGAGAGTTTCCTGACGGTGATGACGATGAAAGGATGACGTGAACAACACAACACCCAGTACACGAGCGCAGAAAAATCTCCAACCCGGCCGGGAATTAAACCCGGGCCGTTTGCACCGTAGGCAAACACGTTACCACTCAGCTAACCAGGCGAACTCCAAGTAAAGAAGTCTAGTAAACATGGCTTCTAAAGTCCATACGTTAAGAACCATCGGCACCTGTTTGTTTTTGCTCACAGCTCTTACAGTATGTACAGAGACTACGTTTGTCAGACATTTTTGCTTCGATTGATCCTTCCTGAAAATCGACTTTTCCTTCTGGGACATCCTGTACCAAAAGCACAATATTGGTCTCTTATTTTAACAGCAGTAATGAAAAGATTAATATTTTTTTGTAAATGTGATTTGTAAAAGGTAACTGAAATTAACTAATTGTAGCCCAAACCAAAACATTTTCTGAAACTGAAACTATTGTCATAAACTTTATTTACATTCTTACATCTATCTCCTAATTCGTTCATTTACCGAAATAATTGCAAATGCTTTACTCGAATTTAACATCTCGGAATCTATAAGGCTTATTATTCATTAATTGCATCTCAACAACATGGAGCGTAAGAAAAATTTTTGCACTACTATGCACTATCAGAAAACAGATTTCTCTCAATTTACTTATTAACTGTTGTGAACATGAAAATTTTTCTTAATATTTCATTCCAGAGGACAGCCTTTGTCACGCCCAAGAGAACGATGACTGGTTCTCTGTTGTAGTGACGCAGTTGTGCAGTATCACAAAGACCCCTGGCGCTTACACCACGTACGTCGCTCTGTATAGTTAATGTAATGAGTTTTTTTCTTTTTTTTTGTTTTCGCATTAACCAACTACAATCACGTAACACTTCAATTCTTCTTCTGTTTTTCCAGTTTTTGCTTTCATCTTTCATCTTCTCCCCACGTTGTCTTTTCCTTTCTTCTGTCCATGTTCCAGTTTCTTATTTCTTCTGCCTTAAAAGCCTTCGATACTTAGTATTTTATTCCTGAAAATGTTTCTTTCTGTTATTTCCGATTCCAAGATGTTATTTTGTTCTAGCTTTTTCGTTATTTCTGAAATCCATGCTAACATCGACACAGGAAAATTTGTTTCTCTGGTCCCTTCTCATTCGTGCGGTAGAGACGTCCAAAAAAGATTTATATTCACGTAGCAATTACTTCTGATATTTTCCCTATATTTTTGTACATCTTATCGTTACTTCTCATTTTCCAAGAATCTGTAGTTTGTGTTGCGCGCATTATGTTTCTAACAATCTGTCGCTTAAGTACCTCTATTCCCTCGAATTTATAGTTTATTGTTAGGCATTCGCATCCACATAAACATTCTGCACGTATGTCTGCGGTATAGTGTTTTGGTTTTGTTTTTCTAGATACGCATTTCTTGTAAATATTTTTGTCATAACTTACACTCTTTCCATTCTGTGAACCCTCACATCTTATTGCAAATTTTTGTAGTTCATTCTGAAGTATAGCTTCGCCAAGATATTTAAATACACTTACTAGCTCTGTTTTATCTATCGGTGTTTCTATGAATCGTGGTGCATTTTGTTATTTATCGTGAATTTTGTTTTTCCAATTAAAATTTTGAGATCAGTTCTATTTGCTATTTTTTTCAGGCCTAACTGCCTGTGTCAGGTTTTCTGATGGCACTAAAAAATCTTTTGCAGAAGATAGGCAATTTACCTTAATTCCACTTTTTCCTGTCCTAAATTATTTGTTTAGTTCTGAGATTTTTTTGGCTTCAAATTCCAGGCCTTTACCATTTTTTCTAGAAAGCAGTTAAACAATAAAGGTGATAAACCATCCCCTGGTCTAACCCAATTTTTAATTAAAGTGACTTAGTTACTTCTCCCATAAATTTAGCTTTAGTTATCGTATTTGTTAAGAGTTCCAAGAATTTTGTTTACTACATTTACTTCAACCCCAAATTCTCTAAGGATTTTATCCGTGATTTCCGTATCTAACGAATCAAATGCTTTCCTGAAATCAGTAAATGATATTATTATAGGTTTGTTGGTTAACATGAGGCTATTTTAATAATATTTCTGTTTAATATAAATTACACAATGTTCCGTTTGTTTGTACCTGTACACGTAGGTGGCGGAGATCTGGCGAGCGCCGAGTTTACCACAATACCCAGGTGATCGACAGTCATTTACCAAATCACTAAACCTGAAGTCACATACTACATCTCCTGCGTCGATTATGATATTAAAGTGAAATAACTGAATCCATGATGTATGAATCTCTAAAAATGTGGTCGGTCTCTTCTTGGCTTCTGGGGAATGAAGAATATTAAACGGAATGAATCAAGTGATTTTGTTATACGGCTTTTTTTGTCCATCACTGGACGAAATAAACCGTACGAAATTGTTGTATGAAAATAACAAATATTCAGAGACATACTTACTAGCATACGCAAGGAGAATTCAGCTGCCCCTACCGATGTCGTGTTATGCAACCCACAATGTTATATGTGGCCTTCATAAACCACAGGCGAGATTTTTATACTTTCACTTGCTACGAACAAATTAGCCCTACAGAAAAATGAATGGGACCTTTCTGTAGTACTGGGATATGTTTTCACTAGAGGCCGTACTTTTCGAGTTATTCAAAACGTACAAAAGTGACCTTCAGACGCTGCTCCCACACAACCTTCACTGGTCAGGGTTCCTAATATGTTGTTCATGGCACTCCTTCTTACCACTGTACAAATATTTACGACTACACGAGCAATTTCCCACATTGGACCTCTTATGGTCTTCATTGACTGGCCTTATTACGCCACCGACACTTTCAAATTGTGATATTGACGTTTCTCTAAGTTTTATCTAACAATTTTGTGAATTTTAACAGCATAAAATCGTTGTGTTTGTCAGGCCTTCTGACTACGAAACTGTTGTGCTTTAAGGGCTAAATCTGGATCAAATTTTCAACGTAATTAGTTTCAACGTAACGTTTACTGAATTCGTATTTCTTTCATTATTCTCATGAGCACCTTTAAATTAATAATGTTAACGAAATAGCCGACTGTACTGGAGACGTAACATCCCAGTCAATAGAGACCAAAAATGGTCGAATGTGGGGAATAGTTCTTCTAAACAGAAATATTTGTATAGTGGTAAGAGGGAGTTCCACGATCAACATACTAGAAATCCTGACTGGTGAGGGATAAGTGTGGAGGTGGAGGTGCGGTTGAAGATCACTTCTGGCGTTTTTCTTGAATAACTTGGAAACCATCAACTACAGCGAAATCGTATGCCAGTACAAAATTTAACTACATTATATTTCCTACAAAGAAGGTCCTGCTATTTTTTCTGTAGGACTAATAATTAGCGCAAAGAGAACGAGAGAATATGAAAATCTCGCACATGGTTATGAAGGTCAGCTATACACTGCGGGCTGCATAAAACGACATCTGTAGGGGCAGCTGAATCCCCCTGTATATCGAAGAAGAAAATTATCTCAGTTGGAGCTATTATGGAATTTCAATAAACGCTTATTGAGAAGTTATTTAATTTTGAGTAGTGGTAATAGTCGGAAATGTTTTACAACACTTCGAGGACGTAAGTTTACAAAAGAATGTTTTTGTGTTTTAGGGATAACAAACAGCTACAAATTGCACACAGTCCGATTACCTGGGAAATAATTTTATGCTCTATCTATGGTATCAGTCTGAAGTGTAATAGCTAGGACCTTAACTAATGGCTTATCATTTTAATCATAGTGGAGATATAATAGGGGCAGATGCCGTTACAGATTCACGCTGTACGTTGGTTCGCCAACTTTTTAGCAGAGTACGGTTCTTGTTCTTAATATCTGTCGTGTGCACGCAACAGTTCTTTCTAATAGAAAATGTTGCAAAGCTTTTGTGGATAACACAAGCATGAAGAAACTTTAGGACATTTTTCTGAGCTTAAACGGATATTTGATGCAGTAATACGACGCACTTCACCTAATTAATATAACTTCCCTTTTGTTATACGTTTCAATAATCAAGAAGTATGTGATACGAAAAGGCTGCTTTTGAAATCTAGCAGTTTCTTTAATACCGACTGACGAAGCTGATGTTTAACCTGTGCCTTCTTCCCAAAAATACTGAGAACATATTTCGCTATGTTTGGTCAGTTTCTGATCTTTCGATCTCACAGCTTTCATCCAGAGAGCTTTTAGAGTTGGACTGATGGTAAATTTAAAGTAAAATGGTAGAAATAAAACCATTATAGTTAACGTAAGCAGCGCAACGAAGATTCGTGTATATAAAAGGAAATTTCGCTTGAATGAATCCACTTAAACAAGAAATGTGGTTCCTTTACACTTTACACTATAATCAGAAGAATCAGTAAACGCGTAAATGGCGCAAGCTGTCAATTTTGATCAAAGCATTTCCAGCTGAAAGTAATGTGTCGGGCAGCTAACATGGTGATTGCCATGGCAACTCCCCTTATTATAGCGCCATGGCTTTAATTGAGTGTCTGTTTAAACAACATCGGTGGTGTCTGCGCAGTTGAGAAAATCAATAACCGTATTTTACGACATTTTTTGCAAGTGGCCACACAAACAATTTTCCTTTACTTTTCCCGTATTCTTCCTCAAATAAAATTAACGATGGATGATTGGTATGAGAAAATATACACATGAAATAAAGAGAACTGTGAAAGAAGGACAGAGACACATCATACTGACCTGTATTCGAGCAGAAACGTACATATGAGATGGCTGCAAGCCAGGCGGCTGCGTGCATGTGCGTGGAATTATTTGCGCTCATGGTTTAGAAAGGTGAGTCCGGACATGACATCTGACGCCACAGCATTTCGTTGCCCTTTGTGCTGTGCAAACAATCCACAAAGGAGCGAATGTGAAGTGATGTGGCACGCTCGACGCTTGCCAAGAATCGAGCTTTTATTTCGTAGAAGATGCACGAGATACGAATGGAACAATGGAAAACGACGATATTATCATTGTGGAGGACTGAACGGGTTTCATACGAACTGTATAGACAAATGTACTGCTTCGATTTCGTAGGCAGATATTTATGGGAGACAGATGTAAGTGTTGGTAGTGACAAGCACAAAACAACATTCAGACTTCCCAGACAAAGCAGTAATTCGCGTCCGGATCAGGCATACGGTTTTAACTGATCGCATACATTCAAAGCACTGATTGTCAGATCCTGGTCTGTCATACACGTACGAAGTGGAAGACTGTTTTATTCTTCATCGTCCGATGACAGTTGGAACCTTCTTCACATTGTTGTGTCACCAGGAGAAACAAATTCAGATAAATGGCGCAGGAACTTTCATTACTCTGCTTCTCTTTCTATTTCGCCATTAATAACTCTTGGACAACGCTGTTCTATAGTCTTAGGGCCGGCCGAAGTGGCCGCGCGGTTCTGGCGCTGCAGTCTGGAACCGCGAGACCGCTACGGTCGCGGGTTCGAATCCTGCCTCGGGCATGGATGTGTGTGATGTCCTTAGGTTAGTTAGGTTTAACTAGTTCTACGTTCTAGGGGACTTATGACCTCAGCAGTTGAGTCCCATAGTGCTCAGAGCCATTTGAACCATTTATAGTCTTAGGATAACAGTCTTTGTTTCAAGAAGACGTTCAGCTGGACGTGGATGAAAACAGAAATTAACACCACCGTCATTCGGATATCGTAATTTAGAGAAACCAACATCTTTGGACTCCGTATCAGACTCCAGTTTCGTAATTTGTACGTCATCTCGCTCGGTGCCTCATCGCCATGTGTTCAGATTTCACGGTTATGTTATGGAGTGTACTATTGTGTGAAAATCACTGAAATACAGCGTTAGGATGGGAAAGTACAACGATAGTTTAACCCATCAAGTGGCACAGCGTTAGTTGTTGGGAGATATTAAGAGGTATTCACACGTCAGCTCGAAGGAAATGCGCATCATCTCGATTCAACTACAGGCAGGAAACGGTGCTGTTACAACCTGAGCAGCAAAGCAAGGCCGCGATTTTCGGGGTGATGTACCGGACGAAAACGATATTTTGAATGATCGAGTGGTTATCATCTACATCTACGGGTTTTCGAAAAACTGGAGAGAGATTCCGCCTTATGCAAGACCACGTTTTAATAGTTTTGTTTTGACCCCGACATGTTTCAACACATTTTGTGCCATCTTGAGTGGGTTAATTTATTTATTTTCTTTCTGCATACTTGTCGTTATATGTTAACCTCTTGTATGAGTTGTATGGACTTTTGGCACGAAATTTGGACTTCTATAAATAATCAATTATTAAGTGTCAAACATTTTGCATTAGTTGGCATGCATTACAGAGATAAGACATGTATCACTGAACTGAAGAGTTAAATATCGTTCATATACGTTGATTTTATAGTAAGTTTAGTTTTATAGCAAATTTAGAAATAAAGTTGATACATACAGAGTCCGCCAGAAAAATGTATACACTCTTTGTCGTTCGATTTGAGTTACTAGTCTGTTGTAGTGTGGTCTTTGGCTCTTTCACCTCGGTATTGAGAAAACAAGATGGCTGGATCACGCTCGCCATTCGAGCAGTGAACATGTATTGTAAAGTGGTTTTTCAAGTTTGATAATTCCATTGAAGTGCACCGTCAGTGGAGGCTGGAGTTTGAAACAGAACCGCCAACCCGCCTAAAAATTAAAAGCATCACTGATAAGTTTGAATTGCATAGAACGATTTGTGATATTCACAAGAAAGATCAGGAAGACAGCGTACAGCCACAAGAACAAGCCCTTCTTCGTCGGCTCTCGTGTTGGAAACATTTTTTTTTAATTCTCCACAGAAGTCTGCACGTGAATTGGTGGTTAGCAGTACAAGTGTACGAAGAATTCTGAAAGTTGCAAAGTGCAAAGTCTACATTCCACGATTACTGCACGCGATTAATGATCACGATCCTGATCGCTGAATGCAATCAATTTTGCGATTGGTATCAGCAACTGGTAACTGATGACGAACAATTTGTGAAGAAGGTAGTGTGGAGTGACGAGGCACAATTTAAACTTAATGGAACCGTGAATCGGTATAACAGAGTGTATTGGGCAATCTACCAGGGGTTCATGTGTGGTGTGGACTATCATCTAGGGGCTTAGCAGGACCCTTTTTCTTTCATGCTACTGTCACTGAAGAAGTGTACCTTGTAATGTTATGCACACCAATTTTGGCAGGTATACGTGTGCTTTATGGAGCTGATGAAGATGTGTTCTAGCAACAGGACGGGATGCCACCACACTACTACCTAGCTGTACGAGCTTTCCTGGATGACAATTTTCCGGAGCATTGGGTTGGACGAAGAGGACCCATTGAGTTCCCTCCAGGGGCGCCAAATTTAACACCTATGCACTTTTACTTGTGGGGAACTGTGAAAGATAATGTCTATCGACGTGAGCCACGCACGCTGGAGGAACTTCAACAGGAGATTACAGCGATATGTGCAGCGATCTCCTCTGTAACATTGACTGACGTAGTTCTGGCGACCGCTCGTCGTTATGTTTATAGCCGCCAACGGTGAACATTTTGAATATTTAACGTAACAATGTACTAAACTGAAAGTTGTACAACATGTGTGGTCAGTTATTAAATGTAAAATAAACACATAAGTAATACTAGTCGTTCCTTAAAGTGTGTATACATTTTTATGGCAGACTCTGTGTATTTGTTTACATACCTCACTTAAAGCTATTAATTGTTTAATTCGTTATGTTGTTAGCTATAAATCGAACACACAGTATACAGCTTGTCATCTGCAACATCCACAAGATGATTAAAACTCTGAATTACTCGCTCTCACGTCTGGTGGGCTAGTTCCTTTACAGGTGCATGGCACTTTTGCAGAACCCTTTTGGTATTTCTAAGAATTCAAATCGTCTAAGGAGACGGCTGAAATCACGGAAATTGAGCAAAGCTCCAGAGCCCGGTCGAATCCTTGTCAGATTCTGTACAGAATTTACGGCTGGTATAGACGGTCTTTCAGTTATAATGAAGCTTAAATCCTCGAATAAAGAAATTATGCCCAGTAACTGGAGAAAGAACACAGGTAACAACCGGCTACAAGAAGAGCACCATAAACATAAACGATCCACGAAACTCTCGTCCACTGTCATTTGACACCCAGCTGCTGTATAAACGTAATGAGGTATCTCGAACAGACTCACCTCATCAGCATGGATACGAAAACACTGAATAGTCTGAAAAGAAAAATGCTTATAAATCATTTGTATGACACATACTAGAATGTTGACAAAGTTCATGGGACCCATACAAAATAGAACTAACACCGGGGCATTAAACGTGCACGAGAAGGCCAGCAGTGAGAGGCTTGTTTGTTTGTGAAGTTTTGTTCTTCAGAGCAGATCTGGCTCCCAACATCCAAGACAACAGGAAGCGAATCCGCTACTACAGAAAACTAGTGGCTGTACATGATACCTGCCTTGCACAATAGTAACTGATCTGTTCACAGGGAATTCTTACGTAAAACAAGTAATGTGCGCAACACAAAATGGAAGGGCATAATAAACATTTATTAACTAATATACAATGGAATGCTCAACTTTGAGTGATGAATGGTGTGGGACTCTGTACTCAAAGGCCTACACACTAACATAACCTAACGCACAGAAAGTGAACCATCTGATCCAAAGAAGTTTACTCTAGCCTGCTGTACCTGATTCGAATATCACATTGACGCTGGACGTTTAACTGTTCAACGCATATCGGCTCCATATAACGGCGGTAACTGGCGATCGTCACCGGCTTGTGCAGTGAGTCCACAAAGTCTGGGTACACAGGGAATTCTAATAAATATTCTATAAATGTTAATAAATATTGATAAATAAATAAATAATAATAAAATAAATCGTAATAATTCTAATAAATTTTGTTTTTTCCAGGTTGAATGATGGCTGTGTCTAAAGAAGAATGAGTGCATTTGGTAGTCTTAACTGGAGTAGAAGAATGATCGTATCTCAAAATTGCGGAAAAATTTAACCTTCGACGACCTCATCGTCAACCTATTTGTTTTACCGCCGATGTGGAATTAATCACCAAGTTTCAGAAAACAGGTAGTGTGTTCGACAAACGCCGTTCATGACGAGCAAAGACTTCAGATCAAAAGAAAGTGGCTGTCTTGGCCAAGGTTAATGCCAGCCCAAAGAAATTGCTTCGTCAGACATCCATCGGGTGTCCTAAGGTCAACCATCTGCAAAATCGTGGCAGAGGAGAGCTTTCATCCGTACAAGTTACTGATACTGCATCACTTAAATGAAGATGGCCCCAATAGACGCATGCAGACGTGTGAATGGTTTGGGGATGAATTGGATGAAAATATCAGTTTTACTAAAGTCTGTGTGTGTTTTTCAGTCTATGGTGAAGTGAACAGACAAGACATTCGATTCTGGTCTCAAGGCAGTCCACATTGGATGAGTGCATCCAAACAACAGGACTACCAAAAGGTGATTGCGTGGTGTGGTTTGTGGAAAGCTCATGTGCTAGAGCCTTTCTTCTTTGATGAACATGTAACGGGTGAGACTTATGTGAACACGCTGAAGATAAGTCGATGCCTCAAATTGAACGCTTGGGTCAGAGACTTCCAGATTGGTTTCGTTATGCTGCAGCTAACAGAAAATGGTTGAATGACAATTTTCCTCACGGGATTTGGAGAAGAGCTCATGTGGTGTGGTCCTCGCGTTTACCAGACCTTTCCCCTTCGATTTCTTTTTCTGGGGTATGCTGAAAGAGAAAGTTTACTCCATGAAGATTACAAATTTAAACCACCTGATAGAATGCATTACCAGTCAATGTGCTGAAATCGACGGCAATTCCGACTTATCCCATAGCGTTCACCGTAATCTTGCAAAGTGCATCAAATTATATATTGAAAATCATGGGGATCATGTTGAAAATATTATATTAACATTGAAGTGACTAAAATGTGCTCTACTGTTATTTATTAGAAATCCCTATGTACCCAACTTTATGGACACTCTTAGTTAACTGTTGATTGGAAATCCCTATGTACCCAACTTTGTGGACACTCTTAGTTAACTGTTGCTGGAGATCTGTGCGAACTGGAACTGCCCGAGTTTTGCTGTACATTCGCACTTATCCGTGAAGGGCGGTGTAACCTTGCATTTGCGATCTAGTTGCTGAAAGCAGAAAGAAGTTCATGGTACCAGCTCCCTCTGTGATGAGTGACATTACCATAGGCGGTGGAACAGACACTTTGAAGGCCTCGTAGAGAAAGAATAAGTTGTGTTACCGTTTACGAGC
Organism: Schistocerca americana; assembly: GCF_021461395.2. Classification (NCBI taxonomy): domain Eukaryota; kingdom Metazoa; phylum Arthropoda; class Insecta; order Orthoptera; family Acrididae; genus Schistocerca; species Schistocerca americana. The sequence goes on along the minus strand of NC_060122.1, from coordinate 805,947,926 downwards.
GCCAGGTACGAAATGAGAGGCGCACTGCATGGAGAGAGACTGTTCGTTGGCGACCTCTGGTGGTGTCACTCTGTTCCGTGTTACTTAATGCACAGCAGTCTGAATCACGTGAGAGAGTGACGGTAACGCACGAAAACAGAATGCATACAATCCCTGAATAAGTGTACACTATCTGATCAAAAGTGTCTCCCCTTACATGATGCAGAACTGACCACTAGATGTCAGGAGAGATGGACTTTCCAGTATGAAAGCTGACAGAAAGTATTGTGTTATCAGCACACAAATGGTAACTGCATAATGCGTGGGTCAGGAGAGGTCAGTGACTTCGAATATGGACTAGTTACTGGATGTCACCTTGTAAGGTGGTAGAATAAATGAAGGTCAGATTCGCAACTTACATGAGAGCTTTATACATCGCAATGAGAAGGTGGATATGACACCTAACGTAATTCGGTGTTTATGAACAAATTTGCCTATCAGTATATAATGCAAAAAAGGATGACAGTCAATCAACAGTAATTAACATCCGTTCCTATATAATGAATGTCTTTGAGTGGAAGGTGGAACAAGCAGCGTGAGTCGATTGAGTTTGAAAGCCAGAGGGACAAGGGCAGAAGCTTAGGCACGCCGCAGGGGTTACCACAGAAACCACTCAAAGGGGTGGCAGGAGGAAAGCCAACGAACCAACCAGGTGACTCAGGCAGGAGAAACGCTTGTAGCAGCACATCTGCAGAGGGACAGAGAAAGAGCTTTAGAAAGCTGCATTTCAGAATTCCAAAAGGATATGAACAAAAACCAGTGACACATTTCTACCACGTGTCCAGCGAGTGTGACACACTTGAAGGTCAATGTACTTTAGACGTCTAGAATGGGCACAAAACATCCGATTGGCGGAAACGCACTGGGAAGGAGAAAAATACTGAAGTTTCGACGAACTTTAATACAAGGCACATTGCGATTGGTAGAGAGTCCACAAAATAAGAGGAACACTCCTATTGGTAGAAAAAGGCAGTGACATGAAGAACAAATGAACCCAGGTGGGGAGGCAGTTCGACCATGAGTAGGACAAGAGAGAAATTTTCGGCGATTCTTCTCTGAACTGGTGTCAAGTGCAGCTTAACGCTCTGTACGACGCAGAGAAGAAATTTGTGTGAACACTGCGTTCACAGCGGCTGAAACCAACTAAAATTTAGATGTAGCAACGTTTAGCCCCAACTGAGGAGACACTAACCAGCCAATTAGTTAATTGTTCTTGCGAGAACTGAGAGGGCACTATAACATTCACACTGCTCCAACCATTCGTGTGTATCTCGCCACGTACTAAGACTAGGGCTGAGTACACGTTTTATCGCATAACGAGAAACATAGGGAAAGTTTCCGCTGGAAAGTTCAGCAAAGGTTTAATCAGTTTTATAGGAATTTCAGCAGAAGAGAGCGTGCTAGCAGACGGCAGCTCATCGCAGCTTAAGGTAAATACGTGCAGAGGCGTAAACTTGATGGTTCACCAGCTTGCGTCCACTGTAAACTCGAGCGACTTTGGGTAACCTTTCAATCAATTTGTCACATAACTACCCATCCACCGTAGACTCGATTGTCATCCGAAATAGTACCGAACTTTGAACCGGAATCGGACGATTTTCGTAGCACTGACCAACATCATAATGTATGTGTAGAAACAATTTTGTAAAAAAACTTCTAATAAAACTCTAATATTGGGATTAATATTCTTTCCGAGAGTTAATATTTAATATTGGTCTGTGTAGGATTATTTCGCTCTTTGATGTTGGCGAGGGCGTTATCCTGACAACTGTTATTGTTTTGTCAAATTGAAAACGGTATAAAAGTCTGTAATTTTCGTGCTAAAGATTGTGACATTAAACATGTCATTTGAACTTACACAGTTGTTCTCAATCATAGAATAAGTAACTACGTTACAACCTGAGCAACAGCAGGGACAATTGCTTCTAAAGCTCTCCAGGTCGACTGCTGATGAAGCGATTGTTTATTGAAAACACGAAGCAACAACAACAGCTAAACCAAAACCAGGTAGATGTCATGTATTGACGGAGAAGGACTGTCGAGAAACGTTGATCGTGGTTGTAAAACTAGCGTGAAATCAGTGGAAGGAATCACTCGTGAGTTCCAGGAGCAGAATGATAGTGCATATCAAGTTACGGCATTGTCCCATTATTGTGCTTCAGAAAACGCTACAGGCCGAAGTACATAAACATATTTTACAGTTCTGTGTACTGCGTACAGTAGAGGAATACTTTGGAGACTATGACTGTATCAGCCTGACAATGCACCCTGTTCATAAAGCAGCATCTGTGAACTAGTGCTTTGTGGTCAATAATATTCCTGAAATGGGAGCAGCCTGCCCGGAGTCCTCACGTGAACCCGATGGAACACATTTGGGACGAGTCAGGACGTTGACTTGGTTCCAGACCCTAGCGTCCAACACCACTCACCACCACCTTCTCCGGTTTCGATTCTTGAGGAAGAACTGGCTGCCATTCCCCTCCACAGACATTCAGAAACCTCACTGAAAGTGTCTCCAGCAGAGCTCAAGCTCCCATAAAGGCGAAGGGTGGACACACTCCATTTGAATGTCCACTAAAAGGTGTCTGGATACTCATGATCAGGTAGTCTACAAGTCCATATCTCAGCCACAGTCAACTCTAGACTTAGGTGACAGCCTGTCAGAGTGTACCACTGAAGTACTGCAACTCAGATTATTTTCGTGCCACACGGAATGCTTTCTTACCCTGACATAAGCTGCTAGGCTACTGCCGCCAGTACTGCCTAGTTTTCTTTTCTGGTAGTACTGCCATGTCGCAAAATAAATTTGTTTTTAATTCTAAAATGGTCTACATTTCAGATGTACTGCAGCAGCTCACCTCAGTGTGCAGACTGTAATGCAAACATGTACTCCTGAACAGGGTGTAACCAAATAATACGGGCAAACTACGAGGAATTTATAGACGGCATGTTGAGGAACAAATGGAGGGTAGTAACCCATATCCGGATGCATCATTCAATGACGCTACAGAGTGACGTGAATACAGGGGCCAATGTACGCCGTTAGCCCTCGCCTTGGGCAGCACACATGGGTTTCACCACACAATGCAGGCTTCCCCAGTCGGCATTTGCGCGCCTCACGGTCATTATGCCGTGGTCGAAGGCATTTTTCTCTGCCTAAACGTTTCGACTCCTAATTCCGGAGACATCATCAGAGGCTGTAAAGAGTCAGATGGAATTTACAAACTTCAGCATGTTCAGCAAGCCGAATTACTTACTCATATCCACGGAAAGGTCCTTTTGTGTTGTTGTCAGACCGCTGCCCGAGGCCAACGAGATATACAGGTCCTGCAACGAACTTGTGACGTCACACTAGTCGCCTTGGCCGCCACACTTCGCGAACGCTAGGCTCCCTGCAGGGCCCACAGGAAATCAATATTTGATTGGAAAGGTACCCACTAAAGATCTGCATTTTGTCTTGTGTTATCGAGGACGTGCATACAATTAAAAGTGCAGTCAAAAATTACTAAACTCGTCTGCAATAGTTACTCGCTCCCCGCACGAGACGGCTGGTGGCACTCGAAAGAGCTGCAGTGTCATCTACTGTGACGTACGCGCAACAGCCTGTCTTTCTCGTGGACCTCGACCGTTGCCTAGTTCGAAGAGTCTCAGCGATGTGCGGGTCTCAGAGATTACAGTGGGGAAGACTTGGCGCTGTTAGTTTTATTTACCACTAAGACCATCTGCTTGTCTAGTTTTCCTTTCTGTTACAGTTGTTCAAGGGAGCTACAGAAAGTAGCAGTAACATCCGGCTTAAGAAACACAAGAGCAGTATTGTCGTCTTGGAAACAGAGGTAAATGGGAAGTAGGAGATCGTGGACTGGGACGAAGAAGCCAGGGAGTTCGATACTCAGATAGTATGCTTTCATCGAGATTCAATTATTAACATGTCAGCATATACTGAGAGGACATACAAAATAAAACCACAACAACAACTCAAACAGAAAGGAAGAAGGATTGTGGGCCTTAGTGCTAATTAAAGCAAATAACGGCAACTATTGCCTAGTGCAAGTACAATGTACATGTCGGCGCCACTCTGCCATCTTACCCAGAGGCCTCGTGACGTCAAGAAGCAAACGTTCGTGGACACCTGAGCTCGTCTAAGTTTGAATCTGCTTCATAGCCTCTTCTGATGCCTCCAGCGTTAAGAGACGAAGTGTTAGAGGCAGAAATATTCCCTGGATCGCGGGCTGTTGCCCATAAAACAAAGTCCAGCAACAACCTAGGTTTGTATATGTGACAACTTTACGCACTGTTGTTGTGGGAAACCTGGACGTGTCCGATGTCATCGAATACTCTGAATGATGCCTACTGCAAGGAGATCCGTTCCCGGCGTAGAAACTCACCTAAGAATCTGGCCGGCCGGAGTGGCCGTGCGGTTCTAGGCGCTACAGTCTGGAACCGCGTGACCGCTACGGTCGCAGGTTCGAATCCTGCCTCGGGCATGGATGTGTGTGATGTCCTTAGGTTAGTTAGGTTTAAGTAGTTCTAAGTTCTACGGGACTGATGACCACAGCAGTTGAGTCCCATAGTGCTCAGAGCCATCTGAACCTAAGAATCTGACTCTTAAGCTAGTGGCAGTTGTCGACACTATTAACTTCGACGCTCCGTAGTGTCCTGGAATGAGCTCCCACACATGACTTTGTGTCCTCAGCTTGTTCCTCAAGACACCATCCTCAGCCAGCGACGTGTGTTGGTATAGTTTTGTGCCTCTGTCGATAAGTCCAATGATATTGTAGCTTTAAAGTTTTTATTCGCTATAGAATATCACTGGCCTGCCGTTTGTAGAGGAGCTGTGGATACGGGAGGCTAATCGCAGATTTTCAAGATTTTTGATAATTGGTAGCCAAACATTAGTTCCAGGGATTGTGCTTGGATGTCTGTGACTAACTTCCCATAATTCCCCTCCCTCTAACCACGACAGGCTGATGCTGTAAGGCCAACAAAAATGTAGAGAAATTACATACGTGGTTTACGAAGCCCGTAGAGAGACAATATGTGCAGTGTGTTAATTGTAAATTGGCCACTATTCAGAGTGGGTTGGGGGATCGGAGAAAGCAAGCTCCCCACCTCCACATGGACTGGCACGGGCTGAGAAGCCGTGAGAGGAGAACAAGTCACTTCTGCCTCCACCAGTCTTGATATCTAAACACACAAATCTTCCTGCTTTCGCGAAATCAGAAGTAAGACACAGAAGTAAAGATCGCTTACATTTTGTAAGAGGAGTACAGCCGCCCACCATATCATCGTGGTGCGGGCGCAAAGGTACCACACTCAGTTACTCGCAAGAGCGAGATAAATCACGGGGGGTTTCCACTGCAAGCAACCCGGCAGCCTTAAAGCACCACAGGCTCTGTCCGCGAGCGGCCGTGTTCCGCTAAGTGGGGCGCCCACCGATCCGTAAGCTTCTGGAATCAGCATTCCTGGTCACCAACGGCACGGCTCGGTACCTGTCAGCTCGCGGCCGCCACGCACCTTCCTCGGCATCTACCGAAAGGCTACGGGAGAGTATTCATTACAGTTGCCAAAAATATTGTCTCCAATGAGGTCGAAGTTGTGTGGCAGTGAAGTTATCTCGTCCGGTATAAAAGGTGTAGGTGAACCAAGTCAATTGTTGAACGCTTTTACCGGCCACCCGATAATCCTTGAGTCGGATTCGATCTGTGGCTGGCTCGCTTTCATTAATCCCAGAAGCTGTGTTACTACACTATCATCGTTATTATTATAACTACTATTGTAACACTAACTCGCTTTTATGTCACTACGCAAAACTTGATAAAAAAACGGAATTTTGAAGAGAAATACGATACTTACATTCTACTTGGATACTTAGTGTCACAACAACGCTTCTAGTGAAAAAGGCAGGCACTTAGAACAAGTTTAGACAATGATGACTTGAGCTCCACAGCAAAATATTTCTGCAAGTGCCTTTCTACGGGTATATTGTTGGCATTTAGCACTGGTCTCACCGCAGAACGTCTTCTAGGTGTCCACATAATCTCACGTGTACTGGCCTACAGCAAGTGTCTCTGACACTGCTGGAGTCATTCTGCAAGTGTGTTTCTCCGTGTAGTCCCACGAGTTTTAATAAAATTGTATGCCTTTTAATGCTCTTTGTCTAAGCCACCTGCAGCCTCCTCCCTCACCCGGGCACACCATCATGACCCATTGTCAAAGCCGGTCTGGGTGACCGAGCGGTTCTAGGCGCTGCAGTGTGGAACCGCGCGATCGCTACGGTCGCTGGTTCGAATCCTGCCCCGGGCATGGATGTGTGTGATGTCCTTAGGTTAGTTAGCTTTAAGTAGTTCTAAGTTATAGGGGACTGATGACCTCAGAAGTTAAGTCCCATAGTGCTCAGAGCCATCTGAACCATTTTTTGAACCAGAGTCAAACAGAAGTTAACCTACACCAGGAATCCCTTCAATAAAAATGTATTAATAAATGGACTGTTATCCACCGAAAGAAAAATTTAATTTCAATATTGTAAACCCAACACCACCAGACTCCAAGCCGCCAACCACAGAAGAAATAAAAGAAATCATAAAAGAGCTTAAAAATAATAAAGCCCCTGGAGAGGATAATATAGTTGCTGAACTATGGAAGTACTCTAGTGACAACATGATACAGTGTTTATCAGAAATACTAAAAGAAATCTGGACAACACACAGATTACCACCAGACTGGACATCTGCATTAATACATCCACTGCATAAAAAAGGGAAGAAAACAGATCCTAGCAATTATAGGGGAATCTCCCTCTTACCAGTGACCTATAAGATCTTGTCTAAGGCGCTTTTAAAAAGAGCAGAAGAGATACTTGACAAGCAGCTAGGAGAGTATCAGGCTGGATTTAGGAAGGGAAGGTCATGTGGAGAACAAATACTAAATTTAAAGAACATAATAGAAATGAGGAAAATCAGGAACTTAAAATATGTAATTACTTTTGTGGATTTTAAAAAAGCCTATGATTCAATTGACAGAAATACACTGCTTGATATCTTAAAAGAATTGGGACTCGATGCTAAAACAACTGCAATAATTAAAGGTACTTTGACAAATACAAAATCGAAAGTAAAATTTAGGGGAGAGCTCTCAAAATCGTTTGAAATAAAGTCAGGTGTTCGACAGGGAGATGGTCTGTCACCTCTGCTTTTCAATTGTGTCTTGGAGAAGGTAGTTCGAGAATGGAGGAAGGCCATCAATACTAAAGGGATTCAACTAGGGAGAAATCCAAACAAGATCACTGTTGACCGTTTAGCCTTCGCAAATGACATGGCATTGATTACAGATTCACTAGACAATGCCCAAGAACAAATAAGAGAACTGCAAAAACAAGCAGCCAAAGTAGGACTACAAATATCCTATGAAAAAACAAAGTTTATGACAAACATCTGTGATGCTCCTCAAATTATTGCAGTTGACAACAACACAATACACAAAACAGATTCCTTTAAATACCTAGGAGAGTGGATTACATACAATGCCAAAGAAAAGATAGCTATAGAAACTAGAGTGCACAAAATGGAAAGAGTGTTTCATATGACCAAAAACGTTTATAATAAAAAGTCCTTGTCCTGGAACACGAAATTAAGACACTACCAAACAGTGGCCAGACCTGAAGCTCTCTATGCGGCAGAAACACTTAAACTAACAAGAAATGGAGATCTTGAGAAACTAGAGAAGGTCGAAAGAAGAATTTTAAGGAAAATACTGGGAGCCAAAAGAAACGATGATGCTGAACACAGGTTAAGACCAAACAGAGAGCTATATTTGAAAACGGGGAAACTAACTGATGTAATGAGGAAGAGGAGACTACAGTTTTTTGGACATATATTCAGAATGGATAACAACAGAATAACCAAGCGGATACTCACATTACTCAATAGCTACAAATCAACGCCAGCATGGTTCATAGAGACTGAATAGGACATTGAAAATGCTGGAGTTACAATAGACACAATAGAAAACAGAACACATTTCAGAAAGGCAGTTCAAAAGGCAGAATTTCAGGAGAGAAAGAAAATAACTAGACGAAAGTGGATTCAAGAAGAAAGGGAACAACACTCTAAAAGGATGAAGGAAATTTGGAAACTGAAGAAATCTAATACAATGAAGAGTAGCCAAAGTTGATTCATCGTACCCTCCAAATGGGTTATTCGAAAGAAAAAAAAATGGAATGCGGAGCGCCAAACTGAATAATAGTTGAAGTAAACATTGCAAGTAGGAATAAACTTGAGGACAGTATAAACCATCAGATCTTACTCTGCAGACTCAAGACTACAAGAAATAATTGTTACAAGTTTCAGGTTGACATGCTGCTGCATACGAAGCTCGACGAAATTTCATCCTGCGTAGGTGGGAGTTATTAAACTGTGGACCTGATTTTGCACCTACAACGACTGAGTGTCAAAAACGAGAAAAGGAGAGAACATCAATCTTTTCTCCTCCCGAAATCTGTAACTTTTTATTTCTTCATTTCCTCTTATTAATGGTCTTTCTTCATTTCGTCTGGTTAATTGTCTGTTGAAAATCATTCCAGTGGAAGTTACAATGTTTCTGCTTCTGTGCAGATGATTACAATTTCATAAAAACTGAATGGTTTATACAAGAGAAAGAGCTTCACAAATTGAGCAAGTCAGTAACGTTTTGGTCCCTCTCTGGGCCTTATGCAAGCAGTTATTCGACTTGGCACTGATTGATAGAGATGTTGGATGTCCTACAGAGCGACATCGTGCCAAATTCAGTTCAACCGGCGAGTTAGATCGTCAAAATCCCGAAATGGTTGGAGGGCCCTGCCCACAATCCTCCAAATTTCTTCATCTGGGGAGAGATCTGGCGACCATGATGGCACAAGTACAAACATGGCTACGAAGTCTTTCGCCACGTATTTCTTGAATAAAAATCTCTCGGTGTACATGCCCTGACGACGACTATGGAGATAGTGGTCGAAGGCTTTGAGTTTTATCCTGTATTGACGCGGCATGCACACCGACAGATTTTTATTCACGAGTACAAGCAGTAGAAATTCTCACCGTATGCGGACGGGCATTATCTTGCTGGAGTGTAAGCCCAGAATGGCTTGAAATGGGGACCAAGGGAAACGGGGCATAGAATGTCGTCGACGTACCGCTGTGCTGTAAGCGTGCAGCGGATGACAACCAAAGAGATCTTGCTATGAAAAAGAAATGACACCCCATGCGAGGTCGGGACGCATGGCGGGCGACAGATTAGGAGCCCACAGCTGTCCCGGACTTATCCAGGTACGACTTCTCTGGTCATCGGGGAGCCATTCGAAGCGGGACTCATCACTGAAGACAGTTCTACTCCAGTCAACGAGATTTCACTCCTACTGGTGTGATTTTACTCGGCAGACCTCACGAGCTGAAGGACAAGGAACGTCGAGTACTACAGGTGTGGTGTCACCGCCAGACACCACACTTGCTAGGTGGTAGCCTTTAAATCGGCCACGGTCCGCTAGTATACGTCGGACCCGCGTGTCGCCACTATCAGTGATTGCAGACCGAGCGCCGCCACATGGCAGGTCTACAGAGACTTCCTAGCACTCGCCCCAGTTGTACAGCCGACTTTGCTAGCGATGAATCACTGACAAATTACGCTCTCATTTGCCGAGACGATAGTTAGCATAGCCTTCAGCTACGTCATTTGCTACGACCTACCAAGGCGCCATTATCATTTGCTATTTATCTTATGATGCATGTACCGTCAGACCGATGTTCACCAATTATGGATTTAAGTTAAGTATTCCCGCAGCTACGTTCGTTCTTTGCTACTATAAAGACCTTGTCATTTTCCAGACCGCACGCCATCCTGCGTGAGCTTCAACGCGTGCATTTCGGCCTCCCGTCCTAGTGGATTGGCTGTCTTGCCAGTCCACAAAAGCAGCTAGTCATTGAATCAAAGACCATGAAAAGAGAAGGAGGAGTCACTCGCGAATTTCAAAGTGCGTGAGCTTAAACGCGTGCCCTTCGGCCTCCCATCCTAGTGGATTGGCTGTCTTGCCAGTCCACAAAAGCAGGTAGTCGTTGAATCAAAGACCATGAAAAGAGAAGAAGGAGTCACTCGCGAATTTCAAAGTGCATGAGCTTAAACGCGTGCCCTTCGGCCTCCCGTCCTAGTGGATTGGCTGTCTTGCCAGTCCACAAAAGCAGGTAGTCGTTGAATCAAAGACCATGAAAAGAGAAGAAGGAGTCACTCGCGAATTTCAAAGTGCGTGAGCTTAAACGCGTGCCCTTCGGCCTCCCATCCTAGTGGATTGGCTGTCTTGCCAGTCCACAAAAGCAGGTAGTCGTTGAATCAAAGACCATGAAAAGAGAAGAAGGAGTCACTCGCGAATTTCAAAGTGCGTGAGCTTAAACGGGTGCCCTTCGGCCTCCCGTCCTAGTGGATTGGCTGTCTTGCCAGTCCACAAAAGCAGGTAGTCGTTGAATCAAAGACCATGAAAAGAGAAGGAGGAGTCACTCGCGAATTTCAAAGTGCGTGAGCTTAAACGCGTGCCCTTCGGCCTCCCATCCTGGTGGATTGGCTGTCTTGCCAGTCCACAAAAGCAGGTAGTCGTTGAATCAAAGACCATGAAAAGAGAAGAAGAAGTCCCTCGCGAATTTCAAAGTGCGTGAGCTTAAACGCGTGCCCTTCGGCCTCCGGTCCTAGTGGATTGGCTGTCTTCCCAGTCCACAAAAGCACGTAGCCGTTGAATCAAAGACCATGAAAAGAGAAGAAGGAGTCACACGCGTATTTCAAAGTGCGTGCGCTTAAACGCGTGCCCTTCGGCCTCCCATCCTAGTGGATTGGCTGTCTTGCCAGTCCACAAAAGCAGCTAGTCGTTGAATCAAAGACCATGAAAGGAGAAGGAGGAGTCACTCGCGAATTTCAAAGTGCGTGAGCTTAAACGCGTGCCCTTCGGCCTCCCGTCCTAGTGGATTGGCTGTCTTGCCAGTCCACAAAAGCAGGTAGTCGTTGAATCAAAGACCATGAAAAGAGAAGAAGGAGTCACCCGCGAATTTCAAAGTGCGTGAGCTTAAACGCGTGCCCTTCGGCCTCCCATCCTAGTGGATTGGCTGTCTTGCCAGTCCACAAAAGCAGGTAGTCGTTGAATCAAAGACCATGAAAAGAGAAGAAGGAGTCACTCGCGAATTTCAAAGTGCGTGAGCTTAAACGCGTGCCCTTCGGCCTCCCGTCCTAGTGGATTGGCTGTCTTGCCAGTCCACAAAAGCAGGTAGTCGTTGAATCAAAGACCATGAAAAGAGAAGAAGGAGTCACTCGCTAATTTCAAAGTGCGTGAGCTTAAACACGTGCCCTTCGGCCTCCCATCCTAGTGGATTGGCTGTCTTGCCAGTCCACAAAAGCAGGTAGTCGTTGAATCAAAGACCATGAAAAGAGAAGTAGGAGTCACTCGCGAATTTCAAAGTGCGTGAGCTTAAACGCGTGCCCTTCGGCCTCCCATCCTAGTGGATTGGCTGTCTTGCCAGTCCACAAAAGCAGGTAGTCGTTGAATCAAAGACCATGAAAAGAGAAGGAGGAGTCACTCGCGAATTTCAAAGTGCGTGAGCTTAAACGCGTGCCCTTTGGCCTCCCATCCTGGTGGATTGGCTGTCTTGCCAGTCCACAAAAGCAGGTAGTCGTTGAATCAAAGACCATGAAAAGAGAAGAAGGAGTCACTCGCGAATTTCAAAGTGCGTGCGCTTAAACGCGTGGCCCTCGGCCTCCCATCCTAGTGGATTGGCTGTCTTGCCAGTCACACAAAAGCAGGTAGTCGTTGAATCAAAGACCATGAAAAGAGAAGAAGGAGTCACTCGCGAATTTCAAAGTGTGTGAGCTTAAACGCGTGCCCTTCGGCCTCCCGTCCTAGTGGATTGGCTGTCTTGCCAGTCCACAAAAGCAGGTAGTCGTTGAATCAAAGACCATGAAAAGAAAAGAATGAGTCACTCGCGAATTTCAAAGTGCGTGAGCTTAAACGCGTGCTCTTCGGCCTCCCGTCCTAGTGGATTGCCTGTCTTGCCAGTCCACAAAAGCAGGTAGTTGTTGAATTAAAGACCATGAAAAGAGAAGAAGGAGTCACTCGCGAATTTCAAAGTGTGTGAGCTTAAACGCGTGCCCTTCGGCCTCCCGTCCTAGTGGATTGGCTGTCTTGCCAGTCCACAAAAGCAGGTAGTCGTTGAATCAAAGACCAAGAAAAGAGAAGAAGAAGTCACTCGCGAATTTCAAAGTGCGTGAGCTTAAACGCGTGCCCTTCGGCCTCCCGTCCTAGTGGATTGGCTGTCTTTCCAGTCCACAAAAGCAGGTAGTCGTTGAATCAAAGACCATGAAAAGAGAAGAAGGAGTCACTCGCGAATTTCAAAGTGCGTGAGCTTAAACGCTTGCCCTTCGGCCTCCCGTCCTAGTGGATTGGCTGTCTTGCCAGTCCACAAAAGCAGGTAGTCGTTGAATCAAAGACCAAGTGCGTGAGCTTAAACGCGTGCCCTTCAGCCTCCCGTCCTAGTGGATTGGCTGTCTTGCCAGTCCACAAAAGCGGGTAGTCGAATCAAAGACCATGAAAAGAGAAGAAGGAGTCACTCGCGAATTTCAAAGTGCGTGGGCTTAAACGCGTGCCCTTCGGCCTCCCGTCCTAGTGGATTGGCTGTCTTGCCAGTCCACAAAAGCAGGTAGTCGTTGAATTAAAGACCATGAAAAGAGAAGGAGGAGTCACTCGCGAATTTCAAAGTGAGTGAGCTTAAACGCGTGCCCCTCGGCCTCCCATCCTAGTGGATTGGCTGTCTTGCCAGTCCACAGAAGCAGGTAGTAGTTGAATCAAAGACCATGAAAAGAGAAGAAGGAGTCACTCGCGAATTTCAAAGTGTTTGAGCTTAAACGCGTGCCCTTCGGCCTCCAGTCCTAGTGGATTGGCTGTCTTGCCAGTACACAAAAGCAGGTAGTCGTTGAATCAAAGACCATGAAAAGAGAAGTAGGAGTCACTCGCGAATTTCAAAGTGCGTGAGCTTAAACGCGTGCCCTTCGGCCTCCCATCCTAGTGGATTGGCTGTCTTGCCAGTCCACAAAAGCAGGTAGTCGTTGAATCAAAGACCATGAAAAGAGAAGGAGGAGTCACTCGCGAATTTCAAAGTGCGTGAGCTTAAACGCGTGCCCTTTGGCCTCCCATCCTGGTGGATTGGCTGTCTTGCCAGTCCACAAAAGCAGGTAGTCGTTGAATCAAAGACCATGAAAAGAGAAGAAGGAGTCACTCGCGAATTTCAAAGTGCGTGCGCTTAAACGCGTGGCCCTCGGCCTCCCATCCTAGTGGATTGGCTGTCTTGCCAGTCACACAAAAGCAGGTAGTCGTTGAATCAAAGACCATGAAAAGAGAAGAAGGAGTCACTCGCGAATTTCAAAGTGTGTGAGCTTAAACGCGTGCCCTTCGGCCTCCCGTCCTAGTGGATTGGCTGTCTTGCCAGTCCACAAAAGCAGGTAGTCGTTGAATCAAAGACCATGAAAAGAAAAGAATGAGTCACTCGCGAATTTCAAAGTGCGTGAGCTTAAACGCGTGCTCTTCGGCCTCCCGTCCTAGTGGATTGCCTGTCTTGCCAGTCCACAAAAGCAGGTAGTTGTTGAATTAAAGACCATGAAAAGAGAAGAAGGAGTCACTCGCGAATTTCAAAGTGTGTGAGCTTAAACGCGTGCCCTTCGGCCTCCCGTCCTAGTGGATTGGCTGTCTTGCCAGTCCACAAAAGCAGGTAGTCGTTGAATCAAAGACCAAGAAAAGAGAAGAAGAAGTCACTCGCGAATTTCAAAGTGCGTGAGCTTAAACGCGTGCCCTTCGGCCTCCCGTCCTAGTGGATTGGCTGTCTTTCCAGTCCACAAAAGCAGGTAGTCGTTGAATCAAAGACCATGAAAAGAGAAGAAGGAGTCACTCGCGAATTTCAAAGTGCGTGAGCTTAAACGCTTGCCCTTCGGCCTCCCGTCCTAGTGGATTGGCTGTCTTGCCAGTCCACAAAAGCAGGTAGTCGTTGAATCAAAGACCAAGTGCGTGAGCTTAAACGCGTGCCCTTCAGCCTCCCGTCCTAGTGGATTGGCTGTCTTGCCAGTCCACAAAAGCGGGTAGTCGAATCAAAGACCATGAAAAGAGAAGAAGGAGTCACTCGCGAATTTCAAAGTGCGTGGGCTTAAACGCGTGCCCTTCGGCCTCCCGTCCTAGTGGATTGGCTGTCTTGCCAGTCCACAAAAGCAGGTAGTCGTTGAATTAAAGACCATGAAAAGAGAAGGAGGAGTCACTCGCGAATTTCAAAGTGAGTGAGCTTAAACGCGTGCCCCTCGGCCTCCCATCCTAGTGGATTGGCTGTCTTGCCAGTCCACAGAAGCAGGTAGTAGTTGAATCAAAGACCATGAAAAGAGAAGAAGGAGTCACTCGCGAATTTCAAAGTGTTTGAGCTTAAACGCGTGCCCTTCGGCCTCCAGTCCTAGTGGATTGGCTGTCTTGCCAGTACACAAAAGCAGGTAGTCGTTGAATCAAAGACCATGAAAAGAGAAGAAGGAGTCACTCGCGAATTTCAAAGTGCGTGAGCTTAAACGCGTGCCCTTCGGCCTCCCGTCCTAGTGGATTGGCTGTCTTGCCAGTCCACAAAAGCAGGTAGTCGTTGAATCAAAGATCATGAAAAGAGAAGAAGGAGTCACTCGCGAATTTCAAAGTGCGTGAGCTTAAACGCGTGCCCTTCGGCCTCCCGTCCTAGTGGATTGGCTGTCTTGCCAGTACACAAAAGCAGGTAGTCGTTGAATCAAAGACCAAGTGCGTGAGCTTAAACGCGTGCCCTTCGGCCTCCCGTCCTAGTGGATTGGCTGTCTTGCCAGTCCACAGAAGCAGGTAGTCGTTGAATCAAAGACCATGAAAAGAGAAGAAGGAGCCACTCGCGAATTTCAAAGTGCGTGAGCTTAAACGCGTGCCCTTCGGCCTCCCATCCTAGTGGATTGGCTGTCTTGCCAGTCCACAAAAGCAGGTAGTTGTTGAATCAAAGACCATGAAAAGAGATGGAGGAGTCACTCGCGAATTTCAAAGTGAGTGAGCTTAAACGCGTGCCCCTCGGCCTCCCATCCTAGTGGATTGGCTGTCTTGCCAGTCCACAAAAGCAGGTAGTCGTTGAATCAAAGACCATGAAAAGAGAAGAAGGAGTCACTCGCGAATTTCAAAGTGTGTGAGCATAAACGCGTGCCCTTCGGCCTCCCGTCCTAGTGGATTGGCTGTCTTGCCAGTCCACAAAAGCAGGTAGTCGTTGAATCAAAGACCAAATGCGTGAGCTTAAACGCGTGCCCTTCGGCCTCCCGTCCTAGTGGATTGGCTGTCTTGCCAGTCCACAAAAGCAGGTAGTCGTTGAATCAAAGACCATGAAAAGAGAAGAAGGAGTCGCTCGCGAATTTCAAAGTGCGTGAGCTTAAACGCGTGCCCTTCGGCCTCCCGTCCTAGTGGATTGGCTGTCTTGCCAGTCCACAAAAGCAGGTAGTCGTTGAATCAAAGACCAAGTGCGTGAGCTTAAACGCGTGCCCTTCGGCCTCCCATCCTGGTGGATTGGCTGTCTTGCCAGTCCACAAAAGCAGGTAGTCGTTGAATCAGAGACCATGAAAAGAGAAGAAGGAGTCACTCGCGAATTTCAAAGTGTGTGAGCTTAAACGCGTGCCCTTCGGCCTCCAGTCCTAGTGGATTGGCTGTCTTGCCAGTCCACAAAAGCAGGTAGTCGTTGAATCAAAGACCATGAAAAGAGAAGGAGTAGTCACTCGCGAATTTCAAAGTGAGTGAGCTTAAACGCGTGCCCCTTGGCCTCCCATCCTAGTGGATTGGCTGTCTTGCCAGTCCACAAAGCAGGTAGTTGTTGAATCAAAGACCATGAAAAGAGAAGAAGGAGTCACTCGCGAATTTCAAAGTGCGTGTGCTTAAACACGTGCCCTTCGGCCTCCCGTCCTAGTGGATTGGCTGTCTTGCCAGTCCACAAAAGCAGGTAGTCGTTGAATCAAAGACCAAGTGCGTGAGCTTAAACGCGTGCCCTTCGGCCTCCCGTCCTAGTGGATTGACTGTCTTGCCAGTCCACAAAAGCAGGTAGTCGTTGAATCAAAGACCATGAAAAGAGAAGAAGGAGTTTTTCGCGAATTTCAAAGTGTCTGAGCTTAAACGCGTGCCCTTCAGCCTCCAGTCCTAGTGGATTGGCTGTCTTGCCAGTACACAAAAGCAGGTAGTCGTTGAATCAAAGACCATGAAAAGAGAAGAAGGAGTCACTCGCGAATTTCAAAGTGTGTGAGCTTAAACGCGTGCCCTTCGGCCTCCCGTCCTAGTGGATTGGCTGTCTTGCCAGTCCACAAAAGCAGGTAGTCGTTGAATCAAAGACCATGAAAAGAGAAGAAGGAGTCACTCGCGAATTTCAAAGTGCGTGAGCTTAAACGCGTGCCCTTCGGCCTCCCGTCCTAGTGGATTGGCTGTCTTGCCAGTCCACAAAAGCAGGTAGTCGTTGAATCAAAGACCATGAAAAGAGAAGAAGGAGTCACTCGCGAATTTCAAAGTGCGTGAGCTTAAACGCTTGCCCTTCGGCCTCCCGTCCTAGTGGATTGGCTGTCTTGCCAGTCCACAAAAGCAGGTAGTCGTTGAATCAAAGACCAAGTGCGTGAGCTTAAACGCGTGCCCTTCAGCCTCCCGTCCTAGTGGATTGGCTGTCTTGCCAGTCCACAAAAGCGGGTAGTCGAATCAAAAACCATGAAAAGAGAAGAAGGAGTCACTCGCGAATTTCAAAGTGCGTGGGCTTAAACACGTGCCCTTCGGCCTCCCGTCCTAGTGGATTGGCTGTCTTGCCAGTCCACAAAAGCAGGTAGTCGTTGAATCAAAGACCATGAAAAGAGAAGGAGGAGTCACTCGCGAATTTCAAAGTGAGTGACCTTAAACGCGTGCCCCTCGGCCTCCCATCCTAGTGGATTGGCTGTCTTGCCAGTCCACAGAAGCAGGTAGTAGTTGAATCAAAGACCATGAAAAGAGAAGAAGGAGTCACTCGCGAATTTCAAAGTGTGTGAGCTTAAACGCGTGCGCTTCGGCCTCCAGTCCTAGTGGATTGGCTGTCTTGCCAGTACACAAAAGCAGGTAGTCGTTGAATCAAAGACCATGAAAAGAGAAGGAGGAGTCACTCGCGAATTTCAAAGTGCGTGAGCTTAAACGCGTGCCCTTCGGCCTCCCGTCCTAGTGGATTGGCTGTCTTGCCAGTCCACAAAAGCAGGTAGTCGTTGAATCAAAGATCATGAAAAGAGAAGAAGGAGTCACTCGCGAATTTCAAAGTGCGTGAGCTTAAACGCGTGCCCTTCGGCCTCCCGTCCTAGTGGATTGGCTGTCTTGCCAGTACACAAAAGCAGGTAGTCGTTGAATCAAAGACCAAGTGCGTGAGCTTAAACGCGTCCCCTTCGGCCTCCCGTCCTAGTGGATTGGCTGTCTTGCCAGTCCACAAAAGCAGGTAGTCGTTGAATCAAAGACCATGAAAAGAGAAGAAGGAGTCACTCGCGAATTTCAAAGTGCGTGAGCTTAAACGCGTGCCCTTCGGCCTCCCATCCTAGTGGATTGGCTGTCTTGCCAGTCCACAAAAGCAGGTAGTTGTTGAATCAAAGACCATGAAAAGAGAAGGAGGAGTCACTCGCGAATTTCAAAGTGAGTGAGCTTAAACGCGTGCCCCTCGGCCTCCCATCCTAGTGGATTGGCTGTCTTGCCAGTCCACAAAAGCAGGTAGTCGTTGAATCAAAGACCATGAAAAGAGAAGAAGGAGTCACTCGCGAATTTCAAAGTGTGTGAGCTTAAACGCGTGCCCTTCGGCCTCCCGTCCTAGTGGATTGGCTGTCTTGCCAGTCCACAAAAGCAGGTAGTCGTTGAATCAAAGACCAAGTGCGTGAGCTTAAACGCGTGCCCTTCGGCCTCCCATCCTAGTGGATTGGCTGTCTTGCCAGTCCACAAAAGCAGGTAGTCGTTGAATCAAAGACCATGAAAAGAGAAGAAGAAGTCGCTCGCGAATTTCAAAGTGCGTGAGCTTAAACGCGTGCCCTTTGGCCTCCCGTCCTAGTGGATTGGCTGTCTTGCCAGTCCACAAAAGCAGGTAGTCGTTGAATCAAAGACCAAGTGCGTGAGCTTAAACGCGTGCCCTTCGGCCTCCCATCCTGGTGGATTGGCTGTCTTGCCAGTCCACAAAAGCAGGTAGTCGTTGAATCAAAGACCATGAAAAGAGAAGAAGGAGTCACTCGCGAATTTCAAAGTGTGTGAGCTTAAACGCGTGCCCTTCGGCCTCCAGTCCTAGTGGATTGGCTGTCTTGCCAGTCCACAAAAGCAGGTAGTCGTTGAATCAAAGACCATGAAAAGAGAAGAAGGAGTCACTCGCGAATTTCAAAGTGTGTGAGCTTAAACGCGTGCCCTTCGGCCTCCCATCCTGGTGGATTGGCTGTCTTGCCAGTCCACAAAAGCAGGTAGTCATTGAATCAAAGACCATGAAAAGAGAAGAAGGAGTCACTCGCGAATTTCAAAGTGCGTGAGCTTAAACGCGTGCACTTCGGCCTCCCGTCCTAGTGGATTGGCTGTCTTGCCAGTCCACAAAAGCAGGTAGTCGTTGAATCAAAGACCATGAAAAGAGAAGGAGGAGTCACTCGCGAATTTCAAAGTGCGTGAGCTTAAACGCATGCCCCTCGGCCTCCCATCCTAGTGGATTGGCTGTCTTGCCAGTCCACAACAGCAGGTAGTCGTTGAATCAAAGACCATGAAAAGAGAAGAAGGAGTCACTCGCGAAATTCAAAGTGCGTGAGCTTAAACGCGTGCCCTTCGGCCTCCCGTCCTAGTGGATTGGCTGTCTTGCCAGTCCACAATAGCAGGTAGTCGTTGAATCAAAGAACAAGTGCGTGAGCTTAAACGCGTGCCCTTCGGCCTCCCATCCTGGTGGATTGGCTGTCTTGCCAGTCCACAAAAGCAGGTAGTCGTCGAATCAAAGACCATGAAAAGAGAAGAAGGAGTCACTCGCGAATTTCAAAGTGCGTGAGCTTAAACGCGTGCCCTTCGGCCTCCCGTCCCAGTGGATTGGCTGTCTTGCCAGTCCACAAAAGCAGGTAGTCGTTGAATCAAGGACCATGAAAAGAGAAGGAGGAGTCACTCGCGAATTTCAAAGTGAGTGAGCTTAAACGAGTGCCCCTTGGCCTCCCATCCTAGTGGATTGGCTGTCTTGCCAGTCCACAAAGCAGGTAGTCGTTGAATCAAAGACCATGAAAAGAGAAGAAGGAGTCACTCGCGAATTTCAAAGTGCGTGTGCTTAAACACGTGCCCTTCGGCCTCCCGTCCTAGTGGATTGGCTGTCTTGCCAGTCCACAAAAGCAGGTAGTCGTTGAATCAAAGACCAAGTGCGTGAGCTTAAACGCGTGCCCTTCGGCCTCCCGTCCTAGTGGATTGGCTGTCTTGCCAGTCCACAAAAGCAGGTAGTCGTTGAATCAAAGACCATGAAAAGAGAGGAGGGAGTCACTCGCGAATTTCAAAGTGCGTGAGCTTAAACGCGTGCCCTTCGGCCTCCCGTCCTAGTGGATTGGCTGTCTTGCCAGTCCACAAAAGCAGGTAGTCGTTGAATCAAAGACCAAGTGCGTGGGCTTAAACGGGTGCCCTTCGGCCTCCCATCCTGGTGGATTGGCTGTCTTGCCAGTCCGCAAAAGCAGGTAGTCGTTGAATCAAAGACCATGAAAAGAGAAGAAGGAGTCACTCGCGAATTTCAAAGTGTGTGAGCTTAAACGCGTGCCCTTCGGCCTCCAGTCCTAGTGGATTGGCTGTCTTGCCAGTCCACAAAAGCAGGTAGTCGTTGAATCAAAGACCATGAAAAGAGAAGAAGGAGTCACTCACGAATTTCAAAGTGTGTGAGCTGAAACGCGTGCCCTTCGGCCTCCCATCCTGGTGGATTGGCTGTCTTGCCAGTCCACAAAAGCAGGTAGTCATTGAATCAAAGACCATGAAAAGAGAAGAAGGAGTCACTCGCGAATTTCAAAGTGTGTGAGCTTAAACGCGTGCCCTTCGGCCTCCCGTCCTAGTGGATTGGCTGTCTTGCCAGTCCACAAAAGCAGGTAGTCGTTGAATCAAAGACCATGAAAAGAGAAGGAGGAGTCACTCGCGAATTTCAAAGTGGGTGAGCTTAAACGCGTGCCCCACGGCCTCCCATCCTAGTGGATTGGCTGTCTTGCCAGTCCACAAAAGCAGGTAGTCGTTGAATCAAAGACCATGAAAAGAGAAGAAGGAGTCACTCGCGAATTTCAAAGTGCGTGAGCTTAAACGCGTGCCCTTCGGCCTCCCGTCCTAGTGGATTGGCTGTCTTGCCAGTCCACAAAAGCAGCTAGTCGTTGAATCAAAGACCATGAAAAGAAAAGAAGGAGTCACTCGAGAATTTCAAAGTGTGTGAGCTTAAACGCGTGCCCTTCGGCCTCCAGTCCTAGTGGATTGGCTGTCTTGCCAGTACACAAAAGCAGGTAGTCGTTGAATCAAAGACCATGAAAAGAGAAGAAGGAGTCACTCGCGAATTTCAAAGTGCGTGAGCTTAAACGCGTGCCCTTCGGCCTCCCGTCCTAGTGGATTGGCTGTCTTGCCAGTCCACAAAAGCAGGTAGTCGTTGAATCAAAGACCATGAAAAGAGAAGGAGGAGTCACTCGCGAATTTCAAAGTGGGTGAGCTTAAACGCGTGCCCCACGGCCTCCCATCCTAGTGGATTGGCTGTCTTGCCAGTCCACAAAAGCAGGTAGTCGTTGAATCAAAGACCATGAAAAGAGAAGAAGGAGTCACTCGCGAATTTCAAAGTGCGTGAGCTTAAACGCGTGCCCTTCGGCCTCCCGTCCTAGTGGATTGGCTGTCTTGCCAGTCCACAAAAGCAGGTAGTCGTTGAATCAAAGACCATGAAAAGAGAAGAAGGAGTCACTCGCGAATTTCAAAGTGCGTGTACTTAAACGCGTGCCCTTCGGCCTCCCGTCTTAGTGGATTGGCTGTCTTTCCAGTCCACAAAAGCAGGTAGTCGTTGAATCAAAGACCATGAAAAGAGAAGGAGGAGTCACTCGCGAATTTCAAAGTGAGTGAGCTTAAACGCGTGCCCCTCGGCCTCCCATCCTAGTGGATTGGCTGTCTTGCCAGTCCACAAAGCAGGAAGTCGTTGAATCAAAGACCATGAAAAGAGAAGAAGGAGTCACTCGCGAATTTCAAAGTGTGTGAGCTTAAACGCGTGCCCTTCGGCCTCCAGTCCTAGTGGATTGGCTGTCTTGCCAGTACACAAAAGCAGGTAGTCGTTGAATCAAAGACCATGAAAAGATAAGAAGGAGTCACTCGCGAATTTCAAAGTGCGTGAGCTTAAACGCGTGCCCTTCGGCCTCCCGTCCTAGTGGATTGGCTGTCTTGCCAGTCCACAAAAGCAGGTAGTCGTTCAATCAAAGACCATGGAAAGAGAAGAAGGAGTCACTCGCGAATTTCAAAGTGCGTGAGCTTAAACGCGTGCCCTTCGGCCTCCCGTCCCAGTGGATTGGCTGTCTTGCCAGTCCACAAAAGTAGGTAGTTGTTGAATAGAGGACCATGAAAAGAGAAGAAGGAGTCACTCGCGAATTTCAAAGCGCGTGAGCTTAAACGCGTGCCCTTCGGCCTCCCGTCCTAGTGGATTGGCTGTGTTGCCAGTCCACTAAAGCAGGTAGTCGTTGAATCAATGACCATGAAAAGAGAAGAAGGAGTCACTCGCGAATTTCAAAGTGCGTGAGCTTAAACGCGTGCCCTTCGGCCTCCCGTCCTAGTGGATTGCCTGTCTTGCCAGTCCACAAAAGCAGGTAGTCGTTGAATCAAAGACCATGAAAAGAGAAGAAGGAGTCACTCGCGAATTTCAAAGTGCGTGAGCTTAAACGCGTGCCCTTCGGCCTCCCGTCCTAGTGGATTGGCTGTCTTGCCAGTCCACAAAAGCAGGTAGTCGTTGAATCAAAGACCATGAAAAGAGAAGAAGGAGTCACTCGCGAATTTCAAAGTGCGTGAGCTTAAACGCATGCCCTTCGGCCTCCCGTCCTAGTGGATTGGCTGTCTTGCCAGTCCACAAAAGCAGGTAGTCGTTGAATCAAAGACCAAGTGCGTGAGCTTAAACGCGTGCCATTCGGCCTCCCGTCCTAGTGGATTGGCTGTCTTGCCAGTCCACAAAAGCAGGTAGTCGTTGAATCAAAGACCATGAAAAGAGAAGAAGGAGTCACTCGCGAATTTCAAAGTGCGTGAGCTTAAACGCGTGCCCTTCGGCCTCCCGTCCTAGTGGATTGGCTGTCTTGCCAGTCCACAAAAGCAGGTAGTCGTTGAATCAAAGACCATGAAAAGAGAAGGAGGAGTCACTCGCGAATTTCAAAGTGCGTGAGCTTAAACGCATGCCCTTCGGCCTCCCGTCCTAGTGGATTGGCTGTCTTGCCAGTCCACAAAAGCAGGTAGTCGTTGAATCAAAGACCAAGTGCGTGAGCTTAAACGCGTGCCATTCGGCCTCCCGTCCTAGTGGATTGGCTGTCTTGCCAGTCCACAAAACCAGGTAGTCGTTGAATCAAAGACCATGAAAAGAGAAGAAGGAGTCACTCGCGAATTTCAAAGTGCGTGAGCTTAAACGCGTGCCCTTCGGCCTCCCGTCCTAGTGGATTGGCTGTCTTGCCAGTCCACAAAAGCAGGTAGTCGTTGAATCAAAGACCATGAAAAGAGAAGGAGGAGTCACTCGCGAATTTCAAAGTGAGTGAGCTTAAACGCGTGTCCCTCGGCCTCCCATCCTAGTGGATTGGCTGTCTTGCCAGTCCACAAAAGCAGGTAGTCGTTGAATCAAAGACCATGAAAAGAGAAGAAGGAGTCACTCGCAGATTTTCAAAGTGTGTGAGCTTAAACGCGTGCCCTTCGGCCTCCAGTCCTAGTGGATTGGCTGTCTTGCCAGTACACAAAAGCAGGTAGTCGTTGAATCAAAGACCATGAAAAGAGAAGAAGGAGTCACTCGCGAATTTCAAAGTGCGTGAGCTTAAACGCGTGCCCTTCGGCCTCCCGTCCTAGTGGATTGGCTGTCTTGCCAGTCCACAAAAGCAGGTAGTCGTTGAATCAAAGACCATGAAAAGAGAAGAAGGAGTCACTCGCGAATTTCAAAGTGCGTGAGCTTAAACGCATGCCCTTCGGCCTCCCGTCCTAGTGGATTGGCTGTCTTGCCAGTCCACAAAAGCAGGTAGTCGTTGAATCAAAGACCAAGTGCGTGAGCTTAAACGCGTGCCATTCGGCCTCCCGTCCTAGTGGATTGGCTGTCTTGCCAGTCCACAAAAGCAGGTAGTCGTTGAATCAAAGACCATGAAAAGAGAAGAAGGAGTCACTCGCGAATTTCAAAGTGCGTGAGCTTAAACGCGTGCCCTTCGGCCTCCCGTCCTAGTGGATTGGCTGTCTTGCCAGTCCACAAAAGCAGGTAGTCGTTGAATCAAAGACCATGAAAAGAGAAGGAGGAGTCACTCGCGAATTTCAAAGTGCGTGAGCTTAAACGCATGCCCTTCGGCCTCCCGTCCTAGTGGATTGGCTGTCTTGCCAGTCCACAAAAGCAGGTAGTCGTTGAATCAAAGACCAAGTGCGTGAGCTTAAACGCGTGCCATTCGGCCTCCCGTCCTAGTGGATTGGCTGTCTTGCCAGTCCACAAAACCAGGTAGTCGTTGAATCAAAGACCATGAAAAGAGAAGAAGGAGTCACTCGCGAATTTCAAAGTGCGTGAGCTTAAACGCGTGCCCTTCGGCCTCCCGTCCTAGTGGATTGGCTGTCTTGCCAGTCCACAAAAGCAGGTAGTCGTTGAATCAAAGACCATGAAAAGAGAAGAAGGAGTCACTCGCGAATTTCAAAGTGCGTGAGCTTAAACGCGTGCCCTTCGGCCTCCCGTCCTAGTGGATTGGCTGTCTTGCCAGTACACAAAAGCAGGTAGTCGTTGAATCAAAGACCAAGTGCGTGAGCTTAAACGCGTGCCCTTCGGCCTCCCGTCCTAGTGGATTGGCTGTCTTGCCAGTCCACAAAAGCAGGTAGTCGTTGAATCAAAGACCATGAAAAGAGAAGGAGGAGTCACTCGCGAATTTCAAAGGTAGTGAGCTTAAACGCGTCCCACTCGGCCTCCCATCCTAGTGGATTGGCTGTCTTGCCAGTCCACAAAAGCAGGTAGTCGTTGAAACAAAGACCATGAAAAGAGAAGAAGGAGTCACTCGCGAATTTCAAAGTGCGGGAGCTTAAACGCGTGCCCTTCGGCCTCCCGTCCAAGTGGATTGGCTGTCTTGCCAGTCCACAAAAGCAGGTAGTCGTTGAATCAAAGACTAAGTGCGTGAGCTTAAACGCGTGCCCTTCGGCCTCCCGTCCTAGTGGATTGGCTGTCTTGCCAGTCCACAAAAGCAGGTAGTCGTTGAATCAAAGACCATGAAAAGAGAAGAAGGAGTCACTCGCGAATTTCAAAGTGCGTGAGCTTAAACGCGTGCCCTTCGGCCTCCCGTCCTAGTGGATTGGCTGTCTTGCCAGTCCACAAAAGCAGGTAGTCGTTGAATCAAAGACCAAGTGCGTGAGCTTAAACGCGTGCCCTTCGGCCTCCCATCCTGGTGGATTGGCTGTCTTGCCAGTCCACAAAAGCAGGTAGTCGTTGAATCAAAGACCATGAAAAGAGAACAAGGAGTCACTCGCGAATTTCAAAGTGTGTGAGCTTAAACGCGTCCCCTTCGGCCTCCAGTCCTAGTGGATTGGCTGTCTTGCCAGTCCACAAAAGCAGGTAGTCGTTGAATCAAAGACCATGAAAAGAGAAGAAGGAGTCACTCGCGAATTTCAAAGTGTGTGAGCTTAAACGCGTGCCCTTCGGCCTCCCATCCTGGTGGATTGGCTGTCTTGCCAGTCCACAAAAGCAGGTAGTCGTTGAATCAAAGACTATGAAAAGAGAAGAAGGAGTCACTCGCGAATTTCAAACTGCGTGAGCTTAAACGCGTGCCCTTCGGCCTCCCGTCCTAGTGGATTGGCTGTCTTGCCAGTCCACAAAAGCAGGTGGTCGTTGAATCAAAGACCATGAAAAGAGAAGGAGGAGTCACTCGCGAATTTCAAAGTGCGTGAGCTTAAACGCGTGCCCCTCGGCCTCCCATCCTAGTGCATTGGCTGTCTTGCGAGTCCACAAAAGCAGGTAGACGTTGAATCAAAGACCATGAAAAGAGAAGAAGGAGTCACTCGCGAATTTCAAAGTGCGTGAGCTTAAAAGCGTGCCCTTCGGCCTCCCGTCCTAGTGGATTGGCTGCCTTGCCAGTCCACAAAAGCAGGTAGTCGTTGGTCTTTGATTCAAGACGGCTGCCTTGCCAGTCCACAAAAGCAGGTAGTCGTTGGTCTTTGATTCAACGACTACCTGCTTTTGTGGACTGGCAAGACAGCCAAAGACCAAGTGCGTGAGCTTAAATGCGTGCCCTTCGGCCTCCCATCCTGGTGGATTGGCTGTCTTGCCAGTCCACAAAAGCAGGTAGTCGTTGAATCAAAGACCAAATGCGTGAGCTTAAACGCGTGACCTTCGGCCTCCCGTCCTAGTGGATTGGCTGTCTTGCCAGTACGCAAAAGCAGGTAGTCGTTGAATCAAAGACCATGAAAAGAGAAGAAGGAGTCACTCGCGAATTTCAAAGTGCGTGAGCTTAAACGCGTGCCCTTTGGCCTCCCGTCCTAGTGGATTGGCTGTCTTGCCAGTCCACAAAAGCAGGTAGTCGTTGAATCTAAGACCATGAAAAGAGAAGAAGGAGTCACTCGCGAATTTCAAAGTGCGTGAGCTTAAACGCGTGCCCTTCGGCCTCCCGTCCTAGTGGATTGGCTGTCTTGCCAGTCCACAAAAGCAGGTAGTCGTTGAATCAAAGACCATGAAAAGAGAAGAAGGAGTCACTCGCGAATTTCAAAGTGCGTGAGCTTAAACGCGTGCCCTTCGGCCTCCCGTCCTAGTGGATTGGCTGTCTTGCCAGTCCACAAAAGCAGGTAGTCGTTGAATCAAAGACCATGAAAAGAGAAGAAGGAGTCACTCGCGAATTTCAAAGTGCGTGAGCTTAAACGCATGCCCTTTGGCCTTCCGTCCTAGTGGATTGGCTGTCTTGCCAGTCCACAAAAGCAGCTAGTCGTTGAATCATAGACCATGAAAAGAGAAGAAGGGGTCACTCGCGAATTTCAAAGTGCGTGAGCTTAAACGCGTGCCCTTCGGCCTCCCGTCCTAGTGGATTGGCTGTCTTGCCAGTTCACAAAAGCAGGTAGTCGTTGAATCAAAGACCATGAAAAGAGAAGAAGGAGTCACTCGCGAATTTCAAAGTGCATGAGCTTAAACGCGTGCCCTTCGGCCTCCCGTCCTAGTGGATTGGCTGTCTTGCCAGTCCACAAAAGCAGGTAGTCGTTGAATCAAAGACCATGAAAAGAGAAGAAGGAGTCACTCGCGAATTTCAAAGTGTGTGAGCTTAAACGCGTGCCCTTCGGCCTCCCGTCCTAGTGGATTGGCTGTCTTGCCAGTCCACAAAAGCAGGTAGTCGTTGAATCAAAGACCATGAACAGAGAAGAAGGGGTCACTCGCGAATTTCAAAGTGCGTGAGCTTAAACGCGTGCCCTTCGGCCTCCCGTCCTAGTGGATTGGCTGTCTTGCCAGTCCACAAAAGCAGCTAGTCGTTGAATCAAAGACCATGAAAAGAGAAGAAGGAGTCACTCGCAAATTTCAAAGTGCGTGAGCTTAAACGCGTGCCCTTCGGCCTCCCGTCCTAGTGGATTGGCTGTCTTGCCAGTCCACAAAAGCAGGTAGTCGTTGAATCAAAGACCATGAAAAGAGAAGAAGGAGTCACTCGCGAATTTCAAAGTGCATGAGCTTAAACGAGTGCCCTTCGGCCTCCCGTCCTAGTGGATTGGCTGTCTTGCCAGTCCACAAAAGCAGGTAGTCGTTGAATCAAAGACCATGAAAAGAGAAGAAAGAGTCACTCGCGAATTTCAAAGTGCGTGAGCTTAAACGCGTGCCCTTCGGCCTCCCATCCTAGTGGATTGGCTGTCTTGCCAGTCCACAAAAGCAGGTAGTCGTTGAATCAAAGACCATGAAAAGAGAAGAAGGAGTCACTCGCGAATTTCAAAGTGGGTGAGCTTCAACGCGTGCCCTTCGGCCTCCCGTCCTAGTGGATTGGCTGTCTTGCCAGTCCACAAAAGCAGGTAGTCGTTGAATCAAAGACCATGAAAAGAGAAGAAGGAGTCACTCGCGAATTTCAAAGTGCGTGAGCTTAAACACGTGCCCTTCGGCCTCCCGTCCTAGTGGATTGGCTGTCTTGCCAGTTCACAAAAGCAGGTAGTCGTTGTTCAAAGACCTTGAAAAGAGAAGAAGGAGTCACTCGCGAATTTCAAAGTGCGTGAGCTTAAACGCGTGCCCTTCGGCCTCCCGTCCTAGTGGATTGGCTGTCTTGCCAGTCCACAAAAGCAGGTAGTCGTTGAATCAAAGACCATGAAAAGAGAAGAAGGAGTCACTCGCGAATTTCAAAGTGCGTGAGCTTAAACGCGTGCCCCTCGAACTCCCGTCCTAGTGGATTGGCTGTCTTGCCAGCCCACAAAAGCAGGTAGTCGTTGAATCAAAGACCATGAAAAGAGAAGAAGGAGTCACTCGCGAATTTCAAAGTGCGTGAGCTTAAACGCGTGCCCCTCGAACTCCCGTCCTAGTGGATTGGCTGTCTTGCCAGTCCACAAAAGCAGGTATTCGTTGAATCAAAGACCATGAAAAGAGAAGAAGGAGTCACTCGCGAATTTCAAAGTGCGTGAGCTTAAACGCGTGCCCTTCGGCCTCCCGTCCTAGTGGATTGGCTGTCTTGCCAGTCCACAAAAGCAGGTAGTCGTTAAATCAAAGACCAAGTGCGTGAGATTAAACGCGTGCCCTTCGGCCTCCCGTCCTAGTGGATTGGCTGTCTTGCCAGTCCACAAAAGCAGGTAGTCGTTGAATCAAAAACCATGAAAAGAGAAGAAGGAGTCACTCGCGAATTTTAAAGTGCGTGAGCTTAAACGCGTGCCCTTCGGCCTCCCGTCCTAGTGGATTGGCTGTCTTGCTAGTCCACAAAAGCAGGTAGTCGTTGAATCAAAGACCATGAAAAGAGAAGAAGGAGTCACTCGCGAATTTCAAAGTGCGTGAGCTTAAACGCGTTCCCTTCGGCCTCCCGTCCTAGTGGATTGGCTGTCTTGCCAGTCCACAAAAGCAGGTAGTCGTTGAATCAAAGACCATGAAAAGAGAAGAAGGAGTCACTCGCGAATTTAAAGTGCATGAGCATAAACGCGTGCCCTTCGGCCTCCCGTCCTAGTGGATTGGCTGTCTTGCCAGTCCAACAAAGCAGGTAGTCGTTGAATCAAAGACCATGAAAAGAGAAGAAGGAGTCACTCGCGAATTCCAAAGTGGGTGAGCTTAAACGCGTGCCCTTCGGCCTCCCGTCCTAGTGGATTGGCTGTCTTGCCAGTCCACAAAAGCAGGTAGTCGTTGCATCAAAGACCATGAAAAGAGAAGAAGGAGTCACTCGCGAATTTCGAAGTGTGTGAGCTTAAACGCGTGCCCTTCGGCCTCCCGTCCTAGTGGATTGGCTGTCTTGCCAGTCCACAAAAGCAGGTAGTCGTTGAATCAAAGACCAAGTGCGTGAGCTTAAACGCGTGCCCTTCGGCCTCCCGTCCTAGTGGATTGGCTGTCTTGCCAGTCCACAAAAGCAGGTAGTCGTTGAATCAAAGACCAAGTGCGTGAGCTTAAACGCGTGCCCTTCGGCCTCCCATCCTGGTGGATTGGCTGTCTTGCCAGTCCACAAAAGCAGGTAGTCGTTGAATCAAAGACCATGAAAAGAGAACAAGGAGTCACTCGCGAATTTCAAAGTGTGTGAGCTTAAACGCGTCCCCTTCGGCCTCCAGTCCTAGTGGATTGGCTGTCTTGCCAGTCCACAAAAGCAGGTAGTCGTTGAATCAAAGACCATGAAAAGAGAAGAAGGAGTCACTCGCGAATTTCAAAGTGTGTGAGCTTAAACGCGTGCCCTTCGGCCTCCCATCCTGGTGGATTGGCTGTCTTGCCAGTCCACAAAAGCAGGTAGTCGTTGAATCAAAGACTATGAAAAGAGAAGAAGGAGTCACTCGCGAATTTCAAACTGCGTGAGCTTAAACGCGTGCCCTTCGGCCTCCCGTCCTAGTGGATTGGCTGTCTTGCCAGTCCACAAAAGCAGGTGGTCGTTGAATCAAAGACCATGAAAAGAGAAGGAGGAGTCACTCGCGAATTTCAAAGTGCGTGAGCTTAAACGCGTGCCCCTCGGCCTCCCATCCTAGTGCATTGGCTGTCTTGCGAGTCCACAAAAGCAGGTAGACGTTGAATCAAAGACCATGAAAAGAGAAGAAGGAGTCACTCGCGAATTTCAAAGTGCGTGAGCTTAAAAGCGTGCCCTTCGGCCTCCCGTCCTAGTGGATTGGCTGCCTTGCCAGTCCACAAAAGCAGGTAGTCGTTGGTCTTTGATTCAAGACGGCTGCCTTGCCAGTCCACAAAAGCAGGTAGTCGTTGGTCTTTGATTCAACGACTACCTGCTTTTGTGGACTGGCAAGACAGCCAAAGACCAAGTGCGTGAGCTTAAATGCGTGCCCTTCGGCCTCCCATCCTGGTGGATTGGCTGTCTTGCCAGTCCACAAAAGCAGGTAGTCGTTGAATCAAAGACCAAATGCGTGAGCTTAAACGCGTGACCTTCGGCCTCCCGTCCTAGTGGATTGGCTGTCTTGCCAGTCCGCAAAAGCAGGTAGTCGTTGAATCAAAGACCATGAAAAGAGAAGAAGGAGTCACTCGCGAATTTCAAAGTGCGTGAGCTTAAACGCGTGCCCTTTGGCCTCCCGTCCTAGTGGATTGGCTGTCTTGCCAGTCCACAAAAGCAGGTAGTCGTTGAATCTAAGACCATGAAAAGAGAAGAAGGAGTCACTCGCGAATTTCAAAGTGCGTGAGTTTAAACGCGTGCCCTTCGGCCTCCCGTCCTAGTGGATTGGCTGTCTTGCCAGTCCACAAAAGCAGGTAGTCGTTGAATCAAAGACCATGAAAAGAGAAGAAGGAGTCACTCGCGAATTTCAAAGTGCGTGAGCTTAAACGCGTGCCCTTCGGCCTCCCGTCCTAGTGGATTGGCTGTCTTGCCAGTCCACAAAAGCAGGTAGTCGTTGAATCAAAGACCATGAAAAGAGAAGAAGGAGTCACTCGCGAATTTCAAAGTGCGTGAGCTTAAACGCATGCCCTTTGGCCTTCCGTCCTAGTGGATTGGCTGTCTTGCCAGTCCACAAAAGCAGCTAGTCGTTGAATCATAGACCATGAAAAGAGAAGAAGGGGTCACTCGCGAATTTCAAAGTGCGTGAGCTTAAACGCGTGCCCTTCGGCCTCCCGTCCTAGTGGATTGGCTGTCTTGCCAGTTCACAAAAGCAGGTAGTCGTTGAATCAAAGACCATGAAAAGAGAAGAAGGAGTCACTCGCGAATTTCAAAGTGCATGAGCTTAAACGCGTGCCCTTCGGCCTCCCGTCCTAGTGGATTGGCTGTCTTGCCAGTCCACAAAAGCAGGTAGTCGTTGAATCAAAGACCATGAAAAGAGAAGAAGGAGTCACTCGCGAATTTCAAAGTGTGTGAGCTTAAACGCGTGCCCTTCGGCCTCCCGTCCTAGTGGATTGGCTGTCTTGCCAGTCCACAAAAGCAGGTAGTCGTTGAATCAAAGACCATGAAAAGAGAAGAAGGGGTCACTCGCGAATTTCAAAGTGCGTGAGCTTAAACGCGTGCCCTTCGGCCTCCCGTCCTAGTGGATTGGCTGTCTTGCCAGTCCACAAAAGCAGCTAGTCGTTGAATCAAAGACCATGAAAAGAGAAGAAGGAGTCACTCGCAAATTTCAAAGTGCGTGAGCTTAAACGCGTGCCCTTCGGCCTCCCGTCCTAGTGGATTGGCTGTCTTGCCAGTCCACAAAAGCAGGTAGTCGTTGAATCAAAGACCATGAAAAGAGAAGAAGGAGTCACTCGCGAATTTCAAAGTGCATGAGCTTAAACGAGTGCCCTTCGGCCTCCCGTCCTAGTGGATTGGCTGTCTTGCCAGTCCACAAAAGCAGGTAGTCGTTGAATCAAAGACCATGAAAAGAGAAGAAAGAGTCACTCGCGAATTTCAAAGTGCGTGAGCTTAAACGCGTGCCCTTCGGCCTCCCATCCTAGTGGATTGGCTGTCTTGCCAGTCCACAAAAGCAGGTAGTCGTTGAATCAAAGACCATGAAAAGAGAAGAAGGAGTCACTCGCGAATTTCAAAGTGGGTGAGCTTCAACGCGTGCCCTTCGGCCTCCCGTCCTAGTGGATTGGCTGTCTTGCCAGTCCACAAAAGCAGGTAGTCGTTGAATCAAAGACCATGAAAAGAGAAGAAGGAGTCACTCGCGAATTTCAAAGTGCGTGAGCTTAAACACGTGCCCTTCGGCCTCCCGTCCTAGTGGATTGGCTGTCTTGCCAGTTCACAAAAGCAGGTAGTCGTTGTTCAAAGACCTTGAAAAGAGAAGAAGGAGTCACTCGCGAATTTCAAAGTGCGTGAGCTTAAACGCGTGCCCTTCGGCCTCCCGTCCTAGTGGATTGGCTGTCTTGCCAGTCCACAAAAGCAGGTAGTCGTTGAATCAAAGACCATGAAAAGAGAAGAAGGAGTCACTCG
The DNA here is from genome assembly GCF_021461395.2 of Schistocerca americana. NCBI lineage: Eukaryota > Metazoa > Arthropoda > Insecta > Orthoptera > Acrididae > Schistocerca > Schistocerca americana. The sequence goes on along the minus strand of NC_060122.1, from coordinate 805,916,186 downwards.
CGAATTTCAAAGTGCGTGAGCTTAAACGCGTGCCCCTCGAACTCCCGTCCTAGTGGATTGGCTGTCTTGCCAGCCCACAAAAGCAGGTAGTCGTTGAATCAAAGACCATGAAAAGAGAAGAAGGAGTCACTCGCGAATTTCAAAGTGCGTGAGCTTAAACGCGTGCCCCTCGAACTCCCGTCCTAGTGGATTGGCTGTCTTGCCAGTCCACAAAAGCAGGTAGTCGTTGAATCAAAGACCATGAAAAGAGAAGAAGGAGTCACTCGCGAATTTCAAAGTGCGTGAGCTTAAACGCGTGCCCTTCGGCCTCCCGTCCTAGTGGATTGGCTGTCTTGCCAGTCCACAAAAGCAGGTAGTCGTTAAATCAAAGACCAAGTGCGTGAGATTAAACGCGTGCCCTTCGGCCTCCCGTCCTAGTGGATTGGCTGTCTTGCCAGTCCACAAAAGCAGGTAGTCGTTGAATCAAAAACCATGAAAAGAGAAGAAGGAGTCACTCGCGAATTTTAAAGTGCGTGAGCTTAAACGCGTGCCCTTCGGCCTCCCGTCCTAGTGGATTGGCTGTCTTGCTAGTCCACAAAAGCAGGTAGTCGTTGAATCAAAGACCATGAAAAGAGAAGAAGGAGTCACTCGCGAATTTCAAAGTGCGTGAGCTTAAACGCGTTCCCTTCGGCCTCCCGTCCTAGTGGATTGGCTGTCTTGCCAGTCCACAAAAGCAGGTAGTCGTTGAATCAAAGACCATGAAAAGAGAAGAAGGAGTCACTCGCGAATTTAAAGTGCATGAGCATAAACGCGTGCCCTTCGGCCTCCCGTCCTAGTGGATTGGCTGTCTTGCCAGTCCACAAAAGCAGGTAGTCGTTGAATCAAAGACCATGAAAAGAGAAGAAGGAGTCACTCGCGAATTTCAAAGTGCGTGAGCTTAAACGCGTGCCCTTCTGCCTCCCATCCTAGTGGATTGGCTGTCTTGCCAGTCCACAAAAGCAGGTAGTCGTTGAATCAAAGACCATGAAAAGAGAAGAAGGAGTCACTCGCGAATTTCAAAGTGGGTGAGCTTAAACGCGTGCCCTTCGGCCTCCCGTCCTAGTGGATTGGCTGTCTTGCCAGTCCACAAAAGCAGGTAGTCGTTGCATCAAAGACCATGAAAAGAGAAGAAGGAGTCACTCGCGAATTTCGAAGTGTGTGAGCTTAAACGCGTGCCCTTCGGCCTCCCGTCCTAGTGGATTGGCTGTCTTGCCAGTCCACAAAAGCAGGTAGTCGTTGAATCAAAGACCAAGTGCGTGAGCTTAAACGCGTGCCCTTCGGCCTCCCGTCCTAGTGGATTGGCTGTCTTGCCAGTCCACAAAAGCAGGTAGTCGTTGAATCAAAGACCATGAAAAGAGAAGAAGGAGTCACTCGCGAATTTCAAAGTGCGTGAGCTTAAACGCGTGCCCTTCGGCCTCCCGTCCTAGTGGATTGGCTGTCTTGCCAGTCCACAAAAGCAGGTAGTCTTTGAATCAAAGACCAAGTGCGTGAGCTTAAACGCGTGCCCTTCGGCCTCCCGTCCTAGTGGATTGGCTGTCTTGCCAGTCCATAAAAGCAGGTAGGCGTAGAATCAAAGACCATGAAAAGAGAAGAAGGAGTCACTCGCGAATTTCAAAGTGCGTGAGCTTAAACGCGTGCCCTTCGGCCTCCCGTCCTAGTGGATTGCCTGTCTTGCCAGTCCACAAAAGCAGGTAGTCGTTGAATCAAAGACCATGAAAAGAGAAGAAGGAGTCACTCGCGAATTTCAAAGTGCGTGAGCTTAAACGCATGCCCTTCGGCCTCCCGTCCTAGTGGATTGGCTGTCTTGCCAGTCCACAAAAGCAGGTAGTCGTTGAATCAAAGACCATGAAAAGAGAAGAAGGAGTCACTCGCGAATTTCAAAGTGGGTGAGCTTAAACGCGTGCCCGTCGGCCTCCCGTCCTAGTGGATTGGCTGTCTTGCCAGTCCACAAAAGCAGGTAGTCGTTGAATCAAAGACCATGAAAAGAGAAGAAGGGGTCACTCGCCAATTTCAAAGTGCGTGAGCTTAAACGCGTGCCCTTCGGCCTCCCGTCCTAGTGCATTGGTTGTCTTGCCAGTCCACAAAAGCAGGTAGTCGTTGAATCAAAGACCATGAAAAGAGAAGAAGGAGTCACTCGCGAATTTCAAAGTGCGTGAGCTTAAACACGTGCCCTTCGGCCTCCCGTCCTAGTGGATTGGCTGTCTTGCCAGTCCACAAAAGCAGGTAGTCGTTCAATCAAAGACCATGAAAAGAGAAGAAGGAGTCACTCGCGAATTTCAAAGTGCGTGAGCTTAAACGCGTGCCCTTCGGCCTCCCGTCCTAGTGGATTGGCTGTCTTGCCAGTCCACAAAAGCAGGTAGTCGTTGAATCAAAGACCATGAAAAGAGAAGAAGGAGTCACTCGCGAATTTAAAGTGCATGAGCATAAACGCGTGCCCTTCGGCCTCCCGTCCTAGTGGATTGGCTGTCTTGCCAGTCCACAAAAGCAGGTAGTCGTTGAATCAAAGACCATGAGAAGAGAAGAAGGAGTCACTCGCGAATTTCAAAGTGCGTGAGCTTAAACGCGTGCCCTTCTGCCTCCCATCCTAGTGGATTGGCTGTCTTGCCAGTCCACAAAAGCAGGTAGTCGTTGAATCAAAGACCATGAAAAGAGAAGAAGGAGTCACTCGCGAATTTCAAAGTGGGTGAGCTTAAACGCGTGCCCTTCGGCCTCCCGTCCTAGTGGATTGGCTGTCTTGCCAGTCCACAAAAGCAGGTAGTCGTTGCATCAAAGACCATGAAAAGAGAAGAAGGAGTCACTCGCGAATTTCGAAGTGCGTGAGCTTAAACGCGTGCCCTTCGGCCTCCCGTCCTAGTGGATTGGCTGTCTTGCCAGTCCACAAAAGCAGGTAGTCGTTGAATCAAAGACCAAGTGCGTGAGCTTAAACGCGTGCCCTTCGGCCTCCCGTCCTAGTGGATTGGCTGTCTTGCCAGTCCACAAAAGCAGGTAGTCGTTGAATCAAAGACCATGAATAGAGAAGAAGGAGTCACTGCGAATTTCAAAGTGCGTGAGCTTAAACGCGTGCCCTTCGGCCTCCCGTCCTAGTGGATTGGCTGTCTTGCCAGTCCACAAAAGCAGGTAGTCTTTGAATCAAAGACCAAGTGCGTGAGCTTAAACGCGTGCCCTTCGGCCTCCCGTCCTAGTGGATTGGCTGTCTTGCCAGTCCATAAAAGCAGGTAGGCGTTGAATCAAAGACCATGAAAAGAGAAGAAGGAGTCACTCGCGAATTTCAAAGTGCGTGAGCTTAAACGCGTGCCCTTCGGCCTCCCGTCCTAGTGGATTGCCTGTCTTGCCAGTCCACAAAAGCAGGTAGTCGTTGAATCAAAGACCATGAAAAGAGAAGAAGGAGTCACTCGCGAATTTCAAAGTGCGTGAGCTTAAACGCTTGCCCTTCGGCCTCCCGTCCTAGTGGATTGGCTGTCTTGCCAGTCCACAAAAGCAGGTAGTCGTTGAATCAAAGACCATGAAAATAGAAGAAGGAGTCACTCGCGAATTTCAAAGTGCGTGAGCTTAAACGCGTGCCCTTCGGCTTCCCGTCCTAGTGGATTGGCTGTCTTGCCAGTCCACAAAAGCAGGTAGTCGTTGAATCAAAGACCATGAAAAGAGAAGAAAGAGTCACTCGCGAATTTCAAAGTGCGTGAGCTTAAACGCGTGCCCTTCGGCCTCCCGTCCTAGTGGATTGGCTGTCTTGCCAGTCCACAAAAGCAGGTAGTCGTTGAATCAAAGACCATGAAAAGAGAAGAAGGTGTCACTCGCGAATTTCAAAGTGCGTGAGCTTAAACGCATGCCCTTTGGCCTTCCGTCCTAGTGGATTGGCTTTCTTGCCAGTCCACAAATGCAGGTACTCGTTGAATCAAAGACCATGAAAGTTGAAGAAGGAGTCACTCGCGAATTCAAAGTGCGTGAGCTTAAACGCATGCCCTTCGGCCTCCCGTCCTAGTGGATTGGCTGTCTTGCCAGTCCACAAAAGCAGGTAGTCGTTGAATCAAAGACCATGAAAAGAGAAGAAGGAGTCACTCGCGAATTTCAAAGTGGGTGAGCTTAAACGCGTGCCCGTCGGCCTCCCGTCCTAGTGGATTGGCTGTCTTGCCAGTCCACAAAAGCAGGTAGTCGTTGAATCAAAGACCATGAAAAGAGAAGAAGGGGTCACTCGCGAATTTCAAAGTGCGTGAGCTTAAACGCGTGCCCTTCGGCCTCCCGTCCTAGTGGATTGGCTGTCTTGCCAGTCCACAAAAGCAGGTAGTCGTTGAATCAAAGACCATGAAAAGAGAAGAAGGAGTCACTCGCGAATTTCAAAGTGCGTGAGCTTAAACGCGTGCCCCTCGGCCTCCCGTCCTAGTGGATTGGCTGTCTTGCCAGTCCACAAAAGCAGGTAGTCGTTGAATCAAAGACCATGAAAAGAGAAGAAGGAGTCACTCGCGAATTTCAAAGTGCGTGAGCTTAAACGCGTGCCCTTCGGCCTCCCGTCCTAGTGGATTGGCTGTCTTGCCAGTCCACAAAAGCAGGTAGTCGTTGAATCAAAGACCATGAAAAGAGGAGGAGGAGTCACTCGCGAATTTCAAAGTGAGTGAGCTTAAACGCGTGCCCCTCGGCCTCCCATCCTAGTGGATTGGCTGTCTTGCCAGTCCACAAAAGCAGGTAGTCGTTGAATCAAAGACCATGAAAAGAGAAGAAGGAGTCACTCGCGAATTTCAAAGTGTGTGAGCTTAAACGCGTGCCCTTCGGCCTCCCGTCCTAGTGGATTGGCTGTCTTGCCAGTCCACAAAAGCAGGTAGTCGTTGAATCAAAGACCATGAAAAGAGAAGAAGGGGTCACTCGCCAATTTCAAAGTGCGTGAGCTTAAACGCGTGCCCTTCGGCCTCCCGTCCTAGTGCATTGGTTGTCTTGCCAGTCCACAAAAGCAGGTAGTCGTTGAATCAAAGACCATGAAAAGAGAAGAAGGAGTCACTCGCGAATTTCAAAGTGCGTGAGCTTAAACACGTGCCCTTCGGCCTCCCGTCCTAGTGGATTGGCTGTCTTGCCAGTCCACAAAAGCAGGTAGTCGTTCAATCAAAGACCATGAAAAGAGAAGAAGGAGTCACTCGCGAATTTCAAAGTGCGTGAGCTTAAACGCGTGCCCTTCGGCCTCCCGTCCTAGTGGATTGGCTGTCTTGCCAGTCCACAAAAGCAGGTAGTCGTTGAATCAAAGACCATGAAAAGAGAAGAAGGAGTCACTCGCGAATTTCAAAGTGCGTGAGCTTAAACGCGTGCCCTTCGGCCTCCCGTCCTAGTGGATTGGCTGTCTTGCCAGTCCACAAAAGCAGGTAGTAGTTGAATCAAAGACCAAGTGCGTGAGCTTAAAGGCGTGCCCTTCGGCCTCCCGTCCTAGTGGATTGGCTGTCTTGCCAGTCCACAAAAGCAGGTAGTCGTTGAATCAAAAACCATGAAAAGAGAAGAAGGAGTCACTCGCGAATTTCAAAGTGCGTGAGCTTAAACGCGTGCCCTTCGGCCTCCCGTCCTAGTGGATTGGCTGTCTTGCCAGTCCACAAAAGCAGGTAGTCGTTGAATCAAAGACCATCAAAAGAGGAGAAGGAGTCACTCGCGAATTTCAAAGTGCGTGAGCTTAAACGCGTGCCCTTCGGCCTCCCGTCCTAGTGGATTGGCTGTCTTGCCAGTCCACAAAAGCAGGTAGTCGTTGAATCAAAGACCATGAAAAGAGAAGAAGGAGTCACTCGCGAATTTCAAAGTGCATGAGCTTAAACGCGTGCCCTTCGGCCTCCCGTCCCAGTGGATTGGCTGTCTTGCCAGTCCACAAAAGCAGGTAGTCGTTGAATCAAAGACCATGAAAAAGGAAGAAGGAGTCACTCGCGAATTTCAAAGTGCGTGAGGTAAAACGCGTGCCCTTCGGCCTCCCATCCTAGTGGATTGGCTGTCTTGCCAGTCCACAAAAGCAGGTAGTCGTTGAATCAAAGACCATGAAAAGAGAAGAAGGAGTCACTCGCGAATTTCAAAGTGGGTGAGCTTAAACGCGTGCCCTTCGGCCTCCCGTCCTAGTGGATTGGCTGTCTTGCCAGTCCACAAAAGCAGGTAGTCGTTGAATCAAAGACCATGAAAAGAGAAGAAGGAGTCACTCGCGAATTTCAAAGTGCGTGAGCTTAAACACGTGCCCTTCGGCCTCCGGTCCTAGTGGATTGACTGTCTTGCCAGTCCACAAAAGCAGGTAGTCGTTGAATCAAAGACCATGAAAAGAGAAGAAGGAGTCACTCGCGAATTTCAAAGTGCGTGAGCTTAAACGCGTGCCCTTCGGCCTCCCGTCCTAGTGGATTGGCTGTCTTGCCAGTCCACAAAAGCAGGTTGTCGTTGAATCAAAGACCATGAAAGGAGAAGAAGGAGTCACTCGCGAATTTCAAAGTGCGTGAGCTTAAACGCGTGCCCTTCGGCCTCCCGTCCTAGTGGATTGGCTGTCTTGCCAGTCCACAAAAGCAGGTAGTCGTTGAATCAAAGACCAAGTGCGTGAGCTTAAACGCGTGCCCTTCGGCCTCCCGTCCTAGTGGATTGGCTGTCTTGCCAGTCCACAAAAGCAGGTAGTCGTTGAATCAAAGACCATGAAAAGAGAAGAAGGAGTCACTAGCGAATTTCAAAGTGCGTGAGCTTAAACGCGTGCCCTTCGGCCTCCCGTCCTAGTGGATTGGCTGTCTTGCCAGTCCACAAAAGCAGGTAGTCTTTGAATCAAAGACCAAGTGCGTGAGCTTAAACGCGTGCCCTTCGGCCTCCCGTCCTAGTGGATTGGCTGTCTTGCCAGTCCATAAAAGCAGGTAGGCGTTGAATCAAAGACCATGAAAAGAGAAGAAGGAGTCACTCGCGAATTTCAAAGTGCGTGAGCTTAAACGCGTGCCCTTCGGCCTCCCGTCCTAGTGGATTGCCTGTCTTGCCAGTCCACAAAAGCAGGTAGTCGTTGAATCAAAGACCATGAAAGTTGAAGAAGGAGTCACTCGCGAATTTCAAAGTGCGTGAGCTGAAACGCGTGCCCTTCGGCCTCCCGTCCTAGTGGATTGGCTGTCTTGCCAGTCCACAAAAGCAGGTAGTCGTTGAATCAAACACCATGAAAAGAGAAGAAGGAGTCACTCGCGAATTTCAAAGTGCGTGAGCTTAAACGCGTGCCCTTCGGCCTCCCGTCCTAGTGGATTGGCTGTCTTGCCAGTCCACAAAAGCAGGTAGTCGTTGAATCGAAGACCATGAAAAGAGAAGAAGGAGTCACTCGCGAATTTCAAAGTGCGTGAGCTTAAACGCGTGCCCTTCGGCCTCCCGTCCTAGTGGATTGGCTGTCTTGCCAGTCCACAAAAGCAGGTAGTCGTTGAATCAAAGACCATGAAAAGAGAAGAAGGAGTCACTCGCGAATTTCAAAGTGCGTGAGCTTAAACGCATGCCCTTCGGCCTTCCGTCCTAGTGGATTGGCTGTCTTGCCAGTCCACAAAGGCAGGTAGTCGTTGAATCAAAGACCATGAAAGTTGAAGAAGGAGTCACTCGCGAATTTCAAAGTGCGTGAGTTTAAACGCATGCCCTTCGGCCTCCCGTCCTAGTGGATTGGCTGTCTTGCCAGTCCACAAAAGCAGGTAGTCGTTGAATCAAAGACCATGAAAAGAGAAGAAGGAGTCACTCGCGAATTTCAAAGTGGGTGAGCTTAAACGCGTGCCCGTCGGCCTCCCGTCCTAGTGGATTGGCTGTCTTGCCAGTCCACAAAAGCAGGTAGTCGTTGAATCAAAGACCATGAAAGTTGAAGAAGGAGTCACTTGCGAATTTCAAAGTGCGTGAGCTTAAACGCATGCCCTTCGGCCTCCCGTCCTAGTGGATTGGCTGTCTTGCCAGTCCACAAAAGCAGGTAGTCGTTGAATCAAAGACCATGAAAAGAGAAGAAGGAGTCACTCGCGAATTTCAAAGTGCGTGAGCTGAAACGCGTGCCCTTCGGCCTCCCGTCCTAGTGGATTGGCTCTCTTGCCAGTCCACAAAAGCAGGTAGTCGTTGAATCAAAGACCATGAAAAGAGAAGAAGGAGTCACTCGCGAATTTCGAAGTGCGTGAGCTTAAACGCGTGCCCTTCGGCCTCCCGTCCTAGTGGATTGGTTGTCTTGCCAGTCCACAAAAGCAGGTAGTCGTTGAATCGAAGACCATGAAAAGAGAAGAAGGAGTCACTCGCGAATTTCAAAGTGCGTGAGCTTAAACGCGTGCCCTTCGGCCTCCCGTCCTAGTGGATTGGCTGTCTTGCCAGTCCACAAAAGCAGGTAGTCGTTGAATCAAAGACCATGAAAAGAGAAGAAGGAGTCACTCGTGAATTTCAAAGTGCGTGAGCTTAAACGCATGCCCTTCGGCCTTCCGTCCTAGTGGATTGGCTGTCTTGCCAGTCCACAAAGGCAGGTAGTCGTTGAATCAAAGACCATGAAAGTTGAAGAAGGAGTCACTCGCGAATTTCAAAGTGCGTGAGCTTAAACGCATGCCCTTCGGCCTCCCGTCCTAGTGGATTGGCTGTCTTGCCAGTCCACAAAAGCAGGTAGTCGTTGAATCAAAGACCATGAAAAGAGAAGAAGGACTCACTCGCGAATTTCAAAGTGGGTGAGCTTAAACGCGTGCCCGTCGGCCTCCCGTCCTAGTGGATTGGCTGTCTTGCCAGTCCACAAAAGCAGGTAGTCGTTGAATCAAAGACCATGAAAAGAGAAGAAGGAGTCACTCGCGAATTTCAAAGTGCGTGAGCTTAAACGCGTGCCCTTCGGCCTCCCGTCCTAGTGGATTGCCTGTCTTGCCAGTCCACAAAAGCAGGTAGTCGTTGAATCGAAGACCATGAAAAGAGAAGAAGGGGTCACTCGCGAATTTCAAAGTGCGTGAGCTTAAACGCGTGCCCTTCGGCCTCCCGTCCTAGTGGATTGGCTGTCTTGCCAGTCCACAAAAGCAGGTAGTCGTTGAATCAAAGACCATGAAAAGAGAAGAAGGAGTCACTCGCGAATTTCAAAGTGCGTGAGCTTAAACGCGTGCCCCTCGAACTCCCGTCCTAGTGGATTGGCTGTCTTGCCAGCCCACAAAAGCAGGTAGTCGTTGAATCAAAGACCATGAAAAGAGAAGAAGGAGTCACTCGCGAATTTCAAAGTGCGTGAGCTTAAACGCGTGCCCTTCGGCCTCCCGTCCTAGTGGATTGGCTGTCTTGCCAGTCCACAAAAGCAGGTAGTCGTTGAATCAAAGACCATGAAAAGAGGAGGAGGAGTCACTCGCGAATTTCAAAGTGAGTGAGCGTAAACGCGTGCCCCTCGGCCTCCCATCCTAGTGGATTGGCTGTCTTGCCAGTCCACAAAAGCAGGTGGTCGTTGAAACAAAGACCATGAAAAGAGAAGAAGGAGTCACTCGCGAATTTCAGAGTGTGTGAGCTTAAACGCGTGCCCTTCGGCCTCCCGTCCTAGTGGATTGGCTGTCTTGCCAGTCCACAAAAGCAGGTAGTCGTTGAATCAAAGACCATGAAAAGAGAAGAACGGGTCACTCGCGAATTTCAAAGTGCGTGAGCTTAAACGCGTGCCCTTCGGCCTCCCGTCCTAGTGGATTGGCTGTCTTGCCAGTCCACAAAAGCAGGTAGTCGTTGAATCAAAGACCATGAAAAGAGAAGAAGGAGTCACTCGCGAATTTCAAAGTGCGTGAGCTTAAACGCGTGCCCTTTGGCCTCCCGTCCTAGTGGATTGGCTGTCTTGGCAGTCCACAAAAGCAGGTAGTCGTTGAATCAAAGACCATGAAAAGAGAAGAAGGAGTCACTCGCGAATTTCAAAGTGCATGAGCTTAAACGCGTGCCCTTCGGCCTCCCGTCCTAGTGGATTGGCTGTCTTGCCAGTCCACAAAAGCAGGTAGTCGTTGAATCAAAGACCATGAAAAGAGAAGAAGGAGTCACTCGCGAATTTCAAAGTGCGTGAGCTTAAACACGTGCCCTTCGGCCTCCCGTCCTAGTGGATTGGCTGTCTTGCCAGTCCACAAAAGCAGGTAGTCGTTCAATCAAAGACCATGAAACAAGAAGAAGGAGTCACTCGCGAATTTCAAAGTGCGTGAGCTTAAACGCGTGCCCTCGGCCTCCCGTCCTAGTGGATTGGCTGTCTTGCCAGTCCACAAAAGCAGGTAGTCGTTGAATCAAAGACCATGAAAAGAGAAGAAGGAGTCACTCGCGAATTTCAAAGTGCGTGAGCTTAAATGCGTGCCCTTCGGCCTCCCGTCCTAGTGGATTGGCTGTCTTGCCAGTCCACAAAAGCAGGTAGTCGTTGAATCAAAGACCAAGTGCGTGAGCTTAAAGGCGTGCCCTTCGGCCTCCCGTCCTAGTGGATTGGCTGTCTTGCCAGTCCACAAAAGCAGGTAGTCGTTGAATCAAAAACCATGAAAAGAGAAGAAGGAGTCACTCGCGAATTTCAAAGTGCGTGAGCTTAAACGCGTGCCCTTCGGCCTCCCGTCCTAGTGGATTGGCTGTCTTGCCAGTCCACAAAAGCAGGTAGTCGTTGAATCAAAGACCATCAAAAGAGGAGAAGGAGTCACTCGCGAATTTCAAAGTGCGTGAGCTTAAACGCGTGCCCTTCGGCCTCCCGTCCTAGTGGATTGGCTGTCTTGCCAGTCCACAAAAGCAGGTAGTCGTTGAATCAAAGACCATGATAAGAGAAGAAGGAGTCACTCGCGAATTTCAAAGTGCATGAGCTTAAACTCGTGCCCTTCGGCCTCCCGTCCTAGTGGATTGGCTGTCTTGCCAGTCCACAAAAGCAGGTAGTCGTTGAATCAAAGACCATGAAAAGAGAAGAAGGAGTCACTCGCGAATTTCAAAGTGCGTGAGCTTAAACGCGTGCCCTTCGGCCTCCCATCCTAGTGGATTGGCTGTCTTGCCAGTCCACAAAAGCAGGTAGTCGTTGAATCAAAGACCATGAAAAGAGAAGAAGGAGTCACTCGCGAATTTCAAAGTGGGTGAGCTTAAACGCGTGCCCTTCGGCCTCCCGTCCTAGTGGATTGGCTGTCTTGCCAGTCCACAAAAGCAGGTAGTCGTTGAATCAAAGACCATGAAAAGAGAAGAAGGAGTCACTCGCGAATTTCAAAGTGCGTGAGCTTAAACACGTGCCCTTCGGCCTCCTGTCCTAGTGGATTGACTGTCTTGCCAGTCCACAAAAGCAGGTAGTCGTTGAATCAAAGACCATGAAAAGAGAAGAAGGAGTCACTCGCGAATTTCAAGGTGCGTGAGCTTAAACGCGTGCCCTTCGGCCTCCCGTCCTAGTGGATTGGCTGTCTTGCCAGTCCACAAAAGCAGGTAGTCGTTGAATCAAAGACCAAGTGCGTGAGCTTAAACGCGTGCCCTTCGGCCTCCCGTCCTAGTGGATTGGCTGTCTTGCCAGTCCACAAAAGCAGGTAGTCGTTGAATGAAAGACCATGAAAAGAGAAGAAGGAGTCACTCGCGAATTTCAAAGTGCGTGAGCTTAAACGCGTGCCCTTCGGCCTCCCGTCCTAGTGGATTGGCTGTCTTGCCAGTCCACAAAAGCAGGTAGTCGTTGAATCAAAGACCAAGTGCGTGAGCTTAAACGCGTGCCCTTCGGCCTCCCGTCCTAGTGGATTGGCTGTCTTGCCAGTCCACAAAAGCAGGTAGTCGTTGAATCAAAGACCATGAAAAGAGAAGAAGGAGTCACTAGCGAATTTCAAAGTGCGTGAGCTTAAACGCGTGCCCTTCGGCCTCCCGTCCTAGTGGATTGGCTGTCTTGCCAGTCCACAAAAGCAGGTAGTCTTTGAATCAAAGACCAAGTGCGTGAGCTTAAACGCGTGCCCTTCGGCCTCCCGTCCTAGTGGATTGGCTGTCTTGCCAGTCCATAAAAGCAGGTAGGCGTTGAATCAAAGACCATGAAAAGAGAAGAAGGAGGCACTCGCGAATTTCAAAGTGCGTGAGCTTAAACGCGTGCCCTTCGGCCTCCCGTCCTAGTGGATTGCCTGTCTTGCCAGTCCACAAAAGCAGGTAGTCGTTGAATCAAAGACCATGAAAAGAGAAGAAGGAGTCACTCGCGAATTTCAAAGTGCGTGAGCTGAAACGCTTGCCCTTCGGCCTCCCGTCCTAGTGGATTGGCTGTCTTGCCAGTCCACAAAAGCAGGTAGTCGTTGAATCAAAGACCATGAAAAGAGAAGAAGGAGTCACTCGCGAATTTCAAAGTGCGTGAGCTTAAACGCGTGCCCTTCGGCCTCCCGTCCTAGTGGATTGGCTGTCTTGCCAGTCCACAAAAGCAGGTAGTCGTTGAATCGAAGACCATGAAAAGAGAAGAAGGAGTCACTCGCGAATCTCAAAGTGCGTGAGCTTAAACGCGTGCCCTTCGGCCTCCCGTCCTAGTGGATTGGCTGTCTTGCCAGTCCACAAAAGCAGGTAGTCGTTGAATCAAAGACCATGAAAAGAGAAGAAGGAGTCACTCGCGAATTTCAAAGTGCGTGAGCTTAAACGCATGCCCTTCGGCCTTCCGTCCTAGTGGATTGGCTGTCTTGCCAGTCCACAAAGGCAGGTAGTCGTTGAATCAAAGACCATGAAAGTTGAAGAAGGAGTCACTCGCGAATTTCAAAGTGCGTGAGCTTAAACGCATGCCCTTCGGCCTCCCGTCCTAGTGGATTGGCTGTCTTGCCAGTCCACAAAAGCAGGTAGTCGTTGAATCAAAGACCATGAAAGTTGAAGAAGGAGTCACTCGCGAATTTCAAAGTGCGTGAGCTTAAACGCATGCCCTTCGGCCTCCCGTCCTAGTGGATTGGCTGTCTTGCCAGTCCACAAAAGCATGTAGTCGTTGAATCAAAGACCATGAAAAGAGAAGAAGGAGTCACTCGCGAATTTCAAAGTGGGTGAGCTTAAACGCGTGCCCGTCGGCCTCCCGTCCTAGTGGATTGGCTGTCTTGCCAGTCCACAAAAGCAGGTAGTCGTTGAATCAAAGACCATGAAAAGAGAAGAAGGAGTCACTCGCGAATTTCAAAGTGCGTGAGCTTAAACGCGTGCCCTTCGGCCTCCCGTCCTAGTGGATTGGCTGTCTTGCCAGTCCACAAAAGCAGCTAGTCGTTGAATCAAAGACCATGAAAAGAGAAGAAGGAATCACTCGCGAGTTTCAAAGTGCTACCAGTACTGCAGCTAGGCTCTGGCTCTGAGCACTATGGGACTTAACTTCAGAGGTCATCAGTCCCCTAGAACTTAGAACTACTTAAACCTAACTAACCTAAGGACATCACACACATCCACGCCCGAGGCAGGATTCGAACCTGCGACCGTAGCGGGCGCGCGGTTCCAGACTGTAGCGCCTAGAACTGCTCGGCCACCCTGGCCGGCACTGAAGCTAGCACAGTGAGGGGGCGTACAGTGGTCGAGGAGATTATCATAAGTCACACATTTATGAAGCAGCGCTTGTGCTGGTACAGAGAGCGAATCCACTGGACAGTGGATGACTGAAAACTAATGAGTTGGAGTGATGAATCACGCTATACGCTGTGGTAGTGCGATGTAAGGAGTTGGGTTTGGCAGTGCGGTGTCAACAGTGAGATACAAAGGAGGTGGTGTTACGGTATGGAAGTGTTTGTCGAGGTTAGCGTGTGCTCTCGTTATTCAGCTTAAGAAAACGCTAAATGCGAAGGATATGAACACATTTTACAGCATTTTCGGCGTATAGTAGAGGAGTGATGACTGTATCAACATGATAATGCATCCAGTCATAAAGCAACATCTGTGAGCCAGTAGTCTGTGGATAACAAGATTATTGAAATATAGTGCCCGGCCCAGAGAGGCGGCCTCTGTCAAATGGTTCAAATGGCTCTGAGCACTATGGGACTTAACATCTGTGGTCATCAGTCCCATAGAACTTAGAACTACTTAAACCTAACTAACCTAAGGACATCACACACATCCATGCCCGGCCTGTATCCAATGGAACACTTTTGGGATGAGTTGAAACGTTGACTCGGCTCCAGACCCAAGTGTTGAACGTCTCTACTTTCTGTGGTTTCGACTCTTGTGAGAGAATGCGCTACCATTCCCCTACTGACATTCAGACACTTCATTGACAGTGTCTCGAGTAGAGTTTGGGGATTTTCTCTGACCGGAGACAGGGTGTTTATGCTATCCTCATCAAATCATCATCATTGGTGAAAGTGGCTAGATTGGACTGTGTGAAGATTGGGACTTTGTACGGGCGCTCACGACCGCGCATTTGAGCACCCCGCAAATTAAACATCATCACATACAGTAGAGTTTAAGCCCTCATAATTGTGGACAAATGGCTCTAAGCACTATGGGAATTAACATCTAAGGTCATCAGTCCCCTAGACGTAGAACTACTTTAACGTGTGTGATTCTAGAAGTTTCCCGGAGTATTGAATTTTCGATGAGATTTCGGGATTGCAGCCGGATCATGTTGACTTCTTGCCACGATATTTCGGCTGGCAATCGTCCAGCCATCTTCAGGTGGGTGTCCGTCACTGGAGACTGTAAGTTCCTGGAGTCAACTTTATAGCAAAAATTGGCGCGAAAACGCATGCGCATTGGCTTCCGTCACAGGAGCGTCCTCTATCAAAATCCACGCCCTCTGGAGCTGAGCACTGTATTACCACAGGACACGCTATGGATTTTTCTGACACGGAAATCTTGGCCCCAGCGAAAACTTTCTGGGACTCAGCAATTAAAGAATCTGTGGAGATACGCCTAGCGCAAAATCTTAGAAATCGTGATGGCGGTTTTCAACTGGACAAGGCTTGGGACCAGGTGATCTCTCTAATTTCTTCTGAGAGAAGAAAATTTATGCATGATGGCACGTCTGGCGACATCTGACGTCTGTTTTTTAGCGACACGGGCGCGCATTCCGACAGAGGGCGGACATGTAGTTTTCACCTTTACGCATGCGCCTGCGCGCCACAGGTAGAACAGTTGTTCCGGAGGGCGCGGATTTCGATAGAGGACGCTCCTGTGACGGAGGCCAATGCGCATGCGTTTTCGCGCCAATTTTTTGCTATAAAGTTGACTCCGGGAACTTACAGTCTCCAGTGACGGACACCCACCTGAAGATGGCTGGACGATTGCCAGCCGAAATATCGTGGCAAGAAGTCAACATGATCCGGCTGCAATCACGAAATGGCTGGTTCAAATTGCTCCGAGCATTATGGGACTTAACATCTGAGGTCATCAGTCCCCTAGACTTAGAACTACTTAAACCTAACTAACCTAAGGACATCAGACGCATCCATACCCTTGGCAGGATTCGAACCTGCTACCGTAGCAGCAGCGCGGTTTCGGACTGAAGCGCCTAGAACCGCTCGGCCACAGCGGCCGGCCCACATCAATGTCTCTTATAGCTGTCCGAATACTGTTGAGAGGGTAGTGTATAAGACTGGAGCACTGAAAGAATTGGGAAACGCTGAGTTTTCTGAAAAGATGTGTAGCACATACGAAGATTGAAAATCTGAGATGAAACTCATATACTCTTGCGTAAATTTCGTTAATTGCTTGAAGGAAGTGATCTGGAATGCAAGCACCTGGCTTCCGTGACGTATGCATTTCAGAAGAGCCATCCATGCATTTCTCACAGAAGACGTTAACGCTGCATCCTGCGACTAGGTGCTCGCTAACGACCATGAGAATAAAACAGTGGAGGTATGACCGGATGAAGGGACGACAGAAATGGGTAATCCCTTGAATAAAAGTGTGCCATCATAGAAGCTGTAAGGCTGCTTGCTCGGACATAAAACAGTTCTCACCGCTTTGGCAAAGTAGCAGCTACCATTTCACACTCCCGGCTGCTCGCTAGGGAACCCGAGATGTTGCAATTACAAACACACGCCGTGTGCTCCCGTCTCTTTCCAACTCGTAAATTATTCGCAATGCAGGTTCATTAACGCGGCGCTGGAGTGACGGAAGCTTGCGGATATCCTGAACGCGTTTTAATTTACGCAGCGTAATATCATAACATTATGAGCATGCAAAAACTACGCGAGCGCCCAACGAGCCGCAAGGTGGTTCCGTTCCGCTTCCGATCGCAGACGCAGATAGGTAGTAGGCTCCTCGGTAGGCAGCAACGGGCGCCGTAGTGCGGCGCGTCGCGAGCTAATTCACGTGCCCTGGGCAGGGAGAACTGGACGAGAAGTGCGTATACCAACTGCGGCCGCTCCTGTGTGCAACCGAGACAGCGACGTTAATGACGTCCTCTATTCCGCCACAGCTCGCACGAGGCTCATACGTGTGAAATGTACTCACCTCGACGGCTTGGGGTTTTGTTACGTAAATTATCGACATGTTTTGTAAACTAGGTACATGTATTCTCTATCCGTGTTGAAAACTTCCAGTCTCCTCTACACCTCTTTTGTTAATGACAACCTTCCCTTTTACAATAAACTATGAAACCTTTCCTTAGGATTTCTTTCTCTTGCTTAATAATAACAAATGAAATCTTCCATTTGAAATTTATTCTCTTTCTCAATCTTCGCATGCAAATTTAATTGCTGCTTATTAAAAGTGATTTTTTGATTATTTCGAAGAAACATAGAATGTGTCGTCGTCGTGGCCCTCAGTCGTTATCTGCAATAACCCAAAACTGTTCCTTACCTTTTTTTTACTGTTACTGGATCGCCATCTGACTGCTACATCGAACTGCGACATGAATACACTTACTCTGTTTTACTATACTCTATTAGCTGCTGGTGGGCTTTCATAATAAGTGGCTGTATTTATTACCAAAGCTGACGTTATTCTTTAATAGCAAAGCTGACGTTATTCTTTAATTAATTTGACTGAAGTTATGTAATTCATAGTTAAACTTTATCTTGACAACAATAAAATTTTGCATAGTTTTACGTTGATGGTTTTTGGGATGGATTATAATTAGAAATGCGATATTGCTGGCAAAAGTTAATTATATTCTGAATGAAATGATTTCACAAACGTTCAAATGGGACTTACTTTTTACAATAATCTTACAACTAGCAATGCGCAAACATACCTTCAGTAGTCTTGACTTTCTCAAAAAAATTAATTCAATAATATTAGAACCTCTTATTATAATACACTCCTGGAAATGGAAAAAAGAAAACATTGACACCGGTGTGTCAGACCCACCATACTTGCTCCGGACACTGCGAGAGGGCTGTACAAGCAATGATCACACGCACGGCACAGCGGACACACCAGGAACCGCGGTGTTGGCCGTCGAATGGCGCTAGCTGCGCAGCATTTGTGCACCGCCGCCGTCAGTGTCAGTCAGTTTGCCGTGGCATACGGAGCTCCATCGCAGTCTTTAACACTGGTAGCATGCCGCGACAGCGTGGACGTGAACCGTATGTGCAGTTGACGGACTTTGAGCGTGGGCGTATAGTGGGCATGCGGGAGGCCGGGTGGATGTACCGCCGAATTGCTCAACACGTGGGGCGTGAGGTCTCCACAGTACATCGATGTTGTCGCCAGTGGTCGGCGGAAGGTGCACGTGCCCGTCGACCTGGGACCGGACCGCAGCGACGCACGGATGCACGCCAAGACCGTAGGATCCTACGCAGTGCTGTAGGGGACCGCACCGCCACTTCCCAGCAAATTAGGGACATGTTGCTCCTGGGGTATCGGCGAGTACCATTCGCAACCGTCTCCATGAAGCTGGGCTACGGTCCCGCACACCGTTAGGCCGTCTTCCGCTCACGCCCCAACATCGTGCAGCCCGCCTCCAGAGGTGTCGCGACAGGCGTGAATGGAGGGACGAATGGAGACGTGTCGTCTTCAGCGATGAGAGTCGCTTCTGCCTTGGTGCCAATGATGGTCGTATGCGTGTTTGGCGCCGTGCAGGTGAGCGCCACAATCAGGACTGCATACGACCGAGGCACACAGGGCCAACACCCGGCATCATGGTGTGGGGAGCGATCTCCTACACTGGCCGTACACCACTGGTGATCGTCGAGGGGACACTGAATAGTGCACGGTACATCCAAACCGTCATCGAACCCGTCGTTCTACCATTCCTAGACCGGCAAGGGAACCTGCTGTTCCAACAGGACAATGCACGTCCGCATCTATCCCGTGCCACCCAACGTGCTCTAGAAGGTGTAAGTCAACTACCCTGGCCAGTAAGATCTCCGGATCTGTCCCCCATTGAGCATGTTTGGGACTGGATGAAGCGTCGTCTCACGCGGTCTGCACGTCCAGCACGAACGCTGGTCCAACTGAGGCGCCAGGTGGAAATGGCATGGCAAGCCGTTCCACAGGACTACATCCAGCATCTCTACGATCGTCTCCATGGGAGAATAGCAGCCTGCATTGCTGCGAAAGGTGGATATACACTGCACTAGTGCCGACATTGTGCATGCTCTGTTGCCTGTGTCTATGTGCCTGTGGTTCTGTCAGTGTGATCATGTGATGCATCTGACCCCAGGAGTGTGTCAATAAAGTTTCCCCTTCCTGGGACAATGAATTCACGGTGTTCTTATTTCAATTTCCAGGAGTGTAGTTAGCTGATGTCTCTGTACATCCGTTTCCAATCTCTTGTAAATCATAGCTGGTCGCTGGGAGCCACACCGCTCCTCTCAACCTCTCGCTTCAGACCTGCTACCGACTCGCTTCACATTTCTCTTACTACTCACTTCCTACGAACGCTAAAGTGCGATCTCTCCTGCCAACAATGCTTTCTTGTGCAGACAATCCCTGCTACCATTACAAAATGTATCAATGCGCGGTTTTTCCCGCTCTTTTCTTAAAATGTATCCACACCCAGTCTCTCCCGCCTTTTTTAAAATTATATCAATACGCGGTCTCTCTTGTCAACAATACTTTGGTGCAGACATTCCCTGCTACCACAATTATTTCCAACATGACAAATATTAATTATTCCTACTTAATCCTATTAATAAAATACAAATTTCTTTCATAAATTGCGATTTGACAATAGACAACAGAAATACACACGTCTTACAATGTTACTAAACTGAAGCCCGCCAATGGGTTTTTCTGTCTATATCTGAATGCAATCTCGATGTAGACAAGTGTAATGTGCTGCGAATACATAGAAAGAAAGATCCTTTATCATTTAGCTACAATATAACAGGTCAGCAACCGGTCAGTTCAGTTTTCAAGAAGGGTCGTCGAGCAGATGTGCAAAACTATAGGCCTATATCTCTGACACCGATCTGTTGTAGAACTTTAGAACATGTTTTTTGCTCGCGTATCATGTCATTTCTGGAAACCCAGAATCTACTCTGTAGGAATCAACATGGATTCCTGAAACAGCGATCGCGTGAGACCCAACTCGCTTTATTTGTTCATGAGACCCAGAAAATATTAGATACAGACTCTCAGATAGATACCATTTTTCTTGACTTCCGGAAAGCGTTCGATACAGTTCCGCAATGTCTCCTGATAAACAAAGTAAGAGCCTACGGAATATCAGACCATCTGTGTGGCTGGATTGAAGAGTTTTTAGCAAACAGAACACAGCATGTTGTTCTCAATGGAGAGACTTCTACAGATGTTAAAGTAAAAAATGGTTCAAATGCCTCTGAGCACTATGGGACTCAACTTCTGAGGTAATCAGTCCCCTAGAACTTAGATCTACTTAAACCTAACTAACTTAAGGACATCACACACATCCATGCCCGAGGCAGGATTCGAACCTGCGAACGTAGCGGTCTCGCGGTTCCAGACTGTAGCGCCTAGAACCATACGACCCATCCGGCCGGCCGTTAAAGTAACCTCAGGCGTACCACAGGGGTGTGTTATGGGACCATTGCTTTTCACATAATATATAAATGACATAATAGATAGTGTCGGAAGTTCCATGCGGCTTTTCGCGGATGATGCTGTAGTATACATAGAAGTTGCAGCATTAGAAAATTGCAGCGAAATGCAGGAAGATCTGCAGCGGATACGCACTTGGTGCAGGGAGTGGCAACTGACCCTTAACACAGACAAATGTTATATATTGCGAATACATAGAAAGAAGGATCCTTTATTGTATGATTATATGATAGCGGAACAAATACTGGTAGCAGTTACTTCTGTAAGATATCTGGGAGTACGCGTACGGAACGATTTGAAGTGGAATGATCATATAAAATTAATTGTTGGTAAGGCGGGTGTCAGGTTGAGATTCATTGGGAGAGTCCTTACAAAATGTAGTCCATTAACAAAGGAGGGGGCTTACAGATCACTCGTTCGACCTATACTTGAGTATTGCTCATCAGTGTGGGATCGGTACCAGGTCGGGTTACAGAGGAGATAGAGAAGATCCAAAGAAGAGCGGCGCGTTTCGTCACAGGGTTATTTGGTAAGCGTGATAGCTGTACGGAGATGTTTAGCAAACTCAAGTGGCAGACTCTGCAAGACAGGTGCTCTGCATCGCGGTGTAGCTTACTCGCCAGGTTTCGAGAGGGTGCGTTTTTGGATGAGGTATCGAATATATTGCTTCCCCCTACTTATACCTCCCGAAGAGACCACGCATGTAAAATCAGAGAGATTCGAGCACCCACGGCCGTCGTTCTTCCCGCGAACCATACGCAACTGGAACAGGAAAGGGAGGTAATGACAGTGGCACGTAACGTGCCCTCCGCCACACACCGTTGGCTGGCTTGCCGCGTATAAATGTTGATGTATATGTAGAAGCAGTAAATTCCATAAATTGTCTGGGAGTAGGCGTTAGGAGTGATTTAAAATGAAATTACCATGTAAAATTAATCGTCGGTAAAGCAGATGTCAGACTTTCATTGGAAGAATCCTAAGGAAATGCAGTCCCAAAACAAAGGAATTAGGTTACAGTAAACGTGTTCGCTCACTGCTTGAATACTGCTCACCGCTGTGGGTTCCGTACCAGATAGGGTTGATAAAAGAGATAGACGAGAACCAACGAAGAGCAGCGCGCTTCGTTACAGGATCATTTAGTAATCGCGAAAGCTTTACGGAGATGATAGATAAACTCCAGTGGAAGACTCTGCGAGAGAGACGCTCAGTAGCTCGGTGCGGGCATTTGTTGAAGTTTCGAAAACATACCTTCACCGAGGAGTCAAGCAGTATATTGCTCCCTCGTATGTACATCTCGCGAAGAGACCATGAGGGTAAAATCAGAGACATTTAAGGCCACAAAGAAGCATACCATCAATCTTTCTTTCCACGAACAATACGAGATTGGAATAGAAGGGAGAACCGATAGAGGTACTCAAGGTACCCTCCGCCACACACTGTCAGGTGCCTTGCGCAGTATAGATGCAGATGTAGAACTACTGGATTTTGTTTATGTTTTCACTGATACACTGGCGTCCAAAATTAAAGCAAAAACCGCTGTTTCCCCGTCCTGTGTGTAATTCACGATGTAGTCATGTTGTTGTTGTGGTCTTCAGTCCTGAGACTGTTTTGATACAGCTCTCCGTGCTACTCTATCCTGTGCAAGCTTCTTCATCTCTCTGCAGCCTTCATCCTTCTGAATCTGCTTAGCGTATTCATCTCTTGGTCTCCCTCTACGATTTTTACCCTCCACACTGCTCTCCAGTACTAAATTGGTGATACCTCGACGTCTCAGAACATGTCCTACCAACCGATCCCTTCTTCTAGTCAAGTTGTGCCACAAACTCCTCTTCTCCCCAATTCTATTCAATACCTCCTCATTAGTTATGTGATCTACCCATCTAATCTTCAGCATTCTTCTGTGGCACCACATTTCGAAAGCTTCTATTCTCTTCTTGTCTAAGCTATTTATCGTCCACGTTTCACTTCCATACATGGCTACACTCCACACAAATACTTTCAGAAACAACTTCCTGACACTTAAATCTATACCCGATGTTAACAAATTTTTCTTTTTCAGAAACGCTTTTCTTGCCACTGCCAGTCTACATTTTATATCCTCTCTACTTCGACCATCATCAGTTATTTTGCTCCCCAAATAACAAAACTCCTTTACTACATTAAGTGTGTCATTTCCTAATCTAATTCCCTCAGCATCACCCGACATAATTCGATTACATTCCATTATCCTCGTTTTGCTTTTGTTGATGTTCATCTTATAACCTCCTTTCAAGACACTGTCCATTCCGTTCAACTTCTCTTGCAAGTCCTTTGCTGTCTCTGACAGAATTACAATGTCATCGGCGAACCTCAAAGTTCTTATTTCTTCTCCATGGATTTTAATACCTACTCCGAACTTTTCTTTTGTTTCCTTTATTGCTTGCTCAATATACAGATTAAATATCATCGGGGAGAGGCTACAACCCTGTCTCACTCCCTTCCCATCCACTGCTTCCCTTTCATACCCCTCGACTCTTATAACTGTCATCTGCTTTCTGTACAAATTGTAAATAGCCTTTCGCTCTCTGTATTTTACCCCTACCACCTTCAGAATTTGAAAGAGAGTATTCCAGTCAACATTGTCAAAAGCTTTCTCTAAGTCCACAAATGCTAGAAACGTAGGTTTGCCTGTCGTAGGGTCAGTATTGCCTCACGTGTTCCAACATTTCTACGGAATCCAAACTGATCTTCCCTGAGGTCGGCTTCTATCAGTTTTTCCATTCTTCTGTAAAGAATTCGCGTTAGTATTTTGCAGCTGTGACTTATTAAACTAACAGTTCGGTAATTTTCATATCTGTCAACACCTGCTTTCTTTGGGATTCGGATTATTATGATCTTCTTGAAGTCTGAGGGTATTTCGCCTGTCTCATACATCTAGCTCTCTAGATGCTAGAGTTTTGTCAGGGCTGGCTGTCCCAAGGCTGTCAGTAGTTCTAATGGAATGTTGTCTACTCCGGGGTCTTGTTTCGACTCAGGTCTTTCAGTGCTCTGTCAAAGTCTTCACGCAATATCATATCTCCCATTTCATCTTCATCTACATCCTCTTCCATTTCCATAATATTGTCCTCAAGTACATCGCCCTTGTATATACCGTCTATATACTCCTTCCACCTTTCTGCTTTCCCTTCTTTGCTTAGAACTTGGTTTCCATCAAAGCTCTCGATATAGATGCAAGTGGTTCTCCATTCTCCAAAGGTCTCTTTAATTTTCCTGTAGGCAGTACCTCTAGTGAGATTAGCCTCTACATCCTTACATTTGTCCTCTAACCATCCCCGCTTGGCCATTTTGCACTTCCTATCGATCTATGTAGTCATACATACTGTCAATAGTTGTCCATACGGTCACGTTCTGCACGCAAGATGGCATCCGGTCAAATGACAACCACGCCAACTGTGACCTCAGGGCACCTATCGAACAGGTCGGTGTTTCCAGGGTAGTCCCATATCCACAATCGCTATGAACACAGTCACAGACGGTGCAGTAGGGCACAGAGAAGCGCCGACCACACACTCTGCGGTGGAAGGCCATAGGAGGAAGGGAAGCAGAACAGTCGCAACCTGATGTAGTCCGATGGCTTAATGTGAATCATTCTGCTGTTTCTCTGATGTGGCGACAGTGTATACAGACCGAAACTGTATCCCGAAGAGTAGGGCAGGGTCGACCACTTGTTGCTTCTGAAAGATAGGGCCGTTATTTGGCCGTGAGGACACGACCGTACCGTCTCAGTACTGAACGGCAACTGGCATTTGACTTCGCAGCATCCACTGGACGTGTTGTATTGAGGCAAACTGTCTGCAGAAGGCTGCGATGGAGTGGCTGTTATTCTCAGAGACGTGCTGAATTTGTACCTCTGACGCCTCTTCACAGAAGGGAACGTATAGAATGGAGTCATCAACATGTCACCTAGATGGTCGAACGGTGGGCCGATGACCTTTTCACAGATGAGTGCAGATTTATTAGAATTATATATTAATACCTACAGCTGCTGATAGGCGCTGATATATATCAACGGGGACAGGTGAAAATGTGTGCCCCAACCAGGACTCGAACCTGGTATCTCCTGCTTACATGGCAGACGCTCTGTCCATCTCAGCCACCGAGGGCACAGAGGACAGCGCGACTGTAGGGACTATCCCGCGCACGCCTCCTGCGAGACCCACATTCTCACCTCATATGTCCACACACTACATTCGTCGTGTCCCTAACCAACACACTCATTACTTGTGGGAGACATTCTTAGCAAGTCCCTAAGAGTTCGGCTAATTGTGTGCATCCGCACAGAAGAGGAAGGTCATGGCCGGTATTGCCAGAATTATATACTTATATGGATACGGTTGGAGAGTGATTCTCGACGGATTCGTCGAGGAGGATCCCTAAGGGCGTGTGCAAGGATTACGTTTATTACTCGAACACCTCTTCCTGAAACTGTACTGAATCGGCAAGGTTTAACTGGTGTCAGGTATGGTGACAGGATCTTGAGACCTCATGTGGAGTTGTTGTGAGGCGCTATGGGAGCAGACTTCATACTGATGGACAACAATGCTCAACCACATAGAGCAGGGGTTGTCGATGTTTACTTGGAAAGGGAAGATTATGCATGTACGGCTTGGTCTGCTCACTCTCCCGGTTTCAGTCCCATACGGCATATCTGGGATCCACAAAGGGGACGGTTTGCATAACATCTGCGTCCATCACTCTCAAAGACTTGCATACATCAGCGTCCATCACTCTCAAAGACTTGCGAGCAGCTCTGCAGGAAGAATGGGCGTTATTGCCTCAACATGAGACTGATGACATCATTCACAGCATACTCCGACGTGGTCACACTCGATACTGAACACATCAACCATTCGTCGGAACGTGAGCGCAAATCCGTTAAGTTGAGGGAATTGAAGAACATTTTTGTCTGCCGTTATGCACGTTGCACTTGTTTGCGTTCTTTATTCTTTACATTGTTTCTACTTTACTAAAACCTGTTCATAATTGTTTTGTGGCAAAATAAACGCAACCTTGCAAAATTCCCATTTTTTGCTTTAATTCTGGACTCCAGTGTAGATAGTAAAATGTAGACTTTCACGGCCGGAAATGTCATGTCCATTATAATTATCCGGGTTGTTATGCCATGGTCGGTTGATGAATTCTGTGTCAATACCCAACGTTTCGTCCCCGTGTGCGGAGGACATCTTCAAGGGGGTCTGTAGCTCGATGGAACGTCCAACACACCCACTGGATCGCTACTGACTGCTCCAGTGTAGAGGCACTGATTCGCGAGGACAATTTATATACTCGTATGTACTTATTATCGCTACGCCAGAAAGGCCGTTTCACCAGTGCGGAGCTGGGACGAAATGCTAGTAATCTCTAAATGAGCTGTGGCACCTACGGATATTTGTGGAATATCTCATATTACAAGCGAATGGTACATTTCAGGCACAGGCAGGGGAACATACGAATTTTCCCCTAACATCAGAGAGAGACTAAAGCTATTTCCTCAGAGGTGGCGGCTTGTTTCAGGACTTCTTCCCATATTTTTCTTATTTCCATACTGGATTTCCGTATGATATTCTTCCCTCTTCATCTGCTTTCCGATTCGGTTATTGTGTGTCAGCATTTCACTTGTGTGCGTGCTGATTACATGAGTGGTTAGGATATAGCTTGTAACGATGTAGATAACTCAGTTCTCGGTAATTAATTCAACATTTAATACCTGTGGTATCTGGCCGTGAGCCACGGGAACTCCGTCTCTCTTGGGACAGGGACGGGTGCAGCGTTCGCACGCTCTCAAGGAACCGGCTGTCACTCAAAGTGTGGGTTCCACGTTAATGGACCTTACAAGCAGCCAAGCGAGTCTTTCAGTGCTAATCCTCCCTGTACCTGGGACAGTAAAAGGTGGGACGGTTGACCCGCGCTTTCAATAGCAGAACTAGTAACGGTGATGGAAAAGGTGAGAACTCCGCCTCGCCGGCCGGGGTGGCCGAGCGGTTCTAGGCGCTACAGTCTGGAACCGCGTGGCCGCTACGGTCGCAGGTTCGAATCCTGCCTCGGGCATGGGTGTGTGTGATGTCATTAGGTCAGTTAGGTTTAAGTAGTTCTAAGTTCTAGGGGGACTGATGACCTCAGAAGTTGAGTCCCATAGTGCTCAGAGCCATTTGAACCACACGTTAGCATGCTGCCATCCCGGCTAGACAATGTACTCTACAGATGAAGAAAAAGCAATTGAGATTGGCAGACCACTGAATCAAATCTCTGTTAATTCCATCTTTATGGTTGTAGCACCTTGGCTGTTCATTATAAAATGTTAAAACAAAAATACCTTCTATATTTCCAATTTTATTGTGCTACCAGTTTCGGCGTTACACTAAGCCATCTTTACGCCCATTGACTGACGTGTAGGAAGAATCCCAACTCTTGCACAATCGAAATAGGGACCAGCATACAATCATTGGTCTCCATAGACGCGGTCCCACAATACCAATTTAACAACACACTCCCAGCATACCAGTGATTGTATGCTGGTCCCTATTTCGGTTGTGCAAGAGTTGGGATTCTTCCTACACGTCGGTCAATGGGCGTAAAGATGGCTTAGTGTAACGCCGAAACTGGTAGTAAAATAAAATATAATTGGAAGGATAGATCGCTGAAGGTGTTTTTGATCTCACATTTTATACTGAATAAACTGTTTCTTCAATCCTGTTGACCTGCTACCCTGTGCCCAGAGGATGGAGCAGATACTGATTGTAAAACAGGGAGACTATGAAGGCGGACACAGTAGCGGAAGCAGCCATCTCAGTTTATATGCACACTAATGAATGAACATACACGGAACAGACACTTTAGTAATAACAGCACTATCACTAGTTGGGTTATTGGTTAAGTGTTTTATTTATTTTTTTTATTTATTTATTTATTGTTCCGTGGGACCACATTTAGGAGAAGTCTCCATGGTCATGGAACGAGTCAATACATGAAATTATAACACGATTGTAGAAACACATAAAATGAAACAAGTCGTTAGTTTAAATAAAGAAAATCAAGAATGTAACACTGGAATTTGCTTAATTTTTTATCTCTTCCAGGAGCTCCTCGACAGAATAGAAGGAGTGAGCCATGAGGAAACTCTTCAGTTTAGACTTAAAAGTGTTTGGGCTACTGCTAAGATTTTTGAGTTCTTGTGGTAGCTTATTGAAAATGGATGCAGCAGAATACTGCACTCCTTTCTGCACAAGAGTCAAGGAAGTGCATTCCACATGCAGATTTGATTTCTGCCTAGTATTAACTGAGTGAAAGCTGCTAACTCTTGGGAATAAGCTAATATTGCTAACAACAAACGACATTAAAGAAAATACATACTGTGAGGGCAATGTCAAAATTCTAGTGGAAGGAAGCACCAGTATTATTACAATCTTTGTAGTACTAGCATTTCTAAGTTTTTCCATTACCTTTATAAGTACCAGGAATAAATAATTGATATTTGTCATTCTTATTATCCACAAATATGTGAGTTTTATGACTTATGTTGCCGTCCAAGATAATAGGCTGCAATTTTGAAGAGAAATAAATAAATAAAAGCTAAGGAGAAACACCTTCAGACCTAAAGAGAAACAAATACGGAAGTAACGAGATAAAATTACAGATAACGCTTCTTAGTACGGCATCTGAATCATCAAATGTAGGTCAAAGAGAACACAGTAACGGGAAATAAACATCTTTTAAATCATAAAATAAATGTTAGTAAACTTTATTTAGATAATGAGACGTATAACTCCTTCTTATTCTCCCTCTGATGCCATGTAATAATACTATTTACTATATGACTCACCTATTCGAAGGTATAAGTGGTTGAATTTCTAACGTGCCGCCACCAAGCTACCTACCCCTCCTCCTCCTCCTCCTCCTCCTCCCTCCCCCCCCTCCAACATTCATACACACACACACACACACACACACACACACACACACACACACACACACACAAGTCTAAGAATATGGACCCAAAAGGAGAGGAAAAGAAAGAACCTGAACATAAAACATCACAATTCTGAGACGAGCAAATGTAACTATCTTCGCGTTGCTGTACTAAATTGGGAATTCCATGCAGCGAAATACCTAAAGGACGTTTTGAAACATTGTGTAGTGGGAGAAGACAGTTGAGCTGTGTCGAAAGAGGCTGTTGTAAATGTCGCGAAGTCAAAAGTTCAGTTGAGAATTTTTTCTGTTCTCTAATAAGTACTCTGGAAGTGTTACAAAAGCTCTTAACTTGACGATTCTCCATAATAAAACATCAAGCATTTGTCTGATATAAAGATTTATTGCAGTTGAAAAAGAGATCATACCCAAGACATAAACAGCAACTGAGGAACTGTGGCCATAAAAGCAATTATGTAAAATGAATTTGAGTAGTAACTAAAACAAGTACCTTGAAACGAACAAGATTTTTCTCAGAGTAAAACTAGTTTGAGGCAAGAAATTTTATGTCGAAGTAGCTTGTGTGTAAATATAATCATTGGTGTATGTTAATGATACCATTCTAATGCAGTTCTGAACATTATCCTGCCAAGTTCATAAATTGCTGCCGTGATACCATTCTAATGCAGCTCTGAACATTATCCTGTCAAGTGCATAAATTGCTGCCGCTGCAGAAATAATCATTGAACCCTTTGCCAAATAATAAATCACAAAAGGAAAAACAGTTTCTGTAAATGACACTAATGCGAACTTTTCCACGTTATACATTAATTTTCGATTTTGAAAAACCATAATTCCGTATACGTAAAATAACTTTTTCTGCTACCATTCTCGATTTTTTTATTATTTACCCTCCGGACGACGTGTCTCGGGAAATGACTGAAGTGCTACATTGTCTGTTTCCTTTATTGTACTTCACAAACACGCGCAAATTTAATTAATGATCAAACTTTAGAGTTAATGGTGAATTTTAAAAAAAAAACTCTAAGTAGAAGATTTTTTTCAAATTCAACATCAACCCAATATACAGATTTATCATTAATTACAAATATAGTTCGTTTCGTCTCTCATCACGCAACTGTCCACACTGCAAGAATTGAGTTACAACAAGATTTCGTGCCAAAACTCTCAATCGAAAGTAAGTGAAAGTTGTAATCTTTAATACAAAGAAAGTGTAATACAAACAGTTGTCCGTTGTCTGGTGGATATAATTCTTAGTTTTCAGTTTCTTTTGTACAATAATCTGAGGTTATGAAAATTAATATTGTAAAATAAAATAACTATTCTGAAATATTTTTGTTCCATATCGTAATTTACTACTACTTGACTTTTCTGATCAACGGGATCACAAGTGAACGTCATCCGTACTTAAAAAATTAACGTATACATATTTTGTCTGATTTTTGTGTATGAATATGACAAATTGCACTCACAATTTCCGCCCATGACATAAGATGAAGAGACTGATACCAACTAAATCGGTGTTCCGTACCATAGACGAACTATACAGTTCAAGCTGACGTAATTGGTTACATCAGAAGCCATAAGTGAGATCTGTCTGATATAATTACCTTGCGCCTTATGAACCCTTGGGACCTCTTTCAAAATTATTTACTCAGTGTTTCGATCTTTAACCCATAATCATTCATGTCTGCATCAAGACTGAGAACCTTGAGTTGAACGAAATGCTCCATATCATGATTATGAAGTTGGTTCTTCCATAGGTTCAGTTTTTGTTAGAAATCATCGATCCATTACATCGTATCTGTGATCAAATGTTTCTCTACTTGCAGTGAGTTGTTTAAAGAAAAGAAGTAACCGATTTGGTTGCGGTTTTCAACCAGAAGACCGATTCGGTGCAGCTCTCCACACCAGTCTATAGGGTGCAAACCTCCTCATCTCTGAATGACTGCTGCAGTTCACCGCTGTACCTCCGAGGGTGTCTCCCGCAGTCGGAGACGAAACGTCAGGGGAGAGTTTTATACTTCGACCATGGCTATCAGCCCGGAAGTTTTAAGTGAAGACAATACTGGCCGTGAAAGCCTACATTCAATGATCACGTGGGACTATCATTCAACAGCACCGTGTCCACAATTCGCGATTGCCCATCGCAAAACAAGAAGAATTAAACAGAGTGTACTCGTCCAGCTTTGCTTCGTATTCACTCTAGACTGACAGCTTTGTATTTTTGCACCAAGCCAGGTCTGCTGCAGTTGGTATCACTAAATTTCTTTTATAAGGCAGTTAGTGCACGATTACTATGTGGTGCAGTGGTTGTATTAATCTTTTCATAAAATATGTTACATGTTGTCAGTAGTACATCGTTTTCTTTACGAACGAGATGAAGCAGAGGGAGGGTATTTTATTTTCAGTTGAGTGAAGAGTGCAGTTTTTGTGTTAATAACTGCTGCTTGTAGCTGGACCACGCTTCATTTTTATTTTTAGCCGTTATAGTACTTCTTTGGAGCTGAGTCATGCCCGGAGTGATAGAACTTGATTATTCATCGCGGAGTCAGATTCATACTCTGGGGCCCATTCACGATTTTTAGGCTCGTCAAGTAATGTTTCCAGAACATTTTTTGTTATTTTCGGCCTCTAATAGTGATGTCTCACCAGAGATTAACATTAACTTTTTTACAACACACTCAGGAACTGGGGGGCTGAAATAGTTTCCCGTAAACTAAACCACTCATACGGTAGAGGAATCTCCACACAAGGATCTCAGTAAATCTGAAGGGATGGTGTCTATTCCAGGGACTTTGTTTCGATGCAGATCAATGTCGACCTTAAAAATGAAGTTAACAATTGACGGAACTTCACGCAGACACTTGTTCTCTTCTATCATCTGTAGGAAAATTCCACTGTCGTGACAAGACAAATGAAGAAAGTCTGTTTATCAAGATAATACAGTGACCATGCTGCTGTGCTGTGTCAACCTGAAATCTCCCTTGTGCACCGCAGTCCTGCTAAGCGTGGTGGTGCAGTGCTTAGCAGAACAGGCTGGCTCTCGGGAGGAAGGTGTTTCATGTCTCCTTCAGCATACCCAGAGGTATGTTTTCCCTTGTTTGCCTGAATCACTTGAGGTGAATGGTAGGATGTTCCTTCCAGAAGAATACAGCTGATATCTTTCCCCCAACCTGAGTTTGTATTTTCGACTTTGGCGAACACATTGTAGAGGTGAGATTAGACCCAATCCTTCGTTTCTGTTTTCTCCATTCCCCTCTGCCTTCCGACCACTACTCAAGAGCACCAGTGCACTTCAGCCAGCATTCTACTGAAGGCTGTACACTGACATAAAACGTGGCCGGTGGACGGCCCCTACAGAGTGTAAGTCCGCGCCGATCGCGACGTGGGACAAATAAACTGGACACGCTGATCATACTCTAAGTCTGTCCATCTGCACAGTCTGTCAACACTGTTGGCCGCAACAGTTTCTGAAGGAAATCTTGTCTTCTGTCCGAGGTGATATGCTACACCCACGCATGTGGCCTAGCGGTAAACAGCGCGTTGACTGAATGCAGCGTCTCGCGACCCCAAACCATTCGTTGTCTAAATTTTTACAGCATCTTTCGTCCGAACGCTGAAGTCCTGAGTGTAATGATAACAACTGCAGCGTATTTACTTTCTGACACGCCGGTAATAACAGTTGCTTCCAGGAAAATTTTTGCAGCAGGTTTCTCGGCAGACTGTCTACTTTTGAACGACCATTGCGTCAGACTTCTCCAGGACCCACTTAATGCCACCCGGCAATAGCTGCCGCAGCGAAACTACGCTCCTTCTATCTCTGTCAAAAGCGCCAGCTATAGCTCATTGCTTTGGAGATTATAAAATCTTTTACTGTTATTGAGTGATGGTTCACAATAAATATCTATGTCTGGCGTTTCACGCTCGATAGCAACGAAGGCAGACCATCCGTTTTTATGTATATTGCAACTAATATGCAAGACATGGGTATAGCTCATAGTTAGTGATCCCATGAGAAAACCTCACTACATTGTTTAATGTTGCCATTAATGGTTTATGTGTACAAGAAATATGATGTTCGCGGTACGCAAGGACGCAGTCACATGAAAGGAGGCTTACGACAGCTACTTACGTACTGACTGTCCCACTGCCTTTTCATTACGAACACATATCCGCGAACACTATCATTACTTGGTGTGTCAAAATTACAAAACGCGATAATGCTCTTATTGGCCTACAAAAAAATCTGATGCAGCCTTTGTTCTCCTGTATCGGCGACTATCAAATTCCAGTCCACAAAGCTCGGAGACGTATTTAGGCCTAATGCAAACGGAAATAATAGTCGATTATACTATCTCAGTGCAAGTCATGGAACGCCTTTTTATAATCTCGGTGATTAGTGAGGCATTGTTACAGAGCCTTATTTTGGAAGAATAGCACCCAAATCTTCAAATAGTCATCTTTCTTCACTTTTTAAGTGGTTCATCTGACTAAGAGATTACTTGAACGTTTGGTCCAGAAATATGTAATTAATTTTTCCTAAATAAGTGGTGTAGTGCTCCTTCTCAGGGTGAAACTAGCTTTTAGCCGTAACACAAAAGAAACTAATTGACAATTATAGTTACTTAACTATTCAGTTTGACCTTACTCGAGTGAGTTCCAGGCTTTTAGCTCTACAGATCTACGATTCATATTTGGAATAAGAATACCTGATCACAATGAAAGCTGTCTCTCTGTTATTGGCTTTCATAGAGTTAAGCTTAAGTGATATAGTTCAAATAACTTACGAAAGACTTTGCAAAATGCGGATCATAGGTGAAGCTTCTGTGTACACAACACGATGAGAGAAGTTGTAATGAGAAAGAGATCTGCTTCCGTACGTTTCGCTTTGCTGATACCAATTATTTCGTCCAGCGTTGCAGTGGCAACCACGGCAGCTCGTTTGCTGTTCCGACAGGATGTAATGGCTGTCATATCCCAGAAAAATCATACACTCCGTCCAGAGTGAAATGTAATTAGAGGCTATTAGGGAAAACATTGTTGCAGGTGAGAAAACTAGCGATAAAATTGCCGTGTGGTGCTTGAGCGTATTTCAGACAGCTCGCCCTGTTAATACCAGGTGTTACTGTTAACTTCACGAAATGATCGCGGGTTAGTTAGATGTCAGCAGGATTGTCAGTCAATTTCCATAGTATGAAGATCTGAGAGATACACAGTGCGTGACTCGTAGTGCGGCGTGTGTAGCGCTGTGCACAGACTCGTCACGAAAGCAGAAAGCTCGGCATGCCCAGAATTAAGATTAAAATGTGTACTGGACTGAGACTCAAACCTCGGACCCTTACTTTTCGCCGGCAACGGCTCTACAGACTGAGCCGTCCATACGTTTCACGCTCTCACAGGTTTGCATCAGCCGATACGTCATCTCCTACCTTCCTGACGTAACAGAAGTTGTCCTGCATACTTTGTGGGACTAATACAACTGGAACAAACGGCGCTCCGGGGACATGGTTTAGCCGCAGCCTAGAGAAGTATTCGTTCTACAGCGGAATGTGCGCTGATTTGAAACTTCCTAGCTGATTAACTCGAATCAATGACCTTTGCCTTCGGTATTTTTTAATCTTTGAATCACTTTATTTGCTTATTATACAGCCAACTTTTAATCGTCTCTATTCTTTGTGTCTGTGTTGTCACCACGAATCTTTCCAGTACCAGCCGGACCGGCCGGAGTGGTCGAGCGGTTCTAGGCGCTACAGTCTGGAGCCGCACGACCGCTACGGTCGCAGGTTCGAATCCTGCCTCGGGCATGGATGTGTGTGATGTGCTTAGGTTAGTTAGGTTTAAGTAGTTCTAAGTTCTAGGGGACTGATGACCTCAGATGTTAAGTCCCATAGTGCTCAGAGCCATTTCAACCATTTTTTCCAGTACCTCTAGAAGCAATAAGGCCAACCTTTCTAATAGCGCTAGTTCGACGCTTAAAAGTTGAAGCTTTTCCATTGTTCAGATGGTTTCCACCACCATGAGCCGTTCAACTAGGCTGATAGCTACTTCTCCTACTTTACGGTTAGCTTCATATTTGAGGGGTTGAGAGTACAAGTGTTATATGAGACATTTCACAAGAAAATGCCCTAAATACACCTCTGGAAAGCTGAAGTGTGGATCTCTTCTCAGTAAAAGAAGTACAAGCGATTTCCTGAGTAGTGACGCACTCTGTGGTTATAAAATGCAAGTGCTAAGCCAATTCGCGGACTGTATTAAGAATACAACTAGCATAAGTGAGTTGGTGGACAGGTGGTGAATGTATAAAATTTTCTCCAGCTTCTAGCCGCGTCAGGTAGATAAATTCCACGAGCATTCAGTCGAGGTCTCCTCAGTAACAGTCAAGTGCTAAATAACAGCCGCTGTGGCCTCGCCGATATATAGCCGCGCTGCTGGCTGTGACGTCACTGGTGTTCTCTTCCTCGACAACTCTGGTGACGTCCTCGTCCCGCATCCGTCGCGCCCGCTTCAACCTCGCGATGACCGGATCCCAGACTGTGCTCAGCGGCAAACTGCCGTCCTCACTGATGGTGTTTTCAGATATTTTTATTCCTATAGCTTCTTTTATAACGCTATCCCAAAATAATGACAGGTGTTTCTCCGAACAGAATTCGGTGTCGATTTTCTAACGCGTGTTCTGCCACAGCTGATTTTTCAGGATAGCATAAGCATAAGCACCTCTCTCGAGTTCTCTCCGGAGGTGTTCCACAGTACGTACTGCTTGACCGGCATAGCAGCAGCAGCAGCCATACTAACGTGGTACCTTGTACACTCCAGGCGTTACAAGCTCTAAATCGTCCTTTAGAGGCGTCATGGGCTGTCGTATTTTTTGCTGGGGGCCTGAACACTGAGCCGGTTAATATTTCCCGATACTGTGCCGAAGAAAGGTAAAAACTCAAGTCTCTTACCCTCTTCTTCGGCAATGTTTGTCCTTCGCGTGTCACCAGAAATAGTGTGTGATAGCTGTCGATGATTTTAACTGTTATCCCGGAAGAGTTTTCTGAGGACGCTTAGTGCAAGTGGCGGATTTTCAGCGTCCGAGACAACTTTGGTACAATGAACAAGGGTGTTCAGATAGCCACCTTCTTGTGCCAGATGGCCGCTATTTTTAATGAAGGTTACGATACGTATTTTTTTGCAAGTACGCCAACAGACTAATGTATATGATTGTAAGAGTATTCATAGTATTATTTAATGCATGTTTAAATACGCCATATTTTGAAATACCGCTTGTACATATTGAGTCAAAATCGACATACTGACGCAACAATCATAATGTCCTTTAACCTGGCTTTCCATATGTGGAATGTAATAAATATTTGGGTCTCTCTGGAAATGCAAAGAAACACTTCAAGCATGTAGTTATTCACCAAGATAAGATGGAAGCAGTGAACCAGGTGAGGACAGAGTTTTCCATACTGGAACTGAAAAAAAGGAAACTTCCTTTCAATTAAAATGGCTCTGAGCACTGTGCGACTTAACTTCTGAGGTCATCAGTCGCCTAGAACTTAGAACTAATTAAACCTAACTAACCTAAGGACAGCACACACATCCATGCCCGAGGCAGGATTCGAATCTGCGACCGTAGCGGTCGCTCGGCTCCAGACTGCAGCGCCTAGAACCGCACGGCTACTCCGGCCGGCTCCTTTCAATTAAAAACTTGGGCACCATAGCAGATCAAAAAGTGGCTAACTACATAGAAGGATACAAAATACAACGGAAAAATGCCAGGTCTACGTGAAACAGCAAAAAAAAAATTACTGTAAGGATGCAGTTCAAATATTCCCTAAACCATGATCTTGAGTTTACAGAATCGTCTTTTAGGAGACCCAACGTCGGGCCCCCATCAGTTCCTCTTATGCAGCCTTTGCTTAAAGATGAGTTTGAAATAAAATATGAGAAATGGAAAAATCTTCAGGAGGTGAAGATCTACATCCCTCCACTTTATCATGAGTTCTGTAACAACATATCCAATTCCCAGACAGCAGTTACTATGGGTGTGAAAAGAGGGTGTGGAGAAATAACCAGTCAAAGAGGAACGAAGATGACTGAAAGAGGCACAATACAATGCTACATCATTACGAGTGTTGTCCAGGAAAAACATTCTTTAAGAGATACCATAAGCATAAATGATTATAATTCTACAGACACTGGCTATGAAGGGATTAAATAACGTGACTGTTAATTATCTCACGTATGTGTTGGGATAACACTAACATATTTTTGTTCTGGTATTTAAATTTTATTTGCTGTTTACCGATTGTTTTTCAGCTTGTTATATTAATTTCAGTTTAATTACTCACATATCCTTGTATTGTCATGTGTGCCGAAGTAAAAAGTTTTCGAAACAGAGCACGGCAAATAAAACGTTTATTGTCTTTGTATAAGTTTTACTCTAACTAGTTTTAAGACGAAAGGAGTAAAAATACTTTTGATATATTATGAAAAATACAGCAGGCCACTACATTCTCTAACCATATCTACAACTATACGCAGACTAATCAAACAATTAAAAATCTAGGTCGGAATGTAACAATACGAGAGAAGGAAAGTTTCTACTCACTATATAGCGGAGATGCTGAGCCGCGATAGGCACAATAAAAAGATTGACACAAACATAGCTTTCGGCCATTAAGGCCTTTCTCAGCAGTAGACACACATACACACACGCACACACACTCACGCAAGTGCAACTAACACACACATCTGCAGTCTCAGAGAGCTGGAAGTACATTGTAGTACACACACACTCACGTAAGCGCGACTAGCACACACATCTGCAGAGAGCTGAAACTACAATGTACTTCCAGCTCTTTGAGACTGCAGATGTGTGTGCTAGTCGCGCTTACGTGAGTGTGTGTGTGTGTGTGCGTGTGTGTATGTGTGTCTACCATACACAGACTAACTGACCATTAGGAAAAAGTATCTGACGTTTCAACAGCAACTCACATAATTTATAAACGGTAAATTATTTGCATCCCAACATTCATAAAAGCTATTGGGGTACGTGACAACCCAGGAAATCTGATCTAAACATTCAGTAAGAGCAGCATTCTTTCCAGGGTCGCAGGGACATCCAGCCCCTGATTACTGTACGCTGTTGGAGTTGTCTCTTCTTATCTTAAGAGGTAAGTCAGTGTATGAGTTTCTGCAGGGCCCATGAATTAAGATTTGGATGTAATAATCGACTGCTAAAAGTTCCCTACAGTGCTCGAAACGAAGTGTCGCATCAATTACAAATCCATCAGACACCTTACAGAACTACTCACACACGTATCTTACGAGATAGGCCAGTGTATTACCTCCTGCAAGACCCATATATTAAAATTTGGATGGAATAACTGACTGCTGCGAAGTATCATTCTTCACAGTGTTGGAAACGAAATGTGGCGGCGTTTACAAATCCAGATGTCAGTCTAATCATTCGTCCTGAAGACATGCATGAAACTACTCACTAAACTGCATAAAGACTGGACATGCACGAAACCACTCACTAAACTGTAGAACGACTGAAAGAAAGTCCGTGAAATTAGCTACATAAAATAGTGAAAATACACTGGTGTGCAAAATTTAAGGACGAAAGTAGCTTTCGAGTTATGTGTAACTGCCAGGATACATAGTTCGATGAAATGTGGATCACACACAGAAAGCACTGCTCCAATATTGTACGAAAGGTAATGGCAAGAAATACGTAATGAGACGAACAAAAATGACACTTTTATTCAAAGACAATATTATACAGAAGCCACCGCTAGTCATGATGTTCCCCTGGACATTAGAAAAGGAGAGTCACGACGCTTAACAGGGTGTGAGCGATCACCTCGGATGGTAATAGTGTTTGCACTGCAGCGTGCGGTTAAAGGCGCTTCAGTCTGGAACCGCGTGACCGCTACGGTCGCAGGTTCGAATCCTGCCTCGGGCGTGGATGTGTGTGATGTCCTTAGGTTAGTTAGGTTTAATTAGTTCTAAGTTCTAGGCGACTGATGACCTCAGAAGTTAAGTCGCATAGTGCTCAGAGCCATTTGAACCATTTGAACTGCAGCGTGCTCCATGGTGGCCACGAGGTTGATAAGAAATTACTGTGGTGAGGCATTCCATTCCTCTCACCCGCGCGGTTCACAACTGATGGGTGGTCGTTGGAGCATGTGAAATAGCAACAGTAAGTTTTCCGAACACACCCTACACGTGCTAGATGGGATTTAAGTCGGAATAATGGGCAACAGTGAGAAGTAGCAGAAATGAGAACAGTGAGAAACTTAACATCAGGATTGATGGTCACGAAGTAGATGAAGTTAAGGAGTTCTGCTGCCTAGGCAGCAAAGTAACCAATGACGGACGGAGCACGGATGACATCAAAAGCATAGCACTCACGGAAAGGTCATTCCTGGCCAAGAAAAGTCTACTAGTATCAAACATAGGCCTTAATTTGAGGAAGAAATTTCTGAGAAGGTACGTTTGGAGCACAGCATTGTGTGGTAGTGAAACATGGACTCTGGGAAAACCGGAACAGAAGAGAGATGAAGCATTTGAGATGTGTAGCTACTGACGAATGCTGAAAATTAGGTGGACTGATAAGGTAAGGAATGAGGTGGTTCTGAGCAGAATCGGAGAGGAAAGGAGTATAGGGAAAACACTCACAAGAAGAAGGGACAGGATGATAGGACATCTCTTAAGACATCAGGGAATGACTTCCATGGTACTAGAGGGAGCTGTAGAGGGCGTTAACTGTAGAGGAAGACAGAGATTGGAATACATCCAAATGATTAATGGAAAATCTCATATAAAGATGCGAAACAAATACTGACAAAGAGATAGGGGGCTGGCCAGTAGTTACCTCACCTCAGTACAGCCGATCGATACACAACACAGAACAGAAAATTCACGTTTCCTGCATACAGAAGTAAAGAGGTATATAGTATAAACACAACTATGTGGGATGTAAAGATGCGTGAATGGCTAAAGAGGAAAGGAAAAGAGGAGTAGCCTGAAGAATAAATGGGAGTGAGGTTGGTTAACGTAGGTTCAGTCCAGGGGCATGGCGGGATGTTCTGTTTTGTGTATCTATCGGCTGTACTGAGCTGAGGTAAGTACCGGCCAACCCCTCTATCTCTTTGTTAGAATTGGAATACATCCAGCAGATAATGGAGGACGCAGGTTGTAAGTGCTACTCTGAGATGAAGAGCTTGGCACAGGAGAGAAATTCGTGGCGGGCATCAAACCAGTCAGAACATTGGTAACTCAGAAAGAAAAAGAAAAAGAAAAAAACAAAGAAGGGCAGGCCAGTCTATTCATTGAATGTCCTCTCGTCCCAAGAACTCCTCCACACGCAAAGGTCGATGCGGTGGCGCATTGTCATCCATAAAATAGAAGTCAGGGGCGAATGCGACAGTGAAAAGACCCTGACTGTTGAGTGTAACATGTTCAAAGATCTGGAGATCAATACGCCCATACAACATTATTCTTTTCCACAGCACAACATCTGGACCACCAAAACGATCATATTCGACAATCCTGTGTAACCTCCCCCCTCACTTATCGACCTTAATGACAGTGAAAAATTAAACCGCGTGTACCTAATGGAAATTTGGGAAAAGCAATCGTCACCGAAGTTAATCTATCGGTAAAGAGGGAGGATAGGGTTACATCTAAATGAAAGGAAAAATGCATATGAAACTGGTGGAAATTAATTTTGAAAAGGGGTAAAGTTAATAAAGAAAGTAAATGTGCGGCCGTTACGTTAACAATTAACTAGCGGTAATTAGATATTTGAGATTTGGGGGAAATCACGGTCGCCAGTCCTAAGGACAATTACTATAGTAACTGAAAAAGAAAGGTTATTACACATATAATTAACACTAGAAGCGTGGCAACTGAAGGTTGACACGTGTAGTGTGAAAACTGAAAGTTTGTCAGAAGTAATAAATTTCGCTACACTCTGACTTAATTTAGCAAAAGAATTAATAAAACCGGAAAATCGAAAGTTAATTTAGTGACTGAAGTTAATAGTGAGCTTTCTTTCTG
Organism: Schistocerca americana; assembly: GCF_021461395.2. Lineage (NCBI taxonomy): Eukaryota > Metazoa > Arthropoda > Insecta > Orthoptera > Acrididae > Schistocerca > Schistocerca americana. Next base: position 805,876,373 of record NC_060122.1, on the reverse strand, counting down.
AAGCACATCGAAATCCAGTAAAATACGGTTAGTCTTGGACTACCTCAACAATCATTTCAAAAGCAACTTGACTCTACGCAATAGAAACAAGAGATTTTACTTTGAACTTGAATTAAATGATTCTGAACTATTAACAATAGTAAAATTTAGTACGTACCAAGCTGAGCTGCAGTCACAGGTAAGCTAAAATATGCTAACAAAACTCGCACTCTAAATTTGTGCTCGTGTAACCTAAATATTGTAGCCAGCTACTGAACTTTGAAATTAAAGCAGTGAAATCTAATTATATTATTTTAATGCTGGCGTTTGAATTTCAACGACACTCGGGTTCATTTCGGAAAAGGAAGGGACCCTGCTTGGCAATGCAATTGGGACAATGAGCAACAAAGGTTCATGCTAAGTTGCTGTAATTTTGCGAGGCAAATGGAACAATTTCAAAAGCTGAGGTCTGCCATACAGTTCTGAAACTTTACGTGCTTTTAGTCTTCCTTGTTGGTTGATTGAAGGTTTGAAGCCGTCGATCGAGGAGGTGGCGACAGTCACTCATTGTCGGCCGTCGCTGTTGCAGAAGCTGGATGTTGGCGCGCCTTCTTCTCGACACGGTCACCAGGCGAAATGGGCTCTTGATGTGCGCCAGCTAATGCTTCCCGTCCGCGACACCATGTCAGAAACTATCATCGCGAGTCGAGCGCAATTACATGCTGCCAAACCCCGAAAGCGCGGCAACTCGCGGGAGCGTCACACAACACCTGCTCCACTCGCTACTCCCGCCAGACTCTCACTGTTCTGCCCGCGCTCCACGCGGCAGAGTTAACACTACCAAAGATCCTACACACTTTGATTCTTCACACGACCCATCGATGTAATCGTTCGATAGCAGTTTTCCCTAGGCAAGACCCAGCGTAAAAATACAAATAATATTTACGAAACAAACCAATTATACATCGACATAAATGCATAAATATATATATACAAATAGTAAAACAATTACAATATATAAAGAGACAGAAATGTCATATCTTGAGGTAACAAAACAAGGAAAAAAAATAATAGTACAATAGATGGAAATAGGAGGATATGCATTTCCGGCGTTACACCTGGTCGTATTCTCATATGGCAGGCGGTGAGAATACGTAATGCACCCAGGAGAATATGGACAAGTTCTTGGAAGGAGATGGTACAGATGCTCGCGAGTAATGATGGAAACAGGTATGGGTCCTTAATTGAAACTTGTAAATGCTTTACAGTGGATGCCTGGTTTAATGGAATCATAACGCATATATGTAGTATGCTCTGTTCTTCATAAGAATAAACCTGATGTAAACATTACATCTACATCTACATGGATACTCTGCAAATCACATTTAAGTGCCTGGCAGAGGGTTCATTGAACCACCTTCACAATTCTCTATTATTCCAATCTCGTATAGAGATTTTATCGTGGTGATCCTTCCGCCCTATGTAGGTCGGTGTCAACAAAATATTTTCGCATTCGGAGGAGAAAGTTCGTGATTGGAATTTCGTGAGAAGATTCCGACGCAACAAAAAACGCCTTTCTTTTAATGATTTCCAGCCCAAATCCTGTATCATTTCTGTGACACTCTCTCCCATATTTCGCGATAATACAAAACGTGCTGCCTTTCTTTGAACTTTTCCGATGTTCTCCGTCAGTACTATCTGCTAAGGATCCCACACCACGCAGCAGTATTCTAAAAGAGGACGGACGAGATTAGGGTAGGCAGTCTCCTTAGTAGGTCTGTTACATTTTCTAAGTGTCCTGATTTATAGCGTAACTGAAGTTTAACGAGTTCCTTTTAGCATTCATGTGGATGACCTCACATTTTGCGTTATTTAGGGTCAACTGCCACTTTTCGCACCATTCAGATAGTTTTTCTAAATCGTTTTGCAGTTTGTTTTGATCTTCTGATGACTTTATTAGTCGATAAACGACAGCGTCATCTGCAAACAACAGAAGATGGCTGCTCAGATTATCTCCCAAATCGTTTATATAGATAAGGAACAGTAAAGGGCCTATAACACTACCTTTGGGAACGCCAGAAATCACTTCTGTTTTACTCGATGACTTTCCGTCAGTTACTACGAACTGTGACCTCTCTGACAGAAAATCACAAATCCAGTGATATAACTGAGACGATATTCCATAAGCACGCAATTTCACTACGAGTCGCTTGTGTGGCACGGTGTCAAAAGCCTTCCGGAAATCCAGGAATACGGACTCAATCTGAAATCACTTGTCAACAGCACTCAACACTTCATGTGAATAAGGAGATAGTTGTGTTTCACAGGAACGATGTTTTCTAAACCCATGTTGATTGTGTGTCAATAGACCGTTTCATACGAGGTAATTCATAATGTTCGAACACAATGTTGTTGTTGTTGTTGTGGTCTTCAGTCCTGAGACTGGTTTGATGCAGCTCTCCATGCTACTCTATCCTGTGCAAGCTTCTTCATCTCCCAGTACCTACTGCAACCTACATCCTTCTGAATCTGCTTAGTGTATTCATCTCTTGGTCTCCCTCTACGATTTTTACCCTCCACGCTGCCCTCCAATACTAAATTGGTGATCCCTTGATGCCTCAGGACATGTCCTACCAACCGATCCCTTCTTCTGGTCAAGTTGTGCCACAAATTTCTCTTCTCCCCAATCCTATTCAATACCTCCTCATTAGTTATGTGATCGACCCATCTAATCTTCAGCATTCTTCTGTAGCACCACATTTCGAAAGCTTCTATTCTCTTCTTGTCCAAACTATTTATCGTCCATGTTTGACTTCCATACATGGCTACACTCCATACGAATACTTTCAGAAATGACTTCCTGACACTTAAATCAATACTGGATGTTAACAAATTTCTCTTCTTCAGAAACGCTTTCCTTGCCATTGCCAGCCTACATTTTATATCCTCTCTACTTCGACCATCATCAGTTATTTTGCTCCACAAATAGCAAAACTCCTTTACTACTTTAAGTGTCTCATTTCCTAATCTAATTCCCTCAGCATCACCCGACTTAATTAGACTACATTCCATTATCCTTGTTTTGCTTTTGTTGATGTTCATCTTATATCCTCCTTTCAAGACACTGTCCATTCCATTCAACTGCTCCTCCAAGTCCTTTGCTGTCTCTGACAGAATTACAATGTCATCGGCGAACCTCAAAGTTTTTATTTCTTCTCCATGAATTTTAATACCTACTCCTAATTTTTCTTTTGTTTCCTTTACTGCTTGCTCAATATACAGATTGAACAACATCGGGGAGAGGCTACAACCCTGTCTTACTCCCTTCCCAACCACTGCTTCCCTTTCATGTCCCTCGACTCTTATAACTGCCGTCTGGTTTCTGTACAAATTGTAAATAGCCTATATGTGTAAGTAGGCTGTTTATGTTTTCTTATTGGCAACGTTACGTAGCGCTCAATATGAAAATCACTGGCTGTGCTGTGTGCAGTCTGTGGCTAGTTTGCATTGTTGTCTGCCATTGTAGTGTTGGGCAGCAGCAGCTGGATGTGAACAGCGCGTAGCGTTGCGCAGTTGGAGGTGAGCCGCCAGCAGTGGTGGATGTGTGGAGAGAGATGGCGGAGATTTGTAATTTGTCATGAATTGCTATATTTATATATAATGATATCAAGGTAAATACATTGTTTGTTCTCTATTAATATCTTTCATTTGCTAACTATCCCTATCAGTAGTTAGTGCCTTCCATAGTTAGAATCTTTTATTTAGCTGGCAGTAGTGGCGCTCGCTGTATTGCAGTAGCTTGAGCAGCGAAGATTTTTGTGAGGTAAGTGATTTGTGAAAGGTATAGTTTAATGTTAGTCAGGGCCATTCTTTTGTAGGGAATTTTGAAAGTCAGATTGCGTTGCGCTAACAAAATATTGTGTGTCAGGTTAAGCACAGTCATGTAGAATTGTTCAAAGGGGACGTTTCATATGGCGACCCTGCCAGGATACCTCACTGGAATCTTCTGATTTTTTTGTAGTTTGTGTAATTAGTGTAGATTTTGTTTATTGCTAGAGCGTAACTGTAGAGAGAATCTCCTTTGTAGTTGCAGTCTTTCATTGTTGTACAGTAAAACAGTTGTGGCATGCATGTAGATTTGCACCAAGTATTTCGCAGCTGCGCTGGCAATTAAGTAGACATTATTTCCATTGCTATGTCATTTTATTTTGCTCTTCAAATTGTGCTTTTCTGTGTTATCGTGTGAAATATTGTGACAATTATGGCGTGTGAAAAACGTAATACTAGGCTCCAAAGTAAACTGAGAAATGACAGTGAAGACGAAAGCAGTGTGTTAGCGCCACCGAGTAATGAATTAACTGATGTTCAAAGTAGTAATTTGATAATTGTGCATAGGGAAATGGAGCGGGCGGCAAACAATGGCGTGGACAGTGAAACAATTAGTGAAGAGGGAAGCATTATCGATCGATCGGTCGGCAACAGCTCGCCTCAGGAATCCGAAATGATAGGACACAATTTTGCAAACACTGTAGATTCAGGTTTTGCGTCCTCACCGTTTTCTCAAATGAGTCAAGACACGTTTTCCGCTTGTCAAAATGTGAATGTTGCCGGTGCAAATTCACTGCCGAAAAGCACTGAGGAACATGTTTCAGACACCACTGCATTGTTATTACAGTTAATGCAACAAATGGGACAAAGGCTACAAAAGTTAGACACAACGCTTGAACAAAATCAGAAACAAACACAGCAACAGTTACACACAATGGAACAAAATCAGAGACAAACACAGCAGAATCTTAAAAAGTTAGACACAATGGAACAGAATCTTCAAAAGTTAGACTCATTGGAGCAAACTCTTGAACAAACACGTGAGGATTTAACTACTGAGTTACATCACATTGAATCGAAATGTCAAAAAGTCTGTAATGACGTAAAAACACAAATTTGTGAGCATTTCCAACCTATTTTTTCGCGTCATGAAAATGCATTACAGAATCATGAAGCAGCCATAAAAGAACTGCAAACTAATGTTCATGAAAATCACAACACCTTGCAAGCTAAAATTGACTCAGTTGCATCTACCGATTCGGTTACGCAACTTGCAAAAACTCAGGAAAACTTAAAGGACACAGTAGATACTCTGAAACTTGGTTCAGAAAAACATACAGAGGAAATAATTTCACTATCGGATAAAGTAGCAGAACTTTCAGATCAGTTCACTAACTTATCTACAAAGGTAGATGATGATCTGAATGACACAACACCTGTAGCCTTCACTGACACAGAAGAGTATGAACAAATTAGGAAATTCAAACAAAATCAGAATCAAATTAATACGCAACACCAAAGAGAAATCCGGGAAGTACAAGATCAGCTGACACAGGTAATACAAGAATTACGTATTTCAGAGGACACTCGCGCCCCAACACGGGAAGAGGGACTTAGAAATACGGAAAAGACGCAAAATAATAACACAGGGCATTTCGGAAGTTATGAAAGAAACTGGCAATGTGCACCGAATTTCGAGATGGAACGGCCGACACGACCTAAAAATGACCGATATGCGACTCGCCGACATGATGATTTCGACTATAAGCTGTTCATTACTACACGTAAATTCAAAACATTTAAGAATTCTAGCAACGACATTCATCCACAAGCATGGCTCCATCAATTCTCTCATTGTTTTCCTCCCAACTGGTCGTTAGAACACAGATTAGAATTTATGTGTGGCTACTTGGAGAATGAACCAGCTGTAAGAATGCGATCGGTAATTCACGATTGCCACAGTGAAGGAGAGTTTTACCATGCCTTCCTCTCAGCATATTGGTCTCAAGCCACACAAGACCGTGTAAAACATAGCATCATAATGATGAAACGTTTCGAACAATCTGAATTTTCCAGTCTTATGAAATATTTTGAAGACATGTTGCATAAGAATCAGTATCTTTCAAACCCATACAGCCCCTCAGAACTCATCCGCATTTGCTTAATCAAACTGCCTGAACATTTACGACATATTATTTTGGCAGGACGTTGCAAAGACGACATTGAAGCATTTCAGGGACTTTTACAAGAATTAGAAATTGACACTGACAATCGCGGAACGCGAAAGCAGGAACACAACAATTACAGGTCACATCCGTCGCAATTCCGCGATGAAAGAAGTAATAACTTGACACGACAAGGCTATTCTTACAACGCAAATCATGAACAAAACAGACACCACCCATATGACAACCACTGGCAGAGTAATAATAGTTACAGAGAAAGATCGCATTCCGGTAGTAATGAATATGACAGAGACAATCATAGAAATAGACAATATGACAACCAGAACTATTATTATCAAGGGAGACAGAATAACTTCAGACGCAACAGTTCAGCGCGCAGTTACGTCTTAGGGAGAAATTCTCCACCACATGACCGACAAACAAGAAACTATGTAAACTACCGACAAAACGACAGACGTGAATTTCATCAGAACTGGCGGGATTCTAACAGAGCTGGGCCCTCTCGGCAAGGCGAATTCGTAGAAGTTAGGTCTCCTAATCCCAATAACGACGCGCGCCAACAAAGGAACAGACAATGACTCGCACCGCAGGCAGCCGCGTGCGCCAGGTGGCTCAGGGAAAAATAACATAGACGCTAACCTTGAGCAAAATTCCAGTATTCTTTACCGACGAATACCGCATGATAATTGCGTTGAAGTTGAAACTCTGAGTACTTTGAAGAGTAAAAGATTGTACCACATTTCACATGTAAAACCGATTATTGAAAGATAATCTGCTTTTTAACTTTGTCTTTGCCATAAAACGTTTCACTTCACGTTACTAGTATGCTTTAGAAACTGTTAACATACAACAATGTTTGAAGTTAAATATCCAATCAAGAACCAAGAGAACTTATTTAAACAGAAATGACGAATGCATTGTTATAGTGAACAGACGTCACAGTGTTATTGTGTGTGTACATTCTTGCTTGTTAGTTGCACGATTACGTAACGACTATCAGGCTTACATACTTAGGACACATACTGGTACTGCTAATGAGATTTTAATGCAACATTTTGGTTTACTTGAGGGGATATTCTGGATTTGAAGTACTTTCAGTGAGATACCAGATGGCACAGTGGTTGGTTTATGTGACAGTTACACGATTTTATCACGACGCTACTAATGAGTGACAATTTACAATGTTGCTTTTGCAGTGTATCTGTTTTATATCTGCACAGTTTTCTGAATTCTTCTGGAAAGAAAAACATGTTTTAGTAGTAACTTTTGTGGTATAGCAACAATGAGACAGCTTTTTCGTGGCACAACAATATGTTACTGTACAGTACTTTCTTCATCACGCCAATAAGCATAATAACTACGATATCTATACGCAAAGCATTTCACTTTTGTTTATCATGAGGTAAGTACATTGGCTTCTGCAGAACTTAGCTTTCGGAGGAAAATAACTACGACACTTCCACAGAGATTATCTTACAACAAGATGCACATTTAGCGCTACAGGACACGCATTTCAGTGATCAATTTTATACTTAAAACATTTATTTTTAAAGATTTTTGAATTACAAAGAAAGTTTTCCGTGATATATTTCATTCCATTGGTGTAATCTGTAACACCTGAGGGTATAATTACATTAATCCTCCGGGGGGTACACGCTTACTTTGTGTACCATGTGTGTGGCAACCACAAGGAACCCTAGCTAATATGGTATTTGCTTACACAACTTTACACATCGCTACCATATTTCTCTAACACAGAATTACACAGCTATCTGATCATTTAACTGAGAGATAAACATTTTTTTACTACATCAGTGACACATGTTTACGCAATACACAGTTGGGTAACTTCTCACTTATGAAACTGTATTTTGTCTGTACTTTGTAAACTGTTCATATTTTTTCGGAATCATTGTGATACTATGAGAGCTTTGAATGATGTATTTGGTGAGGGAGCATGATTTTAAAGTACGTTTGAGGCAGCTGACACTTTTGAAATGAGCAGAGAATTTTTTTAGGCTTAGAAATTATTGGAGGAAGCTACGACGATTTTGAGATTTGACTGAGGTGTTATGATGTTATTATTACGACGACGATGTGTATTATGTTGTTGAGGAATGTTTATTATGCTATGTAGCTATTATCATGAAATATTGAAGACGTGTTGATGAATATGAATATGTATATGTGTAATAAGGTAAGGAATAAGGAGTAGGGGTTAGGGACTCTGATTTATGAAAAGGTTGTTGGAAACCAAGAATCGTACTTTAAGAGTTATGAAATGTGTGTGTATATGCATGAATGTATTACAATGCAGACGAAAATTTTTTGGACACTGTTATATCAATAGCATTTTGTTTCTACAGATTTGCAACGCTCATTCTTGACCTGTGAAATATTTCCATTTGCAACGTTCATTCTTGACCTGTGAAATATTTCTATGTGAGACTGTCACTGTAGTGGAAACTGCTGTCGTAAATATTTCCGTACGAATGTTAAGTGACCTCCTGCACGTAATGCGTTGTGGCGCCCAGCTGGGCCAGCCGCCCGGAGAAAAAGCCATTAGGTGGAGAAAAAAAAAAAAGAGGCCATTAACCTCGTTTCTGACATTCCTTTGTAGAAAACATCGCAAATACGACACGCTAATAATAACTTGGAAACATTCTTACATCTGCAAACCTGATAATGACAAGTGTCTTTCTACGAGAATTGAGAGCTACTGACTTACGAAATGCCACATAGCTATTGAATGATGTTTTTATGCTTTCGTTTGTGTAATTGCTTATTTCATTTGATATGTGGTTTCCAGCTGTGTTGCAGCATTGCTTTTATAAAATGAAATGCATTTGCTAATGTGAACACTTTCTGTCAACAGATCTATTAAATAATTATTTTATGATCCACATTCTTTAAAAAAGGAGCACTTGGAAAGGAAAGAACAATAAGAAGGAACTAGTAACTGCATTCATAATTTTCTTTTCAAGTAATTGGTAACTTTTTGGTAGAATAACTTCTAGTGGTGCACCACTTTAATTACTTTAATTACTTAGACATTAAGATGTGATTATACATTTCCGTTATCTGCATTGTTATCTTTAGTGTACTATTTTTTCTGCTTGAGCTATGTCATGTTTAGATATAAGCTGCTGTTTGCCAGGCATAGTGCTACTGAACTTTAATTTGTGTTACTCTGCTAAGCCAGATTTTTTTTTTTTTTTTTGCTGCACAGTGTCCTATATTAGTTGTAATATTGCAATTGCTTTGGCATTTGTATTTTTGTCATTGATGTTTGTGTTACTTATTTTGTGCTGCTGCATTGCCTCGTCCCTTAGTTTAGCATCTGAGCTCAGTAGATTTAAGTTAGCTTAAGAGGGGGTAGACTATAGAAGAGAATGAGTTGCGATGAATTGGAAGAAATGCATTGAGAATTTATATGAAAAAACGTACAGAAAGCAGGTATAGGTAGGATTTTCTTGGAAATAAATGTTTCAAGTAATTGGTAACTTTTTGGTAGAATAACTTCTAGTGGTGCACCACTTTAATTACTTTAATTACTTAGACATTAAGATGTGATTATACATTTCCGTTATCTGCATTGTTATCTTTAGTGTACTATTTTTTCTGCTTGAGCTATGTCATGTTTAGATATAAGCTGCTGTTTGCCAGGCATAGTGCTACTGAACTTTAATTTGTGTTACTCTGCTAAGCCAGATTTTTTTTTTTTTTTTTTGCTGCACAGTGTCCTATATTAGTTGTAATATTGCAATTGCTTTGGCATTTGTATTTTTGTCATTGATGTTTGTGTTACTTATTTTGTGCTGCTGCATTGCCTCGTCCCTTAGTTTAGCATCTGAGCTCAGTAGATTTAAGTTAGCTTAAGAGGGGGTAGACTATAGAAGAGAATGAGTTGCGATGAATTGGAAGAAATGCATTGAGAATTTATATGAAAAAACGTACAGAAAGCAGGTATAGGTAGGATTTTCTTGGAAATAAATGTTGAGGTAAGAAATGTGTGAACATATAAATACAGAAAGCATGCTTAGATAGAATTTTTTTTGGTGGAAACAAAGGATGAAATAAGAGGAAAGATATATGAAGTTTTGGGTTGGCCTGCAGTACCAAATGTTACACTGAAAACGAACCCTGTCCTTTCCCATTGGTGTTATCCCACTATGTGTTTGTGTACCCTTGTGTATTTGTTTTCTTCCTGTCTCTGTGTAGTTTCATAGAATTTTTTCTTCTTTTAATATTAAGCTACATTCACTATGATGAGGAATACTGTTATCCTCGAATATAAATGGCATTAATAATATGTTATTTACTTTGTAAAGATGTTAGACATTATTAATTCCGTTCTGTTTAATGCTCATGTGTGAAGTTGATGTTTCGAAAGTTATTCTGATCTTTTATGTATGTACTCATGTCATAATTCCTGTAACACTGACGTATATGTCTATTTCTATTCTTTTGTAACGCCTGTTTTACTACAAATGTTATCTGTATTATTACGTTTTTAATGATGTTTTCTGTATCTTTGTAATTGTATTCTCATGTTATAAAATTGTAATTGTCACCATTCATCATATTATTAACTTGTAAGTTACATTTCACTGCACACGTTTCTGTTGGTCATAGTATATGGACAATATGTGAGAAGTAGGGACTGTTAGTGTTTGCACGTGTGTTAATAATTCAGCAAGGGACTGGATAACAGCATTGCTGGTTCTAAGGACAATTCCAAAAACTTTGTGAGTGCACAAGTGGTGGTTTATGGACTTGCTATATTCTCCGCAAGACTCTTCGATGGTGAATGTGCACCTGCACAATCGCAACAGATGGCTGCTGGCTATCTCTACAAGCACTACAGTGGGTCTGCATCTATGATGACCCACCAACGCCATTATATCTACAAGGACTGCAGTGGGTCTGCACCTCTGGTGACCCACCAATACCACAATCTCTACCAGGACTCCAGTGGGTCTGATCTGTGATGACTTACCTACCAATACTTTTCAAAACTTCGAATGACTCTGCTGTGGGTTTGCTCCATTGTGGCCCATTACCTGTCAGCATGTCAAGAGTCAGCACTGTCTTTCCGTTGGAAGGACAACACTACTTCTTCAAGACTGCATGGAAATCCACTACTTCTGTGTGCAATTTCTTTTACTAATGAGACTTTGTGAAAAAAAAAACCTGTAATTAATGTTATGATGAATGATCAGGACTATCTTTATGGACTGTGAGAAAATTTTAGCTTTTGACCAACATTGTATCAATAAGTGTGTGCATTTGATTTCTTTGTTATTGTAATTATGAAAAATTTTATCAAATCATTATTGGCCACTGCCCAAAAAAAAATTTGTAAAATTTTTGTGGGGAGCATGGGGGCTATGTAAGTAGGCTGTTTATGTTTTCTTATTGGCAACGTTACGTAGCGCTCAATATGAAAATCACTGGCTGTGCTGTGTGCAGTCTGTGGCTAGTTTGCATTGTTGTCTGCCATTGTAGTGTTGGGCAGCAGCAGCTGGATGTGAACAGCGCGTAGCGTTGCGCAGTTGGAGGTGAGCCGCCAGCAGTGGTGGATGTGTGGAGAGAGATGGCGGAGATTTGTAATTTGTCATGAATTGCTATATTTATATATAATGATATCAAGGTAAATACATTGTTTGTTCTCTATTAATATCTTTCATTTGCTAACTATCCCTATCAGTAGTTAGTGCCTTCCATAGTTTGAATCTTTTATTTAGCTGGCAGTAGTGGCGCTCGCTGTATTGCAGTAGCTTGAGCAGCGAAGATTTTTGTGAGGTAAGTGATTTGTGAAAGGTAAGTTTAATGTTAGTCAGGGCCATTCTTTTGTAGGGAATTTTGAAAGTCAGATTGCGTTGCGCTAACAAAATATTGTGTGTCAGGTTAAGCACAGTCATGTAGAATTGTTCAAAGGGGACGTTTCATATGTTCTAAAATCCTGCTGCATATCGACGTTAACGCCATGTATTTTTCCGCGTTTCTTTGAATCTCATTGGATTTCGTTTCACGAGGAACGGAAACGAAGCTGTGACGAGTACAGTCAAGTAAGATTATAAGGATATTTACTGTATTATGGTGAGTTAAACTCACATGGATCGAGCGACAATGCCAGACGAGAGCTTTACCGCCGCATTTAACTTTGACAGCACTGGTCAGCCAGCGGTCCAACTAACGTGCGATGGTGTGAGCAGTTGCAGTTCAGAAGTAAAAGGAGACGAGCAAAGAAACAAGATACTCTCGAATCACATTTAATTTTTAAAAAGAATGAAATAATATTCGGCTAAACTCCAGCACTACCGCGCGCTTCTTAGGTGACCAGACGGAAAGAATAAAATGCCCTCGTCCTCACCTTATTTGCTATTCTAACATAAACACAGGGTAAATTTTTTGAACGGGCTATGTGTGATGCAAAAGCGTACTGCAGGTATTTCACCATACTGTTGAATACTGAAGCCAATGAAAGTATTAATTACAGTCTGTCGTCAGGTAATCTCTTAGCTCCTTCCTTATCAGAATCCGGGAAATACGTTTCTGTTCTGGAACTCTCATCTGCTACGTTGTTAACGAGTCGATCAACAACAGAATCCACGAAGCCACCCACGCGCCGCATTTGCTCCTCTTCTTTTGTGACGTTCCGTTCTACATCCAGTCAGCGTTCGGCAGTGACATGTGAAAGAGCTCAGTTCGTTTGTTCCGTTACGTCTGGCAGCTTAACAGTCATGTTATTTCTCGGGCCAAATCCCTTAACTTGACTCCACATCAGTTCTGTTGAGTTCATATTTTAGACCTACTGGTTCAAAATGGTTCAAATGTCTGAGCACTATGGAACTTAACTTCTGAGGTCATCGGTCCCATACAAGTTAGAACCACTTAAACCTAACAAACCTAAAGACGTCACACACATCCATGCCCGAGGCAGGATTCGAACCTGCGACCGTATCGGTCGCGCGGTTCCGGACTGTAGCGCCTAGAACCGCTCGGCCACGACGGCCGGCTGTACTGGTACAGTGGCAAATGTAAATATGCAGCATTTGTATGGTGCGCTCGATGCTGTGAAAATGATTGTTTTTCATACTTCCACGAAACTTATCTACATCTGTGGTATAAAACAATGGATGCAGACCATATAAATAGTATTCGGTTTTTCATTTTTGTCTTCAATTAAATTGTTATGTTTTCTTAATTCAAGCAACCTTTATTAACAGCCTTTCATAACATTATACAATTATGAATTTATATTTGAAATGAAAAGAGGAGTTTCACATGCAGTATGTAATTAGAAACAAGAAGACGTGCATTATTTACAAAAAATTATGGTGAATTTTATAATTACGAGATATAGGCATTTCAAACTGACAGATAAAAAAAAAGGAACTCAGAGGAAACTTGAACCATCGAACAATGATCTGGAGAATATTATAAATTTACTACGCTACCGATAGCGCCATAATACATTGTAGGTTAATGTGTTAATTGTATGTAATACAGTCCCTCGGATAACTTCAAAGCCGATTATCTCTGTAAATTTATGAAAAGCATTAAGAACAGCCAATTTCTCGGCGCATTTTAACCGTGTTCCACACGTGTGTTTCATTACGGAATAACAGCCTCAACCATTTTCATACTGCGTGTTAACAGCGCGACAGTCGGAGCGCAACAACGCAGAGCCTGCGACTGTACACGGTTTTTGAAATAAGAGCCACATAGCTAAAGCGTGATTAAGAAATACGTCGACGGATGTTCATACATTTGAATATCATAAAGTTTCATTTAACGTAGCTTAGCAATAATATATCTCACACGTAAGTTGGACCTACTTCCAGAAGCGTAACCACCAATGTACGAGGGTGAGTCAAATGAAAACCTTAAATATTTTTTTGAAAATTATTTATTGTGCAGAAGTGGTACAAAACTGTATCACTTTTCAATATAAACTCCCCCACGCTCAATGCAAGTCCTGGAGCGCTTACAAAGTGCATAAATTCCTTTAGAAAAAAATTCTTTTTATAGTCCGCACAACCACTCATGCATCGCGTGGTGTACCTCTTCATCAGAACGGAACTTCTTTACTCCCAGTGCGTCTTTGAGTGGTCCAGACATATGGAAATCACTTGCGGCAAGGTCTGTTGAGTATGGTGGACGAGAAAGACACTCAAAATGCAGGTCTGTGATGGTTGCAACTGTTGTACGGGCAGTGTGGGGCCTTGCATTGTCATGTTGCAAAAGGACACCTGCTGACAGCAATCCACGTCGCCTTCATTTGACTGCAGGCCGCAGATGATTTTTTAGGAGATCTGTGTATGATGCAAAGGCATGTAATGCTCCAAAATGACGCCTTTTTCGTCCCAAAAAAGAGTCAGCAAAAGCTTCCCTGCTGATGATTCTGTTCGAAACTTCTTTGATTTTGGTGATGAGGAATGGCGCCATTCCTTGCTCGCTCTCTTCGTTTCCAGTTGGTGGAAGTGAACCCAGGTTTTGTCCTCAGTAACGATTCTTGCAAGGAAGCCATCACCTTCTCGTTCAAATCGCCGAAGAAGTTCTTCACAAGCATCAACACGCCGTTCTCTCATTTCAGGAGTCAGCTGCCGTGGCACCCATCTTGCAGACTCTTTGTGAAACTGGAGCACATCATGCACAATGTTGTGTGCTGACCCATGACTAATCTGTAAACATTGTGCAGTGTCATTCAGTGACACTCGGCGGTTTTCCTTCACTATGGCTTCAACTGCTGCAATATTCTGTGAAGTCACAACCTGTTGTGCCTCTCCTGGCGAGGAGCATCTTCCCACGCACGGGTTTCCGGGTTCGATTCCCGGCGGGGTCAGGGATTTTCTCTGCCTCGTGATGGCTGGGTGTTGTGTGCTGTCCTTAGGTTAGTTAGGTTTAAGTAGTTCTAAGTTCTAGGGGACTGATGACCATAGATGTTAAGTCCCTTAGTGCTCAGAGCCATTTGAACCATTTTGAGGAGCATCTTCCACTGAAGTCACACCATTTGCGAACTTCCTACTCCATTCGTAGACTTGCTGCTGTGACAAACACGCATCACCGTGCTGAACCTCCATTTGTCGATGAATTTCAGTAGATTTCACACCTTCACTACGCGAAAACCAAATAACAGAACGCTGTTCTTCCCTGGTGCAAGTCGCAAGTGGGGCGGCCATCTTTATACTAATACTGCGACGCTATGTGTGCATCTGGACTATGCTGCCACCTACAGGCCGTTCTGCACGCTGTTTGTAGCACGCTTACCAACTTGTAGGATAACGGCGCGAAATTTCGATTTGTCATTACAATTTTAAGGTTTTCATTCGACTCACCCTCGTACGTATGTGTCCTACGGCTTCTGACCAATCGCCGCTTTTGTGTTTGTTTACATCAGCTTTATTCTTATGATGAACGGAGTATAGTAACAATCATTTATTAAACAATTTCTCACAAATACCTAGTCTGATGCTACTGTAGTTAAAGTACTAAACCCGCATTCTGGAAAGTGGTTTTGCGTAATTTCCTTAGAACGCTTAAGGCAAACCCCTCGATGTTTCCTACGGAAAACATCCTTATTCAGCAATATCTTGTGGGCCCGACTCTAACGACGACATTGTCGACCGAATATTAAACCCTAATCTTCCTTCTTTTCGTGTTCTCTCAAATGAAATGATAGGGTTGTGGTAACAGCACGTTGCATTTATCAGATTTTAAAGGTTAGTCTCAATATGATCAACCTGTACAGTTTAATGCACAGCACGTTACCTTGTGAGATACGGAAGTGGGCCAGATTCGTGTCAAGTCCGCGACTTGAGTGTGATTTTCAGGCAATTTTTCAAGTTAATGTAATTAAATGCTGGGCTTCATCCTAATCTCTGACTCTGAATATGTTCTGGAGTAACGTCAAGCGCCGGCACGTCGGCATGGAACGTTACAGCAGGGAGGGCTGCGAGACGACGTCAGCCAATAGTACGCTGACGGACCCCTCTCTAGGACGAAACCGGATCAGGAGCGGCCTCTAGGCGGAGAGAATACAAGCGCCGCGCCGCCTAGTCACGCCCAGGCGATCATTGTAGGCAAAACCACCCCTTCCTTCCGTCTCCTTGATTTCTATTTCACTATCTACAGCCGTCCTATCAACCTCACCCCCACCCTCAAGTACCTTGGCGTCACCCTTGACAGCAGCCTCTCCTGGACCTCCCATCTCCGGACAATCCAATCCAAGGCTAACTCCTGACTCCACCTCCTCAAGCTCCTTTCTGGCCACACATGGGGTCTTGAACCCTCCACCACCCTCCACACCTATAAATCCCTCATCCGCCCTATCCTCTGCTATGCCCATCCCACCTGCATCTCTGCCCCTCCTACCTTCTACGAATCCCTTCAAATCCTGGAACGCCATGCACTCCACCTCGCCTGTCACATTCGCCTCCCCTCCCCCGCGTGGATCCTCTACGACTTAATTCCGTTGCCACACCGCATTTTCCTCAAACGGATACAGATCCTCTACACATCCCGCAAACTTGATCCCCCTCGCCCACTTGTCTCTCCCATCCTTTCCCACCCCGTCCTCTACCGCGCCTGTATACCCACATCCCACCAGCTCTCCATCTCTCCACCCTCCACACCCTTGCCCAAAGTGGCTTCCGCCAACTCCCCCTCCCTGATGACGCCCTCATCCCCTCCATCTACCCCTCCTACCAACTCTGATCCTCCCCTTCCTCCCCCTGTGTTTTTCCCCAGGGCACCTTCTCTTCCTTCTCCCTCCTCTCTTCCTCCCACCCTCCTCTCCCCCCTCCCAGGCTTCCCCTACCCCTCCTACATTCATCCCTCCCCCTCCCCTCTCCTCTGCCACTGGCATCTACACCCTTCCCCTCTCTCTCCTACCCACACCTTTTCCCCTTTGGCAGGTCCCCGGATTTGTGTGTGAACAGTGAATATTCGTGCGACAGCCAGTGTTTGTGTGTGCCTTCGTGTTACTGCTTCAGTGTCTCACCATTTGTGCTCCATCGTTCACGTGTGTCATTTCTGTCGTCTCTGTTCATGTACAAGTGCTGAACGTTTTTTTCGGACACTGCGCTTGTGAACGGCTCCAAGTATTTTAATTTATCTGTCTACTGTTTTTATCCACCGTGTTTGTTTTGTTTTTCTATGCCTATTTCTGTACTGTTTGTATTGTCCATGGCCGAAGAGCAGCATAGATTGGCCGCTGCCAGCCTACCTTTCTTGTAAAGGTGTTGAAATAACAATAAAGGAAAAAAAAAACTAGCTACGCCTGAGTTGAATATGACCCGTCCTACAAACGCTACAGCAGGGACTTATAAACTGTATTGTTTCGCATCACAGTAGGTGTTGTTACATGACTAAATGAGTGCCAAAACAAATCTCCATACTACCTGACATACAAAATTGTAAAATTAAATCAATCTTCATGCAACTAAATCTCTGCTCCAACAACAGCATCCCTGTAAAAACGATATGGGACGATACATTTCTTTTCAGTCTTAAGTGCATGTCCTGTGTCCTGATTTCCATTTCTCACCCTTCCTGAAAGTGTGTGGTCAAGTGTGAATGAATTGAATGAAGTAGCAGACGAACCAGAGAAGTGGTGGGTTTCTTAATCTTGTACCAACCTAAAGGGTGTCGGTGGAAAGCAGAGAGCAGGAACAGGAGGGATTGGCCAAAGATGAGCAAAGCTAAAACGTTTACGTAGCAGGGGTTGGTCATGGGCCTCCCCCACCACCTCGGGCGGTTCGAAAAAAAGCTCCGCACGATGGTTACAGGGAGTTGTTCGGAAGACAGGTAAGCGACCAGACCTTCCTTCAGAACGTCTGTATCGAACGAAGCACAAAGAGGTATTTGAATGTGTTAATAGTTTCTAATCTCATCAATTTCTTTTCCTAGTTGTTTTTGTATTATCATTTAGGTTCTAGATACAACTTTTGGTTCAGTTAATCAGTGGGATTATAAGATGATGTCCGTTAGGCGCGACCACGCGGTCCATAGACTCAAATCGTAGCCCAAGCCTTAACAATTTCAGCTTGCGGTATTATTTTATTTGTGGTGGACTTTTAAATTATCAGTAAAATTGTATCGAGCGTACATTTGCCAAAGAATGAGACGATTTAATTCGAAGCGCTTCACGCAAGGCTATGCAGCCACCCAAAATCCTGCTCGATGCCAACCACAAGGTACATACAATACTTCTTACAAAAATGCTATCAACATTTTGTTGTGGACATGAGTGTGTGTGTTTCGAAACTGAGCAGTGACCACGTGATCCCCAGATATCCCCACCACACAGGACTCGCCAGCCCAAGGTGAACGTGAGGCCGTAGGCTCGTTTATAAAAATGTATTAACAATGTTTTGTCTATCTACACTGCTGTCCACCGTAAATGCAACACCAAGAAAGACAAGAGGTAGCACAACAAAATTTATTTTGTAGATAACATGTTGATCAAGTATCAAATGATTACGTTTACAGACGTCTGTGGCATGTGGTTCCTGCCAGAATCAGTAGCCAGAGTAGCTGCCATTGTTGGAGATCACCTCTGCCACACGTCTCGGCATTGAGTCAAAGAGACGTTGGATGTGTTCCTGGGGTACAGCAGCCCAAGCAGCTTCCACACGTTGCCAAAGATCATCTGGTGTGGGAGCTGGGGATGTAATCTGGGTCACTCGTTGAGCAACCATGGACCACATGTTTTCTATCGGCGAAAGATCCGGAGAGCGAGCCCGCCAGGGAAGCAATTCAATCTGGTTATTGACGAAGAACCTTTGGACAATGCGTGCCACGTGTGGTCGCGCATTACCCTATTGAAATATGGCTGTGGCTGAGCCCTGAAGGTAAGAAAGGACAACTGGCTCCAGCACCTCGGATATGTAGCGCTGGCTATTTAAAGTACCGGCAATGCGCACTAGAGGCGTGCGAGAGTCCGACCATCGTGGTGCTGCAGACAGAAGCGTTCCTCGTCAGTAAAGACAACGTCATTCCATTCTGCCGTCCACATCCGTCTGTCATCACACCATTGGCGACGGAGACGTCTGTGGTTCTGCGTCAATGGTAGACGAAGCAATGGACGTCTTGCGGACAGACCACTCTGCTGTAAACGGCGTCGAATGGTACGCGCAGACACTGAATGATGCGTTACAGACGCAATGTGCTGTGCTATGGTTCGGGATGTCACTGAGCGATCCGTCACTGCCATGCGCACAATTTGCCTATCAGCAAGTGCAGTGGTGCACCGAGGTGAATGCGATCTACCACGTCGGTCCGTCGTACCCTCCTGCATCCAACGGTCACATATCCGCATTACAGTTGTTTGGTTTCGTCCAACACGACTAGCGATTTCTCTGTATGATAATCCACAATCTCGGTAAGCCACTATCCTTCCTCTGTCGAACTCGGATACTTGATCAAACGATGTTCGCTGTTGTCTACGATGCATAACTGATCGTCTTGTGAAACAACCACAAGGTAAACACACGTGCCGAACGTACACTCGTCGAAATCGCCAAGCCTTAAATGGCGCTATGAGGTGGCACCACAGGCGCGCGCGATGTGCGTCTGCGCTGAGATTCTAATCAGTTGCATATCTCATCGCTGCAAACTCATGGTGTAAATTTCACTTGATTCGGATGCTTCCTTCAGGGTGTTGTATTTACGGTGGCCAGCAGTGTATTAAATACAAAATACTACTGTTAACATGCGAAAACTTAGCCAAAATAAACATTTCATCATTTGACTGTTAACATGCGAAAACTTAGCCAAAATAAACGTTTCGTCATTTGAAGCTATTTCCGTGTTCGTTTATTTTATTGTTTCCTATACGGCAAAAAATAGTGTCACTTTTGTTTCATTGATAATCATGCTACTAAAATACGTAGTTCTTGAGACAAGTGTAGCCAACGGGTCGTAGTGTTCCCTGACTGCCCCGTAGTAACTCATTGCGTTATCCGTTGCGACCTTTTCAAACTCAATCTGTTAAGGGATTGTTTCCTAAATTTTAGATGGGCCTAAACCTATACTCAAACAACGGGCAAAGTTAATCAGATAACCTACCGTCCAGTTACAACCTATGTGAATACGCAAACTTAAGTATTGTCACTTATCTTACTGTAATACACTTTACGGTCGCAGGTTCGAATCCTGCCTCGGGCATGGGTGTGTGTGATGTCCTTAGGTTAGTTAGGTTTAAGTAGTTCTAAGTTCTAGGGGACTTATGACCTAAGATGTTGAGTCCCATAGTGCTCAGAGCCATTTGAACCATTTGTAATACACTTCATTAATACGATTTGCTTGAATTGTCTAGCGATCCGAGGAAGAAGCATTCCTAGGCACCCTACATTAGACGAGTGGGCAGAACACAACAGAAAATACGACACGTGAACAGGTAAAATGTGATGACACACGGAATGAAGTTTACTCGATTCAAAGGTGGTGTAGACGACTCCACGTTGTTTAATGGACAATTGTGGTGACAGGTATGGGTTACAAAACTAAAACAAAATAAATTTGCAGAATCATAAAAACAACGACCCCTGTAACATCGCATAGACGCTAGGAATGAGAGAGGCAGAATTGTCTCAATACATTTTTGACAAGTTGATACTTTATTTGCTTATGAAGGAGTATACATTCTCGTGAGCAGAAATCAATAATTAAAATGTGTTACTGTAAGGAAATTAGTCGAGTGTTTGGTGTCTACTGCTACTTTATAGCACTTTCAAGCAGTTACTCGTGTTATCACACAGCAATAGTTGCTTTGCGAAGTAGCAGCTATTGCAGCTGGCGAGAAGACCTCCAGTCTGGACAGGCTACAGCCACGGGAGCTCTTCTCCCGACTTGAAACACGAGCTCGTCGTTGTTTAGCGAAACAACGTGAGTTGCGACGTCGTTCGTTTCGGATCCGCACGACAAGAGAATAGCTTCTCACGCAGCTCCACGTGCACTTTCTGCCGTTACACAACGCGAGCCCAAATGTCTCCGAGATCGCTCTGTAAATTAGAGAAGTGGGCCCAGCAGAGAAGCAGCGAGCTGGCGGTTTTCGCTGTCCACCTTCTTTCTCCTTTATCTCTGTCGCTGTAACTTCTGTCCGCTGTTCGTTGTTCCCGAAAGCACTTTGCATACCGCGTCGGTCAACACTCGGGCAACCCAAAACGTTCTTCTTTCCCACGGACGACGGTGTTGTATAATTGGGATGTGTGTGTGAGTGTGTGTGTGTGTGTGTGTGTGCGTGAGTGAGTGCGTGAGTGGGTGGGTGAATCACCACGCGCTTCTGTAACGGCTTAGAATATGTAGCAGCAATCTCGGTCGGTGGAAAACAACACGTGTCATTAAAAGATATTGTTTTGCGCTGCATTAAGATTCTAACGTTTAATGTCAAACGGCACGATTCGGAAAGAGGTTTGTACTGGTGCTTAACGGTCTATAAGCAAGATCTTTTCTTGGCTGTCTCTAAGCACAGAGCTGGAAGGACTCTGAGCGGCATCTAAAAACAATTCATAAGCATGCTTTCAAGTTTTCTACTCGATTTTTGTTTATATATCTATACATTTTGTAAATTAAAGTCTCTCGTTTCTCCACCTATGGATGAAGTCTAATCTCATCAACTTTTTCAGGGATTTTGATACGGTTTTTAGTTATAGAGAGACTCATTTACGAGGAAGGTTTGTCAGTACAAATTTCTTACCTCTGCGCCAGACAGTTCGTCATGCTGTAGCCATTTAATACAAACCGTGCAAAGTCAGGACCGGTCGCTAGTTCAGTATTGTTTTTTGTCAATGATGGAAACATTTAAGGGACCTACGAGACTGCCTGTCTCTCATTCTTTTCGTTTGAAGCAGCTAAAGATAAAATTAACATATTAGAAAAACGAAGTATATCACGTGTCCCTTAGCCTATTTGGCTAGGATTCTGTCATCATAGTAGCCTCCTCGTACGTGTCGTCTGCTGTAGCACGGCGCTCGATATCGTAGCATTGGTGTACCACAATCCTCCCTTCATCATGCTGCCGTCGATTCACACAAGTCGTTATATTATTGCTACTCTTCCACAAAGTTGTTTCTGAATTATGTATTAATATTTTAGGACATATATAAGGTAATCTTTAAACATTGTAGGTATTTATTATAAAATTAAAACACTATAATAAAAATTAGTATCAATATACATCGCCATACAATATTAACATAGTTGAGAAGGAAAAGCAGTATCGTCATGAACTAATAATATTTGCGAAGATTTGAAAATAATTATTATCACAGTTTCCTATTTGCTCATTATTAATTGCTGTAGATTACTTACATGATTACTTACTACTGTTATAACTTTACAGTGTAAATTGCCCTGAAGATGACCCCATCGTGGGTTGATACCGGTTGGCGACAAAATAAATAATGTGATTTTGACTGTTATTTTGAATAATTTATTATAAGTAAACCAATCGCTGTTATCTCCACGCAACAATATTTTCTAAAAATTTATGCATTCTACCAACTCAGGTAATTGGAGAACTTAAGACATTTAGGAAAATTAGTACTAATATTATGAAATTAAATACTAAAATATAGATTAATAGAAAATGTTTCCAACACAAGATTATTCCGAATTACGCTAAGAAAATTATTAATAAAAAATGCCATGTAACATATGATGTACAAAGGGGACGTAGTATTCTTTTCATGAAAAATGTGGTTAGGATGGCATACAAACAGAAAGATGCATACAAACAGAAAGATTGAAAGCACTTGCCCGCGAAAGGCAAAGGTCCCGAGTTCGAGTCTCGGTCGGGCACACAGTTTTAATCTGCAAGGAAGTTTCATATCAGCGCACACTCCGCTGCAGAGTGAAGATCTCATTCTGGAAACAGAAAGATTGTTTGAATACTAGAATGTATGAAATGGACTTTAAGATAAGTAATCTTTTATCACCATTAATATTTTCACTTGTTCTCAATGCATTTGATCAAAAGATAGATCAGTATAGAAAAAGCATTATAGAATTACAAGAGAAAAAAATACAAAAATTAATAAGCGAACAAATCGCTCCTAAATTAGAATTTTCTGAATACCACCATAAATTTAACCGAAGGTTTGCAAATCCAACCAAAATCGATTTTTCATCAGCTGAATTAAACTTACTTAATAAAGGATTAAGATTCAACATCCCCCCCCATAAATAATAATAAGAAGAAGAAACGAATTATTGCCGAAGTGAAAATAGAAAGTAAGAAAGCCAAATTAGACAACTGTGATACTTATAGAATAGCATTGGAAACCGAAAAAATAATTCAGAAAGAGAAAGATAAAAGTTATAGGGGAAATAAACAGGAAATTAGAATCGTTAAGACCATTAACAAAAAACTAATTACTAATAAATCAATCATTTCGAAAGCAGATAATGGCAACATGCTTGCAGTCATAACTGAAAGTGACTATATTTCCAAAATTAAAGAATTTTGTCAATAGAATGACATTAACGTAATTACAAAGGGCCCACTACCCAATTTTCAAGCAAAAATCGGAGAATGATAGACGAAAATGAAAATCTATTTCCTCCTACAGAAAAATTCCTTCTCAAAATAATGAACCCGCATATACCAAGTCTTAGGGCCCAAATAAAACTGCACAAACAAGGCAGGCCTATACGACCAATTGTTAATAACACAGGGTGTCTTTCATATAACCTCAACAAAAAACTGAATATGTTACTAAAACAATTTTATTTATATGGCGAGAACTATACAGTGAAAAACTCCTATGAACTAGTGACAGAAATACATAATATTAGAACATCGCTGACTGCTAAATTCGCCACATTAGATATAAAAAATTTGTATACTAATATACCAGTAACAGGAACTATCACAATAATTAGAGAGAATTTTATAGGTCACAACACTCTCAACCAAGAAGAGATAACTGAGATAATTAATTTACTCGAGGTAACCTTAAGTTTCAACTATTTTACCTTTAATGATCAAATTTATTAACAGAAAGAGGGTCTAGCCATGGGGAATTCACTAGCGGAAACAATAGCAGACATCTTTGTTAACAACAAAGAAATAACTTTCTTAAAAAGTCATCCTCATTTACGTCAAAAAGTAATATATTGCAAACGATACGTTGACGATAATTTAATATTATTTGACGGCACAACAGAAGAAATAGATACCTTGACAGAAATAATGAATAGTATCCATCCAAAACTTACGTTTACAGTGGAACACGAACAACTTAAAAGTATTAATTATCTGGACCTAATAATATATAACGATAATGGACAGCATACATTTGGCATATATCGTAAACCGACCAATACTGATACAATAATCCATGCCAAGTCATGCCACCCAATAAGATACAAAATAGATTTTTTCGTTTCGATGATAAATCGGTTGAATGAGATACCATTAATGCCAGAGCAGAGACAAAAAGAAATCAACATATTAAAACAAATAGCTGTATCCAATGGATACGATGACAAAATATAGTAGAGACAATACAAAAGAAAATACAGCCACAACGGCCCAAAATACCCCAAAAAAGAATTTTGTCGAAAATGCAATATATGGGGACGATATCAGATAAAATGAATAGACTATTTAAGGAATCAGACATTACGATAGCCCTTTCCTCGAACACCCTAGCAAATAGCCTTAGACATAGCATAGGAGATTTTAAAAATAAAATCTTCTCTACATCGGGCATCTACAAACTAACTGGCTAAGACTGTAAAAAAATCTACATTGGACAGAAAGGAAGAAATTTTACAACTAGGTTCAAAGAACGTACCACGGGAATAGCACGCAATAAATCGCTTTCGGACACCACCTAGATGCCGATAAACACACAGAAATTAATATACTTGTAGAAGAAAATCTAAGGGTATTGCATGTAGCTCAGAAGGGACCCATGATGGACCTCTTGGAAAATTTAGAGATCTTCCTGCACAATAAACAGGATCCAACGAGAATTCTTAATGAGCAAATAGTAAACTTTGATAATAATTATTTTGAAATCTTCGCAAACATCATTAGTTCATGACGATACTACAGATACTAATTTTTATTGTAGTGTTTTAATTTTATAATAAATACCTACAAAGTTTAAAGATTACCTTATATAAGTCCTAAAATATTAATATATAATTCAGAAACAACTTTGTGGAAGAGTATCCATAATATAACGACTTGTGTGAATCGACGGCAGCATGATGAAGGGAGGATTGTGGTACACCGATGCTACGATATCGAGTGCCGTGCTGCAGCAGACGACACGTACGAGGAGGCTACTATGATGACGGAATCCTAGCCAAATAGGCTAAGGTGCACCTGACATACTTCGTTCTCCTAATATGTTAATTTTATAATGGAGAATAAACTGATTTTAAAGTATTTTACTAACTACTAGCAACAACTTTTATGGATAGCAGCCAGAACACACCACAACAACGCACGCTGTGCAAAGATAACGCAGCAGCGGAAGACCATATAGATTGACAACAACATGACGGAAGAATCGTTACGGTACGCCATTACCATAACAACGAACGCCGGGCAAAGATGATATTACAGCAGACGACCTATACGAAGTGGCTACCATGACGACTAGGCTAGGGGGCGCTTGATATACAGGGTGTTACAAAAACGTACGGCCAAATTTTCAGGAAACATTCCTCACACACAAAGAAAGAAAATATGTTATGTGGACATGTGTCCGGAAACGCTTACTTTCCATGTTAGAGCTCATTTTATTACTTCTCTTCAAATCACATTAATCATGGAATGGAAACACACAGCAACAGAACGTACCAGCGTGACTTCAAACACTTTGTTGCAGGAAATATTCAAAATGTCCTCCGTTAGCGAGGATACATGCATCCACCCTCCGTCGCATGGAATCCCTGATGCGCTGATGCAGCCCTGAAGAATGGCGTATTGTATCACAGCCGTCCACAATACGAGCACGAAGAGTCTCTACATTTGGTACCGGGGTTGCGTAGACAGGAGCTTTCAAATGCCCCCATAAATGAGAGCCAAGAGGGTTGAGGTCAGGAGAGCGTGGAGGCCATGGAATTGGCCCGCCTCTACCAATCCATCGGTCACCGAATCTGTTGTTGAGAAGCGTAAGAAGACTTCGACTGAAATGTGCAGGAGCTCCATCGTGCATGAACCACATGTTGTGTCGTACTTGTAAAGGCACATGTTCTAGCAGCACAGGTAGAGTATCCCATATGAAATCATGATAACGTGCTCCATTGAGCGTAGGTGGAAGAACATGGGGCCCAATCAAGACATCACCAACAATGCCTGCCCAAACGTTCACAGAAAATCTATGTTGATGACGTGATTGCACAATTGCGTGCGGATTTTCATCAGCCCACACATGTTGACTGTGAAAATTTACAATTTGATCACGTTGGAAGGATGCCTCATCCGTAAAGAGGACATTTACACTCAAATGAGGATTTACACATTGTTGGATGAACCATTCGCAGAAGTGTACCCGTGGAGGCCAATCAGCTGCTGATAGTGCCTGCACACGCTGTACATGGTACGGAAACAACTGGTTCTCCCGTAGCACTCTCCATACAGTGACGTGGTCAACGTTACCTTGTACAGCAGCAACTTCTCTGACGCTGACATTAGGGTTATCGTCAACTGCACGAAGAATTGCCTCGTCCATTGCAGGTGTCGTCGTCGTTCTAGGTCTTCCCCAGTCGCGAGTCATAAGCTGGAATGTTCCGTGCTCCCTAAGACGCTGATCAGTTGCTTCGAACGTCTTCCTGTCGGGACAACTTGGTTCTGGAAATCTGTCTCGATACAAACGTACCGCGCCACGGCTATTGCCCCGTGCTAATCCATACATCAAATGGGCATCTGCCAACTCCGCATTTGTAAACATTGCACTGACTGCAAAACCACGTTCGTGATGAACACTAATCTGTTGATGCTACGTACTGATGTGCTTGATGCTAGTACTGTAGAGCAATGAGTGGCATGTAAAAACAAGCACTGATGTCAACATTACCTTCCTTCAATTGGGCCAACTGGCGGTGAATCGAGGAAGTACAGTACATACTGACTAAACTAAAATGAGCTCTAACATGGAAGTTAAGCGTTTCCGGACACATGTCCACATAACATCTTTTCTTTATTTGTGTGTGAGGAATGTTTCCTGAAAGTTTGCCCGCACCTTTTTGTAACACCCTGTATACTGTCACCCATGGCAACGGCGTCACTACCACAAAAGATAGAGGGCTCTGCTCTATCCACAAATGATGTGAAAAATGAATGGGGCAACAGTTATCTGAATTTTAAATAATTGTAAATTTCTCGAGATTTAATTGCTTATAATTATTATTTATTATGTTTTATATTACAACTGGAAAAAACTTTAAAATTTACGAATTTCTGCTTAAGCATGTAACTACCGTTGGTCACCGTGGAGGGCGTTACCGTCTGCCCACGTGTTGACCGTTATTTAAGCTCATGCAGAGAACCAGCCATGCATAGTTACCAACCGTGCACAGGCAGGAAGACGACCCCAGCGAGCGACCAAATGGGTATAAAAATCTGTTTATTTATGTAGCTTTGAATAATTGCTTGTAGTTTACATGCATGATTACTTACCAATATTATAACTTTATAGTGTAAATTGTCCTGAAGATGACCCCATCGCGGGTTGAAACCGGTTGGCGACAAAATAGATAATGCGACTGTGACAGTCATTTTGAATAATTGATTGTAAGTAAACCAATCGCTGTTATCTCAACGCAACTATAAAACTTCGGGAAAACATTTCTCGCTGACAACTTAGACAAAATGATGAAACGAAAAATCTTTCTCTTTTACTACATTTTTGCTTTACATGCAGCAAAATCGCAGCATCAGGGATAACGTTTTAATTCATTACTTCTTCGAATCTAACTGTATTCATGACAGAATTTGCAGACATATTCAAATGTAGCACTGAATGATGTTGTTGTTGTTGTGGTCTTCAGTCCTGAGACTGGCTTGTTGCACCTCTCCATGCTACTCTATCCTGTGCAAGCTTCTTCATCTTCCAGTACCTACTGCAACCTACATCCTTCTGAATCTGCTTAGTGTATTCATCTCTTGGTCTCCCCCTACGATTTTTACCCTCCACACTGCCCTCCAATACTAAATTGGCGATCCCTTGATGCCTCAGAACATGTCCTACCAACCGATCTCTTCTTCTGGTCAAGTTGTGCCACAAACTTTTCTCTTCTCCCCAGTCCTATTCAATACTCCCTCATTAGTTATGTGATCTACCCATCTAATCTTCAGCATTCTTCTGTTGCACCACATTTCGAAAGCTTCTATTCTCTTCTTGTCCCAACTATTTACCGTCCATGTTTCACATCCATACATGGCTACACTCCATACGAATACTTTCAGAAATGACTTCCTGACACTTAAATCTATACTCGATGTTAACAAATTTCTCTTCTTCAGAAACGATTTCCTTGCCATTGCCAGTCTACATTTTATATCCTCTCTACTTCGACCATCATCAGTTATTTTGCTCCCCAAATAGCAAAACTCCTTTACTACTTTAAGTGTCTCATTTCCTAATCTAATTCCCTCAGCATCACCCGACATAATTCGACTACATTCCATTATCCTCGTTTTGCTTTTGTTGATGTTCATCTTATATCCTCCTTTCAAGACACTGTCCATTCCATTCAACTGCTCCTCCAAGTCCTTTGCTGTCTCTGACAGAATTACAATGTCATCAGCGAACCTCAAAGTTTTAATTTCTTCTCTATGGATTTTAATACCTGCTCCGAATTTTTCTTTTGTTTCCTTTACTGCTTGCTCAATATACAGATTGAATAACATCGGGGGGAGGCTACAACCCTGTCTTACTCCCTTCCCAACCACTGCTTGCCTTTCATGTCCCTCGACTCTTATAATACTGAATATACTTGCAAAATTAAAACACTGTACGACACATTGTTCAGGAGATATAACGGCATAAACAATGAGCTTCGTAGGAACGGTAGGGTGAGATTCGCGACAGATAAATGTGTAGTATGTGTCGAAATATGTTAAGTATATCTAACATGAAAGTGCTGGCAGATTAAAACTGTGTACCAGGCCGAGACTCGAACTCGGGACCTTGGCTTATCGCGGGCAAGTGGTCTACCATCTGAGCTCCGCAAGCACGACTCACGATCTGTCCTCACAGTTTTAGTTCCGACAGTACCTCGTATCCTACCTTCCAGGAGCGCAAGCTCTGCAAGGTCTGCAGGAGAGCTTCTTCGAAGTTTGGAAGGTAGCAAGCGAGATACTGGCGGAATTAAAACTGTGAGGAGGAGTTCTGAGTTTAGCTTGAGTAGCTCAGATGGTAGAGCACTTGACCGTGAAAGGTAAAGGTCCTGGGTTCGACTCACAGTTTTAATCTGCCAGGAAGTGTCACATCAGCGCTCATTCCGCTGCAGAGCGAAAATTTCGTTCTCGATACATGTGACAAGTGCGTACTCTAGCAAAGCCACGACTAAGAAGCTCCTCCTAAACCGTTCTATTGATTTCAACCAAATTTGGTACACATATTACTTACTGCGAGGGTTGCCCAGAAAGAAAATTCCGATCGATTTCGCAATGGAAACCACAGTGAAAATAAAACAATGTTTTATTTACAACAGTTTGGTAGACCTTCCAGATACTTCTCTACCTAGTCACCGCTCCAACTTACACATTTGTCTTAGAATTGTACCAAATTTCCCACACCCTCGTCGTAGAAGACAGCCGCTTGTACTTTCCGCCAATTCTCTGCGCCGGTCTTCAGCTCGATCTTTGTGACAGAATATTGACTTCAAAGCCAGCGGTTCGTGTGAGCAGAGATGAAAGTCAGAGGGGCTGCATGATGGGTGACCAAATACTTACGAGGCCTGTTCAGAAAGTAAGCTCCGATTGATTGCCAAATTGAAACCACAGTGAACATCAGAAATGTTTTACTTGTAACAATTAGCTACACCTTTCAGCTACTTCTCTACGTAGTCGCCGTTCTGACTTAGACTTTTTTCATAGCGTTGTACCAACTTTTCAATAGCCTCATCATAGAAGGCAGCCGCCAGTGCTTTCCGCCAATTCTCCACGCTGGCCTACACCTCGTTGTCTGTGTCAAAATGTTGTCTTCAAAGACAGCGGTTCATGTGACCAGAAACTCAGGGGGAGACAATTGCGGACTGTATTGTGGGTAATCTAACATTTCCATTTGAAAACGATGCAGGAGCATCTTCATTGCCCCTGCAGAATGCGGCTGAGAATTGTCGTGAAGACGAAACAGCACGACAGTTATGTAATGTTAGCTGCATAGCTTCAGGCGCAATTTCTCACCAGGCCCTCGTACTTGGCGGCAGACACTATTTTCTAGACATCTTTACGCACTCACTGCGAGCTCAGAAATGGGGTTATACTAGAGACACTACCCAACACATCTGTGCAAAGCTTTATCGGATTTTCATAGTCGTTTCCATTTCGCGACCGATCGGAGCTTACTTTCTGAACGCCCCTCGTACCATCGGATACACTGCAGGAGCCGTTTCACTGCTCCTACAGCGTGCGGCCGACAGTTGTCATGAAGAAGGAAATGCACGATAGTTACGTTCTGTGGAGTTGCATGAAATCAGGCGAAATCTATTGGCGGGAGACACAATTTTCTAGGCGTCTTTGCGCTCAGAATTGCAAAGAGAGACGTGACGCCATTGACGGGTATACTTGAGACACTGACCAACAGGTCTGTGCCAAGCTTCACCGGATTTTCGATGTGGCTTCCATGTCGCGGCCGATGGAAACTTACTTTCTGGTTACCCCTCGTATCTGGAAAGGAATACTGTGGGTTTAAAAACTAGCAACCTCTTATTGGTGTGAAGGTTGTAAGATGGCTATTTCTTGATGATGTTATTGGATGTGTTAATATTTGTAAAGGAAAATGATATATTTGAAGAATTGTGGTAAGAGAAACAGTTGTTAGGTAACAATATCTGTGTCTGCCATGACAGCACTGTGGAGTAGTAGAATCTTTAGCAGCCAGTAGTGGACAGCTGCCGCGTGCAGTAGATGGATTTCGTTGAGTGCACAGCGTAATGCATGGACGCACTTTTGGAAGTACGTGAGTTGAATATTTATTACGAGGAGGAATGATGACTCAGAACTATGGCTGGATAGCACACGGACATAAAAAATGGTTCTGAAATGAAGAAAAAGGTATTATTTGGTGACGCAAAAAGTTTATTTTCAATTTTGTGGACTTGTATTATTGGACTAATTCACCCTCGTCACTCAGTTTTTGATCATTATTCTTTTGACTGATCTTCTGAGTTAAGTTGCCGTACTATGGAAGTTATTAGATTAAATGAATTTTCATATTAGAGTCTATAATAGTTTTCTTTGATAAGTATTTTTCTAACTGAAATTTCAGAACGTAAAGGTTGAGTCATGTGTCTCATGGACATTCTATGTCAAGATCATGAAGTTAGTTTCCCTAGATCAGCTGTAGTTAGTTTTAGCAGTAAACGGCCGTGTTGCCGTTTCTGCCAGTACTTCATTTTGCAGGTGAGATTCATGACACGTGATGATTTCGTTTCCTTAGCGCAGTATAGGTTCTGCCAGTATCTTTATTTCACCAGGGCCACGTGTGTTTCAGGTTACATTCTCATACAGGTCGACATTACTGTTTGTGGCTTTTTATACAGTTACCGTTTTTTTTTTTCAAACAGTTCGCACTGACCATGTATACGGAGCGTGATATTTTTAATTTTCTTGTTTATTTGCTTATGAGATCGGTTTTCACACACTCAGGATTCTTTTAATTTTAATGTAAGTGATCTACCTTTGAGCACATTTAGGTAGTCGGTTCACAGTCCTATGTTTGTATTTACGATAAAACACACTCAAGTAAACAACTGAAAGAAAAACAGCCCTCGGTCACTATATTTAAACGAATTAACCGGGTTTCAACACTGCTAGGAGTGTGCAAAAAGTTTTGCAACCTGCACCACGCAAGTAACGAGCACCGCTTACTGGCTCGCCATCAGTTTTCTTTATCTTAAATATCTTTATGACTAATGCCCTTTTGGCATATTTATTATTTTATAAATGACATAAGTACGATAATTCCGTACTTATCCTCTACTATACGTTTTTAGTCATAATTCTGTAACCATGTTATAGAATATAGACCATTCTTTGATTTAAATTCTGAGGAAGACACTCCTAGCAGTCTTGAAACCCGGTTAATTCGTTTAAATATAACGACCGAAGGTTGTTTTCTTTCAATTGCAACTATTCACGGTCTCCGAACGTGCAGCCATGTACTCACTTACAGCCATGTACTCACAAGGTGACAACTTGGGGAGAGAAGATGGTGAGGATGGGACGGACAGAAAGGGTCCTTCCCTCCTCACGCCAGCCTGCGTGCATTTCGGCCTCCACTAGTAACATGGTGTTGGCTCTTCTGCCAACACAACATGAACTAACAGGATGAAGATTAGATGGATGAATAGAGGGGTGAGGAGGAGATAGACAGACAGAATGGGGGAGGAGTTGGATAGACAGAGGGAAGGAAGAGATGAACTAACACGGGAGAAGGAGAGATGGACTAAGACAAGAGAAGAGGAGATGGGTTTAGAGGACCCTGTCGTGATGGCTATAAAAGGGGGAACAAAAGATTGACACAGAGAGAGGGAAAAAGGAGGTGGACTACCAGAAGATTGGAAGAATTACATATCCGCACAACACCGGGCACACAGCTATTTTGGTATAAGAGCCGAAAGTAGTCAAAACACTACAAAAAAGACAAGGCAGGTCCGTGGTCGTAGGCGTAGTATTATCAAGAGCCGAGCAGCTGGTGCCGTCTTACAAGTGCGTCAGAGGACGACCCCTGGCACCCTGCAGGGCTCTGCCCACAGCGGAAGCCGGTAGCTGGCAGTGGGAGCCTTCGCCGCCGCCGCAGCCGCCTCTGCCGTGAGGGTGGCGCTCGACAACAGCCGCCGCTCTGTCGGCGACGAAGCGACGCGCAGCGCCGAGACGCGGCGGGGCGCTACCGCGAAAGAGTTTTCGTTCGGCTTTTTGTCCGTTTGCCTCACTTTTAATTAATGCGGCCACAGGGAACAGTGGCGGTGCGCGGGGCCCGCACCCGCTCCCAGCGCCGGCGGTAGCGTCAGCGGCGGGAACGGGAAGCTGCGCGGGGACTCCCCGCTGCAGCCGCCACTAATGAGGTGCGCCGCCATTTGTCATCGCGCGGCCGCCGGCCAGCTTTGTAGACGCCGTCGCCGTCGCCTCTAATGATGAGAGCGGAGGCGGCGGCGGGGGCGGACGTGGAGGCGGCAGCGGAAGGCGGCGCCGGTAAAAATAAAGCCGGCCCAGGCGAGCAGCCGCGGAGGCTGCACTTCCTCCGCTTGGCAGGCGCCATCTCACGCCCACGTGAGGTGAGGCTTCCTGCGCGGGATTCATCTGAGCCGTTCCTTGTCAGCGCCTCCTCGCCCCCGAGCTGCACCCCGTCACCTTCCACGCGCGCCATCTGCCCCCACGCATCTGTTCCTCGCCCGGTCCCTTACGGCTTCACCTGAGGTGCCTTACATACTCCTTACCCTACCGCCTGTCACTGATAAACGTACTCTTATTTTTACGACTCAACAGTCTTCTAATTACACATTGGTTGGAACGCTGATGACCATCACTACTTGAAAGACAGGCGGCATTTTGCAATCCTGGTCAATAAAATTACACCAGGAAGAATAACAAACAACGTATTTTACGCATTATGCGAAGACAATGTAACAGAGTATAGGATTTTAATTTTTTATTGTATTGGGGTATATAGGGAGCGAATTTTTGTGCCATTATTTTAATAAGGAATCTAATATACACTGGTGGTCATTAAAATTGCTACACCACGAAGGTGATGTGCTACAGACGCGAAATTTAACCGACAGGAAGCAGATGCTGTCATATGCAAATGATTAGCTTTTCAGAACATTCACACAAGGTTGGCACCGGTGGCGACATCTACAACGTGCTAACATGAGGAAAGTTTCCAACAGATTTCTCATACACACAACAGCAGTTGACCGGCGTTGCCTGGTGAAACGTTGTTGTGATGCCTCGTGTAAGGAGGAGAAATGCGTACCATCACGTTTCCGACTTTCATAAAGGTCGGATTGTAGCCTATCGTGATTGCGGTTTATCGTATCGCGGCATTGCTGCTCGCGTTGGTCGAGATCCAATGACTGTTAGCAGAATATGGAATCGGTGGGTTCAGGAGGGTAATACGGAACGCCGTGCTGGATCCCAACGGCCTCGTATCACTAGCAGTCGAGATGACAGGCATCTTATCCGCATGGCTGTAACGGATAGTGCAGCCACGTCTCGATCCCTGAGTCAACTGATGAGGACGTTTGCAAGACAACAACCGTCTGCACGAACATTTCGACGGCGTTTGCAGCAGCATGGACCATCAGCTCGGAGACCATAGCTGCGGTTACCCTTGACGCTGCATCACAGACACGAGCGCCTGCGATGGTGTACTCCACGACGACGGACCTGGGAGCACGAGAGGCAAAACATCATTTTTTTTCGGATGAATCCAGGTTCTGTTTACAGCATGATGATGGTCGCATCCGTGTTTGGCGACATCGCGGTGTACGCACATTGGAAGCGTGTATTCGTCATCGCCATACTGGCATATCACCCGGCGTGATGGTATGGGGTGCCACTGGTTACCCGTCTCGGTCATCTCTTGTTCGCACTGACGGCACTTTAAACAGAGGACGTTACATTTCAGATGTGTTACGATCCGTGGCTCTACCCTTCATTCGATCCCTGCGAAACCCTACATCTCAGCAGGATAATGCACGCCTGCATGTTGCTGGTCCTGTACGGGCCTTTCTGGATACAGAAAATGTTCGACTACTGCCCTGGCCAGCACATTCTCCAGCTCTCTCACCAACTCAAAACATCTGGTCAATGGTGGCCGAGCAACTGGCTCGTCACAATACGCCAGTTACTACTCTTGATGAACTGTGGTACCGTGTTGAAGCTGCATGGGCAGCTGTAGCTGTACACGCCATTCAAGCTCTGTTTGACTCAATGCCTAGGCGTATAAAGGGCGTTATTACGGCCAGAGTTGGTTGTTCTGGGTACTGATTTCTGAGGATCTATGCACCCGGATTGCGTGAAAATGTAATCACATGTCAGTTCTAGTATAGCGTATTTGTCCAATGAATACCCTTTTATTATCTGTATTTCATGTTGGTGTATCAATTTTAATGGCTAGTAGTGTATGAAAGTGAATATTTGTTTCTGCGTCTTCTACACGTTCCTACATCACTCGACCGATTACTAATGAAACTTTGGTTAGTCCGGATGGAACAACTAGCCTACTGTCACCAGTCACTGTTTACTTACCTCCACAACGTGTTTCAAAGGTTTAAACCTCTATCATGAGGTGGATTTGTGTCTGATAGTATGACGTGTATGTATTACGACTTTGGGGTAACATGAGGCACTGTCTAGTGGAGAAACAAAAGACTATTTCAGAACATTGTTTTGGAGACGTTTCTGACTAAAAATTAAACCTAAACGTAAATTTTAAAATAAAACCTAAATAATCCTGTCGGTAGAACATCCACAACTGAGCATTATAGCAGAGGTTGAAAATACCGCTTCAATTGTAAATTACTTAATTTTCACACGAGCAGTTTCGGACTTTTATAAGCCCATCCTCAGGTGTCGTAGCTGTGCTGTGGTCCCGAGTGTGGCGCGTACCAGGCGCGGTGTGCTGCCTATGAGCGCAGAACAGGGGACCACAGTACAGCTGCGACACCTGAGGATAGACTTACAGCAGCCCGAAACCGGTCTTGTGAAAAATAAAGTAATTTACAACCGAAGCATTATTTACAACCTCTGCTAAAATGAAACAAGTAAAATATAATACCTCCACTGGTTACAGACTCCTTTCTCTGTCGCAATACATTACATATAAACTGTTACAATTTACAATTTGCAAAGAAAGATGTTGACTGCAAACTACGATGTGCAAAGAACAATTAGACAATTAGCAATAACAGAAGCATTATCTGGAATTACAAAGAACATATGGCAAGACACTTTAGTTCTGGGTAAGTTTTAAGGCTTTGTGAACATCTTTAGTTCAGTTGATGAACACATACGTTATTTCAAGTGCTATACAAGCCTTGTTTGTCTATTCTATGTGGCTGAACTTCGGCAATTCTTATTTAATCAGGTAACATGTTACAAACCTTAAGTGGAATAATTATAGTGTCAACAATGCTAAAATTATATACAAAAAACAACGCTGGCTGTAGTACTTTCAACCAAATTTTGTACACACCTTAGCCATTACTTTTATAATTCTTTGAGAGGGGGGGGGGGGGGGGGTAATATGTCTCATCCAGTACTAGTGGTGTGGGTGGGAGTGAGTAGATGTTATGTGCCAAAATATGCGACAATGACAGATAGTAGTATGAAATGCCTGTTTTTGGTGGTTCCTACATTTATTGATGACAGTCACAACTTGTAAATAGGCTGTTTAGGTTTTTATGTTGGTAACGCCACGTAACGCTCTATATGAAAATCGCTGACTGTGCTGTGTGCAGTCTGTGGCAGTTTGGCATTGTTGAAATATTCGCTATTGTAGTGTTGGCCAGTTGGCTGTTAACAGCGCGTAGCGTTGTGCAGTTGGAGGTGAGCCGCCAGCAGTGGTGGACGTGGAGAGAGAGATGCCAGAGTTTTGAGAGGTTGCCATTAGCGGACGATCTGGACGTGTGTCCACCAGAAAGAGGAAATTTGTAAAGATGAATGTCATGAACTGATATATATATGATGACTATTGAACACTATTAAGGTAAATATGTTGTTTGTTCTCTATCAAAATCTTTCACTTGCTAACTATGGCTATCACTAGTTGGTGCCTTCAGTAGTTAGAATATTTTATTTTGCTTGCAGTAGTGGCGCTCGCTGTATTGCAGTAGTTCGAGTAACGAAGATTTTTGTGAGGTAAGTGATTCATGAAAGGTATAGGTTATTGTTATTCAGGGCCATTCTTTTGTAGGGATTATTGAAAGTCAGATTGCGTTGCGCTAAAAATATTGTCAGTTTAGTGATGATCAGAATAAGTAAAGAGATAAATCTCTGGGTACGTTCAGTTTTGCTCAGCCGTTTGAAAATCATATAAGGTTAGAGTTTTTCGAGCACTGTCATTTATAAATTTTTCGAAGGGGACGTCTCAAACTGCGTTCCACACCTACAGTTCTGGATGGTAGAGTTGGAGGGGAAAGGGGCGGAGGGGGGAGGGATGCTTGCAAAGACTGTGACATATCAGCATATCCCTGCAACGCATGACAGGATTTCTACGAAAATTGGTACTCATCACTTGCCTCTGTAAAAATTTTCCGTGACATGAAAGACATCGATACCGCCACACATGGCTGATGTTTTGGATAATAAAATGGTAATATAATAGCACATCTCGGGAATGCCTCGAGCAATTCCAACTAGATTTGATATATACGTGACTCATTATTTGCATAAAAGTACTGTGGGAGCCATTGTAAGTAGGCTGTTTAGGTTTCTGTGTTGGTAACGCCACGTAGCGCTCTCTAATAAAATCGCTGACTGCGCTGTGTGCAGTCTGTGGCTGGTTGGACTCATTGTTGCAAGTTTTTTCGCTAGTGTAGTGTTGGGCAGTTGGATGTGAACACCGCGTAGCGTTGGGCAGTTGGAGGTGATCCGCCAGGAGTGATGGATGTGAGGAGAGAAATCCGTGTGTCCGTCAGAAAAAGGAAATCTGTGAAACTGGATGTCAATATATGTGTATACAGGGTGAGTCACCTAACGTTACCGCTGGATATATTTCGTAAACCACATCAAATACTGACGAATCGATTCCACAGACCGAACGTGAGGAGAGGGGCTCATGTAATTGGTTAATACAAGCCATAAAAAAATGCACGGAAGTATGTTTTTTAACACAAACCTACGTTTTTTTAAATGGAACCCCGTTAGTTTTGTTAGCACATCTGAACATATAAACAAATACGTAATCAGTGCCTTTTGTTGCATTGTAAAATGTTAATTACATCCGGAGATATTGTAACCTAAAGTACGCACGTGGTTTCCGTTTTCAATTACGGAGTGGAATAGAGTGTGTCCCGACATGTCAGGCCAATAGATGTTCAATGTGGTGGCCGTCATTTGCTGCACACAGTTACAATCTCTGGGGTAATGAATGTCGTACACGCCGCAGTACATCTGGTGTAATGTCGCCGCAGGCTGCCACAATACTTTGTTTCATATCCTCTGGGGTTGTAGGCACATCACGGTACACATTCTCCTTTAACGTATCGCACAGAAAGAAGTCCAGAGGTGTAAGATCAGGAGAACGGGCTGGCCAATTTATGCGTCCTCCACGTCCTATGAAACGCCCGTCGAACGTGTACCTCACCCCTCA
The DNA here is from genome assembly GCF_021461395.2 of Schistocerca americana. Taxonomy (NCBI): domain Eukaryota; kingdom Metazoa; phylum Arthropoda; class Insecta; order Orthoptera; family Acrididae; genus Schistocerca; species Schistocerca americana. The sequence goes on along the minus strand of NC_060122.1, from coordinate 805,837,864 downwards.
TGGTAATGTACATGTGCGTCAGTGAAAAAGACCAATAAAAAGGTGGTAGCATGTGGACGTAATGTGCTGTTCCAGTCTCTTCTGTACCTAAGGTCCATCACCGTTCCCTTTGGATCCCTACGTAATTCGGTGCTCTCCGATACACACAATCGAACAGCGGAGGAGTGGTACTCAAGCGTCAACTTTAGGTTACAATATCTCCGGATGTAATTAACATTTTACAATGCAACAAACGGCACTGATTACGTATTTGTTTATATGTTCAGATGTGCTAACAAAACTAACGGGGTTCCATTTAAAAAAACGTGGGTTTGTGTTAAAAAACATACTTCCGAGCATTTTTTTATGGTTTGTATTAACCAGTTACACTAGCCCCTCTCCTCACGTTCGGTCTGTGGAATCGATTCGTCAGTATTTGATGTGGTTTACGAAATATATCCAGCTGTAATGTTAGGTGACTCACCCTGTATATGATGACTTTGGAACATTATTAAGGTAAATACGTTGTTTGTTATTTATCCAAATCTTTCATTTGCTGACTATATGCCTATCAGTAGATAGTGCTTTCAGTACTTACAATGTTTTATTTAGCTGGCAGTATTAGCACACGCTGTATTGCGGTAGTTCGAGTAACGAAGATTTTTGTGAGGTAAGTGATTTGTGAAGGGCATAGCTTATTGTTAGTCAGGGCCATGGTTTATTGAAAGTCAGACTGCGTTGCGCTAAAATATTGTGTGCCAGTTTAGTATTGATCAGAATAAGCAAAGAGAAAACTGTCTCAACCGGCCTCTGTGGCAGAACGGTTCTAGGCCCTTCAGTCCGGAACCGCGCTGCTGCACCGGTCGCAGGTTCGAATCCTGGCTCGGGCATGGATGTGTGTGATGTCCTTAGGTTAGTTAGGTTTAAGTAGTTATAAGTCTAGCGGACTGATGACCACAGATGTTAAGTCCCATCGTGCTTAGAGCCATTTGAACCATTTGAGCTAAAACTCCCTCAGTACGTTCAGTTTCACTCTGGAGTTTGAAAATCAAGTAACGCAGAAGTTTTACCAGCACAGTCATCCTTTACAATGAAAGGCTAAGTTTCACCATATACTCCTGCTACTGCAGAGAGACGGTGTAAGGGTGAGAAAGGGTACTATGTGCAAACGTTCGAAAACGACTTGGTGGTATTTCGTTCAATGACTAGTTGACTTGGAACACTTTAGAAGTATGAAGCACGAACTGTCTCTCGTTCGCGCTGTTCAGAGCTTCACCAAATCGCGTTCTGGCGCAACAGATCGTGTCACACTGCTCAGTCCCAGAGGTACATTTGAAGTCCTCCATAGAGTTACATAAGAAATGTGTGATAGGTGTGAGATATGTTAAATGTATAAACTGATCATTGTAAACCCGTCCAGGCGATAGTAGCGTCACCTGGTGGGGAATGACTGCTAGTCAGACACACGCACCGTGCATGTAATATCAGTATGCGTGCTGTCCGTGTATAAGTTGGAGAAGTCGCGCAATCTACCTGAGTTTAACCGAGGGAAGATTGTGATGTCCCGGAGGTTCGGCACGAACATTACGAAAATTACACGATCTGTCGGGTGTCGACGAGTGCCGTGGCGAGTGTCTTCAAAACGTGGCGAAACTAAGGTGAAACCCTGTCCGGAAGAGCCGGCCGCTATGACCGAGCGGTTCTAGGCGCTTCAGTCCGGAACCTCGCGACTGCTACGGTCGCAGGTTCGAATCGCGCCTCGGGCATGGTTGTGTGTGATGTCTGCAGGTTAGGTTTAAATACTTCTTAAGTTCTAGGGGGCTGATGACGTCAGATGATAAGTCCCATAGCGCTCGGAGCCATTTGAACCCGTCAGAAGTCTTGGAGTTCGGCGGTGACCCCTCATTACAAATGTCGTAGGGTGGGCAGATTCTAAAACAGAACAGGCAGTGAACTGTGGCGGAACTAACATCACACTTTAATGTTGGGCAGAGTACAAGTGTGTCTGAACACACAGTGCACAGAACACTCCTAATGATGGGCCTCCACAGCCGACGACCCATGTGTGTGCCAATCTTAACACCACTATATCGGCAACTGAGACTGAAATTGGAGCGTGATCATCGGCACTGGACGCTTCCATAGTGGAAGAGCGTTGCATGGTCTGATGAACGCCGATACCCTCTTCATCATATCGATGTGAGGACGCGAATCTGTCTTTCTTCCAGGGGAACAGCTCCTTGACACCTGCACTGCAGGACGGAGACAAGCTGGCGGTCGCTGCATTATGCTCTGGGGAACATTCACGTGGGCATCCATAGGTTCAGTGAAGCTCGTGCAAGGCACCGTGATGGCCAAGTAGGATCGAACCCTGATTGCAAACCACGTACACTGCTTCTTGACGATCATGTTCCCCGGCGGCAGTGCCATTTTTCAACAAAATAATGTGCCATGTCAGAATGCTAGAAGTAAGACGGAGTGGTTCGAGGAACACAGTGGCGAGTTCCAACTGGTATGCTGCCACCCATCTTGCCAGATCTGAATCTGGTCGAAATGCAGGAAGATCTGCAGCAGATAGGCACTTGGTGCAGGGAGTTGCAACTGACCCTTAACATAGACAAATGTAATGTATTGCGAATACATAGAAAGAAGGATACTTTATAGTATGATTATATGATAGCAGAACAAACACTCGTTGCAGCTACTTCTGTAAAATATCTGGGAGTATGCGTACGGAAAGATTTGAAGTGGAATAATCATATAAAAAGCCGGCCGCCGTGGCCGTGCGGTTCTAGGCGCTTCAGTCTGGAACCGCGTGACCGCTACTGTCACAGGTTCTAATCCTGCCTCGGGCATGAATGTGTGTGATGTCCTTAGGTTAGTTAGGTTTAAGTAGTTCTAAGTTGTAGGGGACTGATGACCAAAGTGCTCCCATAGTGCTCAGAGCCATTTGAGCCAATCATATAAAATTAATTGTTGGTAAGGCGGGTACCAGGTTGAGATTCATTGGGAGAGTCCTTAGAAAATGTAGTCCATCAACAAAGGAGGTGGCTTACAATACACTCGTTCGACCTATACTTGAGCATTGCTCATCAGTGTGGGATCCGTACCAAGTCGGGTTGACAGAGGAGATAGAGAAGATCCAAAGAAGAGCGGCGCGTTTCGCCAGAGGGTTATTTGGTAAGCGTGATAGCGTTACGGAGATGTTTAGCAAACTCATGTGGCAGACTCTGCAAGAAAGGCGCTCTGCATCGCGGTGTAACTTGCTGTCCAGGTTTCGAGAGGGTGCGTTTCTGGATGAGGTATCGAATATATTGCTTCCCCCTACTTATACCTCCCGAGGAGATCGCGAATGTAAAATTAGAGAGATTCGAGCGCGCACGGAGGCCTTCCGGCAGTCGTTCTTCCCGCGAACCATACGCGACTGGAACATTAAAGACAGGTAATGACAGTGGCACGTAAAGTGCCCTCCGTCACACGCCGCTGGGTGGCTTGCGGAGTATAAATGTAGATGTAGATGTACATGTACATGTAGATATCTGGGATACTATTGAACGTTGCGTCAGAGCTCGTCGCCCCCTCGCCGAAATTTACAGGAATTAAGTGACATGTGCAGATCGGTGCCAGCTCCCTCCAGCGACTTACTTATGCCTCAGTGCTTCCATGCCACGCCACTTTGCCGCTGTTATCCGTGCCAAACACAGGTGGACATACCAGCTATTAGGTAGGTGGTCGTATTGTTCTGGTTGATCGGCGTATGCTGTGTGTGCTTCCTAATTGTCGTCAGGAGCATTTCTCTGGCATTCCAGTAGGTATTTGAAATTTGGTTTCTGCAATCTGTAGCTGGATTCAGCGCAAAAATAAAGAAAAAACTGCTCATCACGTCTTTCATGTGAGGCCGAGCGTCAACAGAAAGCGCCAGCTTGTTTCCCATTACAAACCAAATCATTTCTAAAGCAGTATTTTACGTGCCCTTTCTATAGAGCGGTCGTACATGTATCTCCTGCGACATCGATTTTGTAGGTATGTATTGACAGAGGTAGTAAGAAATGAAAAATAACCAGTACTCCAGCGGAGATTGAGCAGCGCTGCCGCACGGCGTTAGTAGTCAATGCGGGCCAGGGCTGTGCTATCGCTGCTGCAGCACTGATTATTTTTAGTCCGCCCCCGGTAGATGAGTGGTCAGCGTGACAGAATGTCAATGCTAAGGGCCCGGGTTCGATTCCCGGCTGGGTCGGAGATTTTCTCCGCTCAGGGACTGGGTGTTGTGTTGCCCTAAACAAATAGAGCCCGCCTCCACGTGGCGGGACACGGGCAACGGTGTGAGTGGGGACGGGAGCCGGTGTGGTGTTACTTTCAGTCACTCCGGACACCGGACCCAGTCACAGCGGCTAAGTGGCAACATACGACCCAACATAAGAAATTAGACGGTGGGTCATGAAATATAAGCAGCTAGCGAAAAATAAAGTGTCCTTATCATCATCCTTTCATCCCCATCGACGCGCAAGTCGCCGAAGTGGCGTCAAATAGAAAGACTTGCACCAGGCGAACGGTCTACGCGACGGGAGGCCCTCATCACACGGCGTCATCCTCATCCTTAATGTTTCACGACCTCTGTTAATGCATATCGAGAAAACGAATGTCGCAAGAGATATATCTGGGATCGCTCTCTTGAGTGGGCACGTAAAATTCTGCTTCAAAAGTAATTTCGTTTGTAATGGTGAAACCTTCCCGTCTCCTCTATATCTCTTTTGTTACGCAACTTTCCCTTCTACAATAACCTGTGAAATCTTCCCTCAGGACTTCTATCTCTTTTCTTAATAATAACAAATGAAATCTTCCCTTTGAAATTAATTCTCTTTCTCAATTATAATACGTGCAATCTTCGCATAAAAATTTAAGTGCTGCCTATTAAAAGTGATTTTCTGATTATTTCGACGAAACATAGAATGTGTCGTCGACGTGGCCCTCAGTCGTTACCTGCAATAGCCCAAAACTGTTCCTTACCTTTCTTTTTTACACTGTTACTGGGTCGCCATCTGACTGCCAAATCGAACTGTTACATGAATATACTTTCTCTGTTTTACTATACTCTATTAGCTGCTGGTGGGCTGTCATAATAAGTGGCTGTATTTACTACCAAAGCTGACGTTATTCCTTAATTAATTTGACTGAAGTTACGTAATTCACAGTTAAACTTTTTCTTGACAACAATAACATTTTGCAAAGTTTTACGTTGATGGTTTTTGCGGTGGATTATAATCAGTAATGCAATATTGCTGACAAAAATTGATTATATCCTGAAAACGATTTTTCAAATATTTACTGTTGGTAATGAAATGATTTTACAAACCTTCAAATGGGACTTACTTTTTACAATAATCTTACAACTAGCATTGCGCAAACATACTGTGGTGTCACCGCCAGACACCACACTTGCTAGGTGGTAGCCTTTAAATCGGCCGCGGTCAGGTAGTATACGTCGGACCCGCGTGTCGCCACTGTCAGTGATTGCAGACCGAGCGCCGCCACGCGGCAGGTCTAGAGAGACTTACTAGCACTCGGCCCAGTTGTACAGCAGACTTTGCTAGCGATGCTACACTGACACATACGCTCTCATTTGCCGAGACGATAGTTAGCATAGCCTTCAGCTACGTCATTTGCTACAACCTAGCAAGGCGCCATTATCAATAGATATATAACTTGTGATGCCTGTACCGTCAGACAGATGTACACCACTTATTAACTTTAATCCATAAGTGGTGTACATCGGTCTGACGGTACAGGCATCACAAGTTATATATCTATTGATAATGGCGCCTTGCTAGGTTGTAGCAAATGACGTAGCTGAAGGCTATGCTAACTATCGTCTCGGCAAATGAGAGCGTATGTGTCAGTGTAGCATCGCTAGCAAAGTCTGCTGTACAACTGGGCCGAGTGCTAGTAAGTCTCTCTAGACCTGCCGCGTGGCGGCGCTCGGTCTGCAATCACGGACAGTGGCGACACGCGGGTCCGACGTATACTACCGGACCGCGGCCGATTTAAAGGCTACCACCTAGCAAGTGTGGTGTATGGCGGTGACACCACACATACCTTCAGTAGTCTTGAGTTTCTCAAAAAAATAATTCAATAATATTAGTTCCTCTTATGATAATACACTCCTGGAAATTGAAATAAGAACACCGTGAATTCATTGTCCCAGGAAGGGGAAACTTTATTGACACATTCCTGGGGTCAGATACATCACATGATCACACTGACAGAACCACAGGCACATAGACACAGGCAACAGAGCATGCACAATGTCGGCACTAGTACAGTGTATATCCACCTTTCGCAGCAATGCAGGCTGCTATTCTCCCATGGAGACGATCGTAGAGATGCTGGATGTAGTCCTGTGGAACGGCTTGCCATGCCATTTCCACCTGGCGCCTCAGTTGGACCAGCGTTCGTGCTGGACGTGCAGACCGCGTGAGACGACGCTTCATCCAGTCCCAAACATGCTCAATGGGGGACAGATCCGGAGATCTTGCTGGCCAGGGTAGTTGACTTACACCTTCTAGAGCACGTTGGGTGGCACGGGATACATGCGGACGTGCATTGTCCTGTTGGAACAGCAAGTTCCCTTGCCGGTCTAGGAATGGTAGAACGATGGGTTCGATGACGGTTTGGATGTACCGTGCACTATTCAGTGTCCCCTCGACGATCACCAGTGGTGTACAGCCAGTGTAAGAGATCGCTCCCCACACCATGATGCCGGGTGTTGGCCCTGTGTGCCTCGGTCGTATGCAGTCCTGATTGTGGCGCTCACCTGCACGGCGCCAAACACGCATACGACCATCATTGGCACCAAGGCAGAAGCGACTCTCTTCGCTGAAGACGACACGTCTCCATTCGTCCCTCCATTCACGCCTGTCGCGACACCACTGGAGGCGGGCTGCACGATGTTGGGGCGTGAGCGGAAGACGGCCGAACGGTGTGCGGGACCGTAGCCCAGCTTCATGGAGACGGTTGCGAATGGTCCTCGCCGATACCCCAGGAGCAACAGTGTCCCTAATTTGCTGGGAAGTGGCGGTGCGGTCCCCTACGGCACTGCGTAGGATCCTACGGTCTTGGCGTGCATCCGTGCATCGCTGCGGTCCGGTCCCAGGTCGACGGGCACGTGCACCTTCCGCCGACCACTGGCGACAACATCGATGTACTGTGGAGACCTCACGCCCCACGTGTTGAGAAATTCGGCGGTACGTCCACCCGGCCTCCCGCATGCCCACTATACGCCCTCGCTCAAAGTCCGTCAACTGCACATACGGTTCACGTCCACGCTGTCGCGGCATGCTGCCAGTGTTGAAGACTGCGATGGAGCTCCGTATGCCACGGTAAACTGGCTGACACTGACGGCGGCGGTGCGCAAATGCTGCGCAGCTAGCGCCATTCGACGGCCAACACCGCGGTTCCTGGTTTGTCCGCTGTGCCGTGAGTGTGATCATTGCTTGTGCAGCCCTCTCGCAGTGTCCGGAGCAAGTATGGTGGGTCTGACACACCGGTGTCAATGTGTTCTTTTTTCCATTTCCAGGAGTGTAGTTAGCTGATGTCTCTGTACATCCGTTTATAATCTCTTGTAAATCATAGCTAGTGGCTGGCAGGCACACCGCTCCTCTCAACCTCTCGCTTCAGACCTGCTACCGACTCGCTTCACATCTCGCTTACTACTGACTTCCTACGAACGCTGAAGTCCGGTCTCTCCCGCCAACAATGCTTTCTGGTGCAGACAATCCCTGCTACCATTACAAAATGTATCAATGCGCGGTCTTTTCCGTTCTTTTCTTAAAATGTATCCATACGCGGTCTCTCCGCCCTTTTTAAAATTATGTCCCCCGCCAACAATACTTTGGTGCAGACATTCCCTGCTACCACAGTTATTTCCAAAATGACAGATATTAATTATTCCTACTTAATCCTATTAATAAAATGTAAACATATCTCACATATTGTGGTTTGACAATAGACAATAGAAATGTACACGTCTTACAACGGGAAACGCACGAACGGTTCCCGTCGTCACTGAGCTTCGCTTGAAGTGGCAGTATCCATTTGGGCTGACACCAGTTACACACAGCAAAAACGAAATAAACTGCAAATACCCACCGAAACACCAAAGAAAATGCCCCTAACAACTCTTAGGAGGTACAGCCGGTATATGTGGCAAATACACTCCTGGAAATGGAAAAAAGAACACATTGACACCGGTGTGTCAGACCCACCATACTTGCTCCGGGCACTGCGAGAGGGCTGTACAAGCAATGATCACACGCACGGCACAGCGGACACACCGGGAACCGCGGTGTTGGCCGTCGAATGGCGCTAGCTGCGCAGCATTTGTGCACCGCCGCCGTTAGTGTCAGCCAGTTTGCCGTGGCATACGGAGCTCCATCGCAGTCTTTAACACTGGTAGCATGCCGCGACAGCGTGAACGTGAACCGTATGTGTAGTTGACGGACTTTGAGCGAGGGCGTATAATGGGCATGCGGGAGGCCGGTGGACGTACCGCCGAATTGCTCAACACGTGGGGCGTGAGGTCTCCACAGTACATCGATGTTGTCGCCAGTGGTCGGCGGAAGGTGCACGTGCCCGTCGACCTCGGGCCGGACCGCAGCGACGCACGGATGCACGCCAAGACCGTAGGATCCTACGCAGTGCCGTAGGGGACCGCACCGCCACTTCCCAGCAAATTAGGGACACTGTTGCTCCTGGGGTATCGGCGAGGACCATTCGCAACCGTCTCCATGAAGCTGGGCTACGGTCCCGCACACCGTTAGGCCGTCTTCCGCTCACGCCCCAACATCGTGCAGCCCGCCTCCAGTGGTGTCGCGACAGGCGTGAATGGAGGGACGAATGGAGACGTGTCGTCTTCAGCGATGAGAGTCGCTTCTGCCTTGGTGCCAATGATGGTCGTATGCGTGTTTGGCGCCGTGCAGGTGAGCGCCACAATCAGGACTGCATACGTCCGAGGCACACAGGGCCAACACCCGGCATCATGGTGTGGGGAGCGATCTCCTACACTGGCCGTACACCACTGGTGATCGTCGAGGGGACACTGAATAGTGCACGGTACATCCAAACCGTCATCGAACCCGTCGTTCTACCATTCCTAGACCGGCAAGGGAACTTGCTGTTCCAACAGGACAATGCACGTCCGCATGTATCCCGTGCCACCCAACGTGCTCTAGAAGGTGTAAGTCAACTACCCTGGCCAGCAAGATCTCCGGATCTGTCCCCCATTGAGCATGTTTGGGACTGGATGAAGCGTCGTCTCACGCGGTCTGCACGTCCAGCACGAAAGCTGGTCCAACTGAGGCGCCAGGTGGAAATGACATGGCAAGCCGTTCCACAGGACTACATCCAGCATCTCTACGATCGTCTCCATGGGAGAATAGCAGCCTGCATTGCTGCGAAAGGTGGATATACACTGTACTAGTGCCGACATTGTGCATGCTCTGTTGCCTGTGTCTATGTGCCAGTGGTTCTGTCAGTGTGATCATGTGATGTATCTGACCCCAGGAATGTGTCAATAAAGTTTCCCCTTCCTGGGACAGTGAATTCACGGTGTTCTTATTTCAATTTCCAGGAGTGTATATGTGACGTATACTCTGACGGGTAAAAAAATCCCCGCAAGGTAAACGATAGGTGGTAAGCAAGATAAACGGAAGTTAGTAGGCATGTTTCTACATCTTAAAGATGTCTTTCAGCGCGTCACATAAGAGTGGCACCACTAGCGGCACTTTGAGAGTGGAAATCAAGTTTGCTTTAAAAGGTTGTGAGTGTTAGTTACTTTTGAGGTTGGACGTAGTGAGTTCATGTTAGTTAAGAGTACGCTTAAGACTGCGAAGACCTTATTATGAAAAGTTCACTGTATTTGAACAAGGTCGTGTCCTAGGGATTCGAGGAACTGTATGTTTCTTCTGAGATATTGCAGGAAGACTTGGCAAGAACGTGGCCACTGAACATGGCTGATGGCAGCGGTCGTCACGGTAATGTACACTACTGGCCATTAAAATTGCTACAGCACGAAGATGACGTGCTACAGACGCGAAATTTAACCGACGGGAAGAAGATGCTGTGATATGCAAATGATTAGATTTTCAGAGCGTTCACACAAGGTTGGCGCCGGTGGCGACATCTACAACGTGCTAACATGAGGAAAGTTTCCAACAGATTTCTCATACACACAACAGCAGATGATCGGCGTTTTCTGGTGAAACGTTGTTGTGATGCCTCGTGTAAGGAGGAGAAATGCGTACCATCACGTTTCCGACTTTGCTAAAGATCGTATTGTAGCCTATCGCGATTGCGGTTTATCGTATCGCGACATTGCTGCCCGCGTTGGTCGAGATCCAATGACTGTTAGCAGAATATGGAATCCGTTGGATCAGGAGGGTAATACGGAACACCGTGCTGGATCCCAACGGCCTCGTATCACTGGCAGTCGAGATGACAGGCATCTTATCCGCATGGCTGTAACGGATCGTGCAGCAACGTCTCGATCCCTGAGTCAACAGATGGGGACGTTTGCAAGGCAACAACCATCTGCACGAACAGTTCGACGACGTTTGCAGCAGCATGGACCATCAGCTCGGATACCATGTCTGCGGTTACCCCTGTCGCTGCATCACAGACAGGAGCGCCTGCGATGGTGTACTCCACGACGAACCTGGGTGCACGAATGGCAAAACGTCATTTTTTCAGATGAATCCAGATTCTGTTTACAGCATCATGATGGTCGCATTCGTGTTTGGCAACATCGCGGTGAACGCACATTGGGAGCGTGAATTCGTCATCGCCATACTGGCGTATCACCCGGCGTGATGGTAAGGGGTGCTATTGGTTACGCGTCTCGGTCACCTCTCGTTCGCATTGACGGAACTTTGAACAGTGGACGTTATATTTCAGATGTGTTACGACCCGTGGCTCTACCCTTCATTCGATCCCTGCGAAACCCTACATTTCAGGAAGATAATGGACGACCGCATGTTGCAGGTCCTGTACGGGCCTTTCTGGATACAGAAAATGTTCGACTACTGCCCTGGCCAGCACATTCTCCAGATCTCTCACCAATTGTAAACGTCTGGTCAATGGTGGCCGAGAAACTGGCTCGTCACAATACGCCAGTCACTACTCTTGATGAACTGCGGTATCGTGTAAAAGCTGCATGGGCAGCTGTACCTGTAGAGGCCATCCAAGCTCTGTTAGACTCAATGCCCAGGCGTATCAGGGCCGTTATTACGGCCAGAGGTGGTTGTTCTGGGTACTGATTTCTGAGGATCTATGCACCCAAATTGCGTGAAAATGTAATCACATGTCAGTTCTAGTATAATATATTTGTCTAATGAATACCCGTTTGTCATCTGCATGTCTTCGTGGTGTAGCAATTTTAATGGCGAGTAGTGTACAATAGCAAGACCGGACTGGAGATAACTACGTGGCACCGCCCACAGGGAAGATCTTAGTGTTCGGCGTATGGATCTGGCGCATGGTACTGCTTCTGCAGCAATTCATTCGAGTAGTAGTTGGCATCACTGTGAGTTTTTTACAAACTGGTATGTTATCTAGTATCTAAGAATACACTGACTGCTTACTAAACAATTCCAGTTACTCACAATTAGTTCTATACAATGAATTAGCTATGCTCTGTAACTTTATATTTCACAATTTAGTTGATGAATTCTCCGCCTCTTAGCAAGCCCCCCTGAAGGGGGCTATCCATACCACGTGGAGGGGGGCAGGCATCACTACGTAGGAAAAACACTGTTGCATCTCCTTGAATGATTTTAATTTAGCTTTTCTCTCCACAACGAGTTAACTACAATTCTACTTACTACTCACTACTAACAAATAGTATCCACCACTAGGCACCCTTTTAATACAAAGGATACTGTAAAGATCTGCTACAAATCGGTTACTTCCACGACAGCTCCGAGCCAGACGTCCTGCAGCATGCGTTCCCCTGACGTCAAACCTTCTCCGTGGTGTCAAGCGATAGCTCATTGGAGGGCGCACTCGAGGTCCTTTTCCTGATGGCCGTATGTTGATTAGAAGAAGACCAGATGAGCGGCGGCAACCATCCTGTCTGAGTGCTAGACACACTGGACTTACACCTGGAGTTATGGTCTGGGATGCGAGCAATCTCGTGGTTATCCCACGCGCCCTGACTGTAACGATATATGTCAATCTAGTGACTTGAGCTGTTGTGCTGCCATTCATGAACAGCGTTCCAGGGCATATTTTCCAACAGGATAACGTTTGTCCACATACCGCTGTTTACTCCAACATGCTCTACAGAGTGTCGACATGTTGCCTTGGCGTGATCGATCACCAGGTCTGCCTACGATCCATCACATGAGGGACAACATCGGACAACAATTTCAGCGTCATCCACAATCAGCAGTAACCGTCTCTGTACTGGCCTAACAGGTGCAACAGACATGGAACTCCGTCCCACAAACTGACATCCGGCACCTGTTTGACACACTGCAGCCAGTTTCCATGGTTGCATTCAACAGTCTAGTGGCCGCAGAGATTATTAATGTTCCAGCATTTCACACTTACAATGCACTTTCTCGCGCTACATTAACCTGTGATCTTGCAACATTAATCACTTGAATATGTTGCATAGATAAAAGTATTCCCGCAGTTTCATTACTCTACCTTAGCTGTTTCTTAGTATTGGGATTTTTTTCTCTGTTTATACGAGGGCAGTTCTATAAGTAATGCAACACTTATTTTTCTGAAACAGGAGTTGTTTTATTCAGCATTGAAATACACCAGGTTATTCCCCAATCTTTTAGCTACACAACACTATTTTTCAACGTAATCTCCATTCAATGCTACGGCCTTACACCACCTTGAAATGAGGGCCTGTATGCCTGCACTGTACCATTCCACTGGTCGATGTCGGAGCCAACGTCGTACTGCATCAATAACTTCTTCATCATCCGCGTAGTGCCCCCCACGGATTGCGTCCTTCATAGGGCCAAACATATGGAAATCCGACGGTGCGAGATCGGGGCTGTAGGGTGCATGAGGAAGAACAGTCCACTGAAGTTTTGTGAGCTCCTCTCGGGTGCGAAGACTTGTGTGAGGTCTTGCGTTGTCATGAATAAGGAGAAGTTCGTTCAGATTTTTGTGCCTACGAACACGCTGAAGTCGTTTCTTCAATTTCTGAAGAGTAGCACAATACACTTCAGAGTTGATCGTTTGACCATGGGGAAGGACATCGAACAGAATAACCCCTTCAGCGTCTCAGAAGACTGTAACCATGACTTTACCGGCTGAGGGTATGGCTTTAAACTTTTTCTTGGTAGGGGAGTGGGTGTGGCGCCACTCCATTGATTGCCGTTTTGTTTCAGGTTCGAAGTGATGAACCCATGTTTCATCGCCTGTAACAATCTTTGACAAGAAATTGTCACCCTCAGCCACATGACGAGCAAGCAATTCCGCACAGATGGTTCTCCTTTGCTCTTTATGGTGTTCGGTTAGACAACGAGGGACCCAGCGGGAACAAACCTTTGAATATCCCAACTGGTGAACAATTGTGACAGCACTACCAACAGAGATGTCAAGTTGAGCACTGAGTTGTTTGATGGTGATCCGTCGATCATCTCGAACGAGTGTGTTCGCACGCTCCGCCATTGCAGGAGTCACAGCTGTGCACGGCCGGCCCGCACGCGGGAGATCAGACAGTCTTGCTTGACTTTGCGGCGATGATGACACACGCTTTGCCCAACGACTCACCGTGCTTTTGTCCACTGCCGGATCACCGTAGACATTCTGCAAGCGCCTATGAATATCTGAGATGCCCTGGTTTTCCGCTAAAAGAAACTCGATCACTGCCCGTTGTTTGCAACGCACATCCGTTACAGACGCCATTTTAACAGCTCCGTACAGCGCTGCCACCTGTCGGAAGTCAATGAAACTATACGAGAGGAAGAGGGAATGTTTGAAAATATTCCACAAGAAATTTCCGGTTTTTTCAACCAAAATTGGCCGAGAAAAAAATGTGTTGCATTACTTATTGAACTGCCCTCGTATATGTAAACGTACACGGAAAGGAAAAGAGACTTTGCAACGCACGCCGCGCACAGCTAAGCCACAAAAAATTAAGAACCCCTGCCTCCCGATCTTGTGCCTGTCACTGAAAATTCAAATGGCTCTGAGCACTATGGGACTCAACTGCTGAGGTCATTAGTCCCCTAGAACTTAGAACTAGTTAAACCTAACTAACCTAAGGACATCACAAACATCCATGCCCGAGGCTGGATTCGAACCTGCGACCGTAGCGGTCTTGCGATTCCAGACTGCAGCGCCTTTAACCGCACGGCCACTTCGGCCGGCGCCTGTCACTGAAACGAGAGTGATGCGGAAATTGGTTAACAGTATTCCCTCTCTATAGGAAAACTTTGGGAGGTGTTGATTTTAAGGCAACGTCATTCTAAGTGCAATTGTTGGTCACCAAGATGCCGCTGACCGTTAAACAAGCCCCTTAGTCTGAAGAAGGACGCCAGGAGAGTAGGTAATCATCTCTTGGAGGTAGCTGGTGGTCAAACAGGTGATGAAAACCTAACAGATCTCCAGAGTTCTCTCAGAACACGCTGGTTTGGTAGGGCCGTTTAGGATGACAACAGCATATAGTGCCTACCCTGACACTCTGCTGTTCTCTTGCTGGCACCGAGTTTTTAAACAGGATACAGGAGGGTCATTGAGAGTCATCTTTGCCGGAATCCTGGAGCAGTCAACACACAGAGTCAGGATCCACCACAGAGCGCGTCGTGGAAAACTGCCAGCCGCTGTCAGCACAAGACGGCGAGATGCTACAGACTGCGATCTGAGTACGCAGCCACCAAACTCCACTGTTGCTCTTCTCTCTCTCTCTCTCTCTCTCTCTCTCTCTCCCTCTCCCTCCCTCTCTCTCAATCTCGCTTGCTCGCCTCAACCTTACAGATGAGTCACTGATTAGAAGAAGAAGAACTGTAAAATTTCATCTGTAACTAAAATTGAGCGAAACAGTCTTGATCGCAACATATATTTATTTTGACAACATGTATCGTTCTGTAATTTAGAGTAAAAGCTACAATAATAACAAAATAAAGTGTTGTGCCCATGATGGCGACTGTTGGCGGTGGACGGACTAAGATCGGTAAGAACACCGACATCAGCTGCTGAATAAGACAGAAAGAAAATTCAGGAGACTGTCAACAGCATCTAAATATGAAACTTCCTGGTCGATTAAAACTGTGTGCCGGAACGAGACTCGAAAGGCAAACGTCCCGAGTTCGAGTGTTGGTCCAGTACACAGTTTTAATCTACCAGGAAGTCTCATATCAGCGCACGCTCCGCTGCAGAGTTAAAATATTCTGGAAACATCCCTTAGGCTGTGGTTAAGCCATGTCTCCGCAATATCCTTTCTTCCAGGAGTGCTAGTTCTGAAAAATTCGCAGAAGAGCTTATTTGAAGTTTGAAAGGTAGAAGACGAGGTACTGGCAGGACTGAAGCTGTGAGATCGGGGCGTGCGTCGTGCTCTGGTAGCTCAGATGATAGAGCGCTTGCTCGCGGAAGGCAAAGGTCCCGAGTTCGGGTCTCGGTCCGGCACACAGTTTTAATCTATCAGGAAGTTTCATATCAGCGCACATTCCGCTGCAGAGTGAAAACCTCTTTCTGGAAGCATCTAAATACTTGGAGAAATGCATGGTAAATCATGTGGTGTCTTAAAATATATTTATTCACAACCGGCTTAGTCATTGATCACCTTCACAGTGGATTGTGACAACTTCACACATCATACACGCTATATAACCGGAAAAGACGCCATAGGTGACTTGCAAACACACACACACAAACTTTGTCCCGTGATACCGGCTTAAGCGTTGAATTATCTTTTTCTGACGTTTGCAAGTCAGCTATGGCGTCTTTTCTGATTAAATAGCATGTATGACATGTCAAAATGTCACAATATTTTTCCACTGTGAAGACGATCAATGATCGAAGCCGGCTGTGAAAAAAACATACTGTAAGACAGCACAGTGTTTAGCATGCATTTCTCCAGGAATAAGGCAGCATTACTCGAGAATATATACTGTAAGCCCCGCCAATCGCATACGACATTGCATCATTGACAACCAGTCACTCACTCATTACGTGAGATATGTTACATTAAATGGTATAGTTAAAATTTACAAGGAAAATAGATAAAAATATATGTTCAAAAATTACGTACGTACTGGTTCACAAAACATGCTTTAATAATCCTTGTAAAGTAAAGAATACAATAAGACACGATCTTATCGATTTTGTGAGTAGATTCCCCTCTACGGACATTTGATGAACTTCTTGAAAGTAGTCGTGGCACAGATGGCTATATTGGTTCCCAGTAGCGAATATACCGATTGCCACAGTTCGGCTTCCAGTGGTTAGAAGAGACAATAGAGGCCATCAGTCGCAAGGACTGTACACTGCTGTCCAAGAAGCTGGTTATGAAACTCAGACAAGTGTTGGCTTCAAAATTCCTACGTACTATTTAGCATTACACGAAATGTTTGCTATAATGTAATAGTACAATAGCCTTATAAACAGACTCAGTGTGAGATAACCCGAAAGTAAGGCCCTCCCGATATTTAAAGCAACAAAAAAAAAATAATTGTAAAACAGCCGCCACGTTTACTGGTGACAGGAAATCGTGTAATAAAGGAAGCGCGTTTAGTATATATAAATTACACGTTAGTTACATTTGTAGAAGAATGCGTGACTGTTGTAGAGAATATTTATCGGTCATGTCGTATTTATATTAATATCCAAAAATATTAAGTTAAAAAAGAGGAAAATTACATGATCATAACTATGGTACGATAATACGTGCAAAAATAATATCATTAACTAGTCTTGTTAGTGCCAACGGCGGTGGCGCAGTGGTAACACCTGTTCCCGTCAGACCACCGAAGTTAAGCGCTGTCGGGCTTGGCTAGCACTTGGATGGGTGGCAATGCTGTCTGCTGAGCGCTGTTGGCAAGCGGGGTGCACTCAGCCCTTATGAGGAAAAGTGAGGAGCTACTTGGTTGAGAAGTAGCGCCTTCGATCTCGTAAACTGACATATGGCATGGAGAGTGGCGTGCAGACAACATGCTCCTCCATAGCCGCATTCATTGACGCCTGTGAACTGAGGATGACACGGCGGTCGGTCGGTAACGTTGGGCCTTCGTGGGCTGTTCGGGCTGTGTTTAGTTTAGTGTAGTAATGTTAGTTCCAGTGGTAAGTGACAGTGAATTTAGCTCTTGATTTCTTTATCATAAACCATGAACCATGGACCTTGCCGTTGGTGGGGAGGCTTGCGTGCCTCAGCGATACAGATAGACGTACCGTAGCTGCAACCACAACGGAGGGTATCTGTTGAGAGGCCAGACAAACGTGTGGTTACTGAAGAGGGACAGCAGCCTTTTCAGTAGTTGCAGGGGCAACAGTCTGGATGATTGACTGATCTGGCCTTGTAACACTAACCAATACGGCCTTGCTGTGCTGGTACTGCGAACGGCTGAAAGCAAGGGGAAACTACGGCCGTAATTTTTCCCGAGGGCATGCAGCTTTACTGTATGGTTAAATGATGATGGCGTCCTCTTAGGTAAAACATTCCGGAGGTAAAATAGTCCCCTATTCGGGTCTCTGGGCGGGGACTACTCAAGAGGATGTCGTTATCAGGAGACAGAAAACTGGCGTTCTACCGATCGGAGCGTGGAATGTCAGATCCCTTAATCGGGCAGGTAGGTTAGAAAATTTAAAAAGGGAAATGGATAGGTTAAAGTTAGATATAGTGGGAATTAGTGAAGTTCGGTGGCAGGAGGAACAAGACTTTTGGTCAGGTGAATACAGGGTTATAAACACAAAATCAAATAGGGGTAATGCAGGAGTAGGTTTAATAATGAATAGGAAAATAGGAATGCGGGTAAGCTACTACAAACAGCATAGTGAACGCATTATTGTGACCAAGATAGATACGAAGCCCACGCCTACCACAGTAGTACAAGTTTATATGCCTACTAGCTCTGCAGATGACGAAGAAATTGAAGAAATGTATGATCAAATAAAAGAAATTATCCAGGTAGTGAAGGGAGACGAAAATTTAATAGTAATGGGTGCCTGGAATTCATCAGTAGGTAAAGGGAGAGAAGGAAACGTAGTAGGTAAATATGGATTGGGGGTAAGAAACGAAAGAGGAAGCCGCCTGGTAGAATTTTGCACAGAGCACAACTTAATCATAGCTAACACTTGGTTCAAGAATCATAAAAGAAGGTTGTATACATGGAAGAACCCTGGAGATACTGACAGGTTTCAGATGGATTTTATAATGGTAAGACAGAGATTTAAGAACCAGGTTTTAAATTGTAACACAGTTCCAGGGGCAGATGTGGACTCTGACCACAATCTATTGGTTATGAACTGTAGATTAAAACTGAAGAAACTGCACCTGGATAAACTGAAAGAACCAGAGGTTGTCCAGAGTTTCAGGGAGAGCATAAGGGAACAATTGAAAGGAATGAGGGAAAGAAATACAGTAGAAGAAGAATGGGTAGCTTTGAGGAATGAAATAGTGAAGGCAGCAGAGGATCAAGTAGGTAAAAAGATGAGGGCTAGTAGAAATTCTTGGGTAACAGAAGAAATATTGAATTTAATTGATGAACGGAGGAAATATAAAAATGCAGTACATGAAGTGGGCAAAAAGGAATACAAACGTCTCAAAAATGAGATACACAGGAAGTGCAAAATGGCTAAGCAGGGATGGCTAGAGGACAAATGTAAGGATGTAGAGGCTTATCTCACTAGGGGTAAGATAGATACTGCCTACAGCAAAATTAAAGAGACCTTTGGAGAAAAGAGCACCACTTGTATGAATATCAAGAGCTCAGATGGAAACCCAGTTCTATGCAAAGAAGGAAAAGCAGAAAGGTGGGAGGAGTATATAGAGGGTCTATACAAGGGCGATGTACTTGAGGACAATATTATGGAAATGGAAGAGGATGTAGATGAAGGTGCAATGGGAGATATGATACTGCGTGAAGAGTTTGACAGAGCACTGAAAGACCAGAGTCGAAACAAAGCTCCGGGAGTAGACAACATTCCATTAGAACTACTGACAGCCTTGGGAGAGCCAGTCCTGACAAAACTCTACCATCTGGTGAACAAGATGTATGAGACAGGCGAAATACCCTCAGACTTCAAGAAGAATATAATAATTCCAATCCCAAAGAAAGCAGGTGTTGACAGATGTGAAAATTATCGAACTGTCAGTTTAATAAGTCACGGCTGCAAAATACTAACGTGAATTCTTTACAGACGAATGGAATAACTAGTAGAAGCCGACCTCGGGGAAGATCAGTTTGGATTCCGTAGAAATATCGGAACACGTGAGGCAATACTGACCCTACGACTTATCTTAGAAGCTAGATTAAGGAAAGGCAAACCTACTTTTCTAGCATTCGTAGACTTAGAGAAAGCTTTTGACAATGTTGACTGGAATACTCTCTTTCAAATTCTGAAGGTGGCAGGGGTAAAATACAGGGAGCGAAAAGCTATTTACAGTTTGTACAGAAATCAGATGGCAGTTACAAGAGTCGAGGGACATGAAAGGGAAGCAGTGGTTGGGAAGGGAGTGAGACAGGGTTGTAGCCTCTCCCCGATGTTATTCAATCCCTATGTTGAGCAAGCAGTGAAGGAAACAAAAGAAAAATTCGGAGTAGGTATTAAAATCCATGGAGAAGAAATAAAAACTTTGAGGTTCGCTGATGACATTGTGATTCTGTCAGAGACAGCAAAGGACTTGGAAGAGCAGTTGAATGGAATGGATAGTGTCTTGAAAGGAGGATATAAGATGAACATCAACAAAAGCAAAACAAGGATAATGGAATGTAGTCGAATTAAGTCAGGTGATGCTGAGGAAATTAGATTAGGAAATGAGACACTTAGGGTGGTAAAGGAGTTTTGCCATTTGAGGAGCAAAATAACTGATGATGGTCGAAGTAGAGAGAATATAAAATGTAGACTGTCAATGGCAAGGAAAGCGTTTTTGAAGACGAGTAATTTGTTAACATTGAGTACAAACTTAAGTGTCAGGAAATCGTTTCTGAAAGTATTTGTATGGAGTGTATCCATGTATGGAAGTGAAGCATGGACGATAAATAGTTTGGACAAGAAGAGAATAGAAGCTTTCGAAATGTGGTGCTACAGAAGAATGCTGAAGATTAAATGGGTAGATCACATAACTAATGAGGAAGTATTGAATAGTATTGGGGAGAAGAGAAGTTTGTGGCACAACTTGACTAGAAGAAGGGATCGGTTGGTAGGACATGTTCTGAGGCACCAAGGGATCACCAGTTTAGTTATGGAGGGCAGCGTGGAGATTAAAAATTGAAGAGGGAGACCAAGAGATGAATACACTAAGCAGATTCAGAAGGATGTAGGTTGCAGTAGGTACTGGGAGATGAAGAAGCTTGCACAAGATAGAGTAGCGTGGAGAGCTGCATCAAGCCAGTCTCAGGACTGAAGACCACAACAAGAAACGTATAAAGAGATATCTTCCAGTAAATCGTCAAAAAGTTCAAAGAAGTATGTTTCCCTAAAATTAAACTGTTCATTCCACAACGTTAGTGGTTTATTTTCACCAAAATATGTTTTCCGTAACTGTAATGTTTTATAAAGCAAATCATTCCAGTGGTAGTGAGAGCAGTATCACCGGCAGCGCCTGAGCTGGAGTCATCCTATACGCCCCCCTCAGGCGCAGGAGTGGACTTCTCTGTGATGACCGAAGAGCCTGTGCTGTCTTTACCTTCATGGTCCCATCAGCCCGTACGCTCGATTCGTACTTCACAGTACAAATTAAGATCGCGCTTTGATTTGTTCTTATTGCTCTTATAGGTAGCTGGAAGCTTCTTTGGCCAATTGTTACTGTTTCGTTCATGATTTTAATGGTTCTCTGGCAAACGCCTGAAAGTTTTGATTTTTGTCGATATATCTTTCCTCTTCATAGGTTGGTCATTTATTCTCACTGTGGGGTTTCTCGATCTTTATAATGTTCCGTTTGGTAACTGTTTTTTGAGCTGAAATCATTAATTTATTTTTCCCTTACTATATTTCTCTAAATCTGTATGTAGGTATGTATGTTCCACTTCACCTCCTAAACCATTGGACCGATTGCAACCGAACTTGATAACGTATCACTAACTGTCTGGAGAGAATCGCTGTGGGTTAAAAGCCACTTACCTATCAAAAGGACGGAGGTAGGGGTGGAAACGTAGTGTAGCTGATTTTATTCATCCAATATTTGAGAATGAGATCACATAGTGACTAATAAACAAACTTTACGCATAATCTCATACCTCTACGAAACTTTTTCACGCTGACAGCCCACATAAAATGATGAAAGAAATAAAAAGTTTGTCACTCACTACATTTTCCCTGTTTATGCACTAAAACTGACGCATCATGTATGACATTTTAGTTTATTACTTCTTCACTACTGACTGAATTCACGACATATTTTGCAGACTGTATTCTCAAGAACCATTGAATGTAAATACAAAATTATATCATTGTATCTCACATTGTTCAGTACATATGATGGGCAGAGACTGAGCTGCGTGATATCGAAACTGCAGGCAAAAATCGATTGAAAGATGTGTACAAATGTGTGTGAAATATATCAAATACATGTGAAATACGTGTCACAGGAGCGTACTCTTGCGAAGACACAGGTTACAAGCGCATCCTAAACACCTGGATCTATCTCAACCAAACATGTTTCACGTATTACTATCTGGAAACAAATACTGTGAGGGTAAGAATCAGAACTTCCTATTGGAGTAGGGAGGATATAGTGGAGAGAGAAGGTCAGACAGAGAGAGGGAGGAGGACATAGACACAGAACTGAAACAGTGAGGGGAAGGCGGAGAAGGGCAGAGAAAGGAAAGAGGAACACGTAGACAAAGAGAGGGGAGAGAAGAAGGTGGATAGGGGAAGGAAAGAGGAAGAAAGGGACACAAAGAGGACATGAGGAGATGCATTGACAGAGGGTGATTGAGGAGATGGGTAGAGAGACAGGTAGTAGGAAATAAACAGGGAAAGGGATGAGGAAATGGGTAGGGAGAGATGAGTGGAGGAGACTGAGAGAGGGTGAGGAAGAGAGGAGTAGAGAGAGAAGGAGGGGGATATTAACAGAGAGACGGGGGGACTAGGTAAAGGGAGTGAGGGGGATGTGGAGGGGCAGGAGGAAATGGACGCAGATAAAGGGTGATTGTGCTGTTCAGAGAGGGAAGGAGCAGATGGGCAGAGAGACAGTGGGAGGAGCAGATGGACAGAGAGAGAGGAGGAATAGTAAATGGACAGAGAGAGTGACAAGTGGTGGTAGACAGTGGGGGGGGGGGGCGAGGATGTGGACATACAGAGGGGAGAAATGGTATGTACGGAGAAGAGAGCGGACGAGTGGACGAAGAGAGGGGAAAGTGGGTTAAAAAATTGGAATAACTACGTACCTGAGCAATGCTGGGTACTCAGCTACTGTTAGCAAATTGTCTGTATAGGCGGTTATATTGTTGTCTGTTAGATAGAAGCTTAACCTTTTTTTATTTTTCTCTTTCCCCTAAGAATCTCTAGTAGTATCTTCTCGCCTGCTTTGCTCTGCGCATTCAAGGTCGTAGGGCGAGGCTCAGGAATTTTTCAACCCTTTCGACTTCCTGTTGTCCAGCGCAGTCTGCAACTCTCGCATCAATTCGTTGGATTTAGCGTCAGCAACAAATCTACTTCCTTGCAGTAGTTACATCTTGAATTCTGCCTTTAAAAGTTCCCAATCAGCTCTGCATAGATTGTGCATCCACTCCGGCTGGATATTCTTATTAGTAAACCAAAGGCGGAAATGCAGCAATGCCACAGCCACCATGCTCCCAATAAGTGGATGTAAATAACAAATAAACCAAAAAATTGGAAGCTGGCTTGTTGCTCTTCAAATCTTGCTTTTGAAACTTTTCCATACATCGATTGTCGCTATACATCTAAAAATGAGTTATTCTATGGAACACGTACTCTGGACTTCAGTATTCTGGAACTCTTACAGCAATGAAAATGTCGTAATTCGATTGCATCGATCTCGCGGCATTTCTTTGCGGGCATACGTACGTTTACTAGGCAGCACTACCAAGTACATGGTCTAACCATCGCTCTCGTTTTCTCGCCGATGCTCGATTTGTCCAAAGTAATGCCAACATGTAAACTTTCGTGTACTCTGTATATTGTTTAAATAAGTACTATGCCATAGCACAGCCCACATGATTTCCAGAACTTACTTCCAGCAAATAAACAGATGGTTCCACAAAAAAAGGCGTGTTCTCATATTTTCCTTACTTTCTTCAACTATGTTCGGTAGAAGAGAACGTTAAACCCTAACATTCCTTTTCCAGTTCCCAATGTCCCAGTGTCTTTTGAAGTGTGTCTTCTTACAGTGCTAAAAGTCAAATTCTTGCCTTGTTTAGCTTTTTTAGGACAAACATCACTCTTTAGAACGTTTCCAACCAATGCCTGGCGGAAATACACGTACTTTTCGTCGGTTTACAGAGCCTTACCTTTTTTATCGTGGGATTTTCCTTGAGATCTACCATCTTGTTTTCTAAAGAGGACTGTATTATACTTACTACATCTTCTACAATCATGACGTTTCTACTAGTTAACGATTACTGGAATGTAGTACACAGGTATTTACATAATATAAAACTAAATACAGCTGTAAATCATCGCAAAACGTACTGAATTACATACTACTACAGCACGAGAAAGAAAAAGGAAAACTGATGTATTTGCATTTCACTTCTCGCGAATACGACTGCGTTGTCTTGCCAACTGCACCGAAACACTCGATGATAAGAGGAAGGGAACCTTGAACAGTGAAAATGATCACTTCTGCATAACACGTTGTTATAGTGATGCATATGTCCATTATAGCTCTTTCGTCAGAATAAGGGCGCTCAGTTATCATTTATTTAGTTGGTGCTACACAGTGCTGATAATCAGTTCCTGATCACGGCTCACACGAATTCTCTACTTTTATCAGCTCAGGTCATGAACTCCGCAATATGGACAAAACCCTCTTGTGACTCTTCAGGCTATCCCGGCGGATATGTTGTAAATAGTCTTCACGAGTTTGCCGTGAAGAGTATTTACAAAACACTTCTTACTGGCAGTACCCGAACTAGCAACAAGCTTGTGATCCTATCGTGACCGCTCTCTCTGTAACACATCAGTAGGCCATGTCGTAAAAGTGTAGCAATTTTAGGCTAAATAATACTATTCTTCTTACAAAACTGGTCCCTTTATACCCCAAACTAACCAATTAACCGATCTCACAAAAGATAAAATATTGTCTTCAATACCGTAGCAGACAGATGGAAGACAAAAAGTATTTGAAGGAATGAAATTGTGGAATAAAGAGATTCGTTTGAAAATGTTTCCGAGCAAAAACACTCCAGGTTGCGAAATTATTAAATGCCATGACAAGTTTCACCTTTTTGGGGCATCATCAGATTGCGTAAAAGTAGCTGGATGCATGACCCATCAGTTCATAAAAGCACATATGATGTAAAGTAGACACTGAGGTGTAAGAGTTACTAATACACATTATATGTGGTTATATGACTGATGGATCACGTATTCAGCTACTCTTACACAATCTGACGATGCCCCAAACGGTTTAAACGCGTCATTGACATTAATTCTGCAGCCGAGACTTTGCGTTCTGAAACACTTTCAAATAGGTTTCTGTAGCATCCTGACACGATGGAATGGGAAAATCATTTGAAAATACTTATCTACCGAAGATATTTTTAAATATAACAGTTAACTTTTGTGAAACAAACTTTAGAAACTGCAGTCTGTCCGCTTGTTACATGGCAGTTTATTCCCAAACCTGTTTTATAATTTAATATGCAGATTCCAATAGTCAGTCAAGTCAAATCACTAATGCTGAATGACAACTTCAAGGAATATTCACTACTGCCAATGACTGCGCAAGGAATATTCATTACTGCCAATGACTGCATTTCTAGTTGTTTCTGTATCTTTTCTCCTGTTGGTAAGGTGAGAGAGTCTTGTAATTACGGCAGCCTAGGGGCTTTTAACTGGTTCACAAAAGGGAAATGTCGCTTAGGGGCCCGGCCGCTGTGACCGAGCGGTTCTAGGTGCTTCAGTCCGGAACCGCACTGCTGCTACGTCGGCAGGTTCGAATCCTGCCTCGGGGATGGATGTGTGTGATGTCCTTAGGTTAGTTAGGTTTAAGTAGTTCTAAGTCTAGGGGACTGATGACCTCAGATGTTAAGCCCCGTAGTGCTTAGAGCCATTTAAACCATCACTTAGGGGAACGGAATAGGCGTAAAGTAGTTTTCCGCTGAAAGCTGTTCTCTTCGCGAGTATAGAGCAGCGCAGGTCAGAGTGCCATCCCAGCACAGCAGGGCATGGAGTGAGGACAGGTAGGGTGCCATAAAACTGCAAAGTGTGGAGAGCTGAAGGAATCCTTTTCACCAAAGTTCAGGCTCTGAAAGGGATGTAATGTGGGAGCTTAAGCCAGGTAGAGACTGCTGGAATGTTTCTTCAAATTTTACTAAGGGGTTCTCTTGCTGGCTCATAGTAATAATTTCAGTAGAGGGGATGAGTTCCTGCATGTTTGTACGTGAATGTCAGTTGATTGGCCATTTCTGAAAATGTGTCATGTACTGGGAGACATTTTCTGCCTTCTTCCCCACGCGATCACACCTTATTGATTAACCACGAAAAAATCCACGAGAGTAAGAAATTGTTATGCTTGTTTCATAAACTACAGAGTGATTCAAAAAGAATACCACAACTTTAAAAATGTGTATTTAATGAAAGAAACATAATATAACCTTCTGTTATACATCATTACAAAGAGTATTTAAAAAGGTTTTTTTTCACTCAAAAACAAGTTCAGAGATGTTCAATATGGCCCCCTCCAGACACTCGAGCAATATCAACCCGATACTCTCTGTAGCATATCAGGCGTAACAGTTTGGATAGCTGCTGTTATTTTTCGTTTCAAATCATCAATGGTGGCTGGGAGAGGTGGCCGAAACACCATATTCTTAACATACCCCCATAAGAAAAAATCGCAGGGGGTAAGATCAGGGCTTCTTGGAGGCCAGTGATGAAGTGCTCTGTCACGGGCTGCCTGGCGGCCGATCCATCGCCTCGGGTAGTTGACGTTCAGGTAGTTACGGACAGATAAGTGCCAATGTGGACTCTCCATACAGTTGATTGTGGAATTTGCAGCTCTCTGCTAGCTCTGCGAGTCGATTTTCCTGGGCTGCGAACAAATGCTTGCTTGATGCGTGCTACATTTTCATCACTCGTTCTCGGCCATCCATAACTTTTCCCTTTGCACAAACACCCATTCTCTGTAAACTGTTTATACCAACGTTTAATACACCACCTATCAGGAGGTTTAACACCATACTTCGTTCGAAATGCACGCTGAACAACTGTCGTCGATTCACTTCTGCCGTACTCAATAACATAAAAAGCTTTCTGTTGAGCGGTCGCCATCTTAGCATCAACTGACGCTGACGCCTAGTCAACAGCGCCTCAAGCGAACAAATGTACAACTAAATGACACTTTATAGCTCCCTTAATTCGCCGACAGATAGTGCTTAGCTCTGCCTTTTGTCGTTGCAGAGTTTTAAATTCCCAAAGTTGTGGTATTCTTTTTGAATCACCCTGTATTATTGGTCGGGACTCGCAAGGACCGCTGCAGTTGGTGAGCCAGATTCTAACTCTATCAGAACGGGTTAAGTTTCATACAGAAAAGTTGGAAGACAGTTGCTTCGGGGGCACTGCAGTATGCTGGGCCTTTGAGCTGCAGAGTGAAATGTCTATAACTTAGAGTGGAATACAGAGGCCGAGCTGAAATTGCCTCAACCACCGCCACCTTCTGCCCCTGCACATGTTGCGAGTGGTTAGCATAGGCCGTCGTTGCAGCCAGTGAGAGCGGGCCGAGTGTAGAGTCAGTTACTTTGCATCAGGATTTCATTTGGCAGATCAAATTTTCACACCAACTAGTTGCAACCATTGTGCACTTAGGCGAGAGTACTGGTGTTCGTTCACGCTTTCCTGGAACTTTTCTTTAGATCATTAACATTTTCCACAATCATTGACCACATTGGCGACATCGTTTTATATCGTTGTTTTATGCATCCACCCACCTGTTAGAAGGCTACATCTAAATCTACGTCTACATCCATACTCCGAAAGCCACCTGACGGTGTGTGGTGGAGGGTACTTTGAGTACCTCTATCGGTTCTCCCTTCTATTCCAATCTCGTATTGTTCGTGGAAAGGAAGATTGTCGGTATGCCTCTGTGTGGGCTCTAATCTCCCTGATTTTATCCTCATGGTCTCTTCGCGAGATATACGTAAGAGGGAGCAATATACTGCTTGACTACTCGGTGAAGGTATGTTCTCGGAACTTCAACAAAAGCCCGTACCGAGCTACTGAGCGTCTCTCCTGCAAAGTCTTCCACTGGAGTTTATCCATCATCTCCGTAACGCTTTCGCGATTACTAAATGATCCCGTAACGAAGCGCGCTGCTTTCCGTTGGCTCTTCTCTATCTCTTCTATCAACCTTATCTGGTACGGATCACACACTGCTTAGCAATATTCAAGCAGTGGGCGAACAAATGTACTCTAACGTACTTCCTTTGTTTTCGGATTGCATTTCCTTAGGATTCTTCCAATGAATCTCAGTCTGGCATCTGCTTTACCGACGATCGACTTTATATGATCATTCCATTTTAAATCACTCCTAATGCCTACTCCCAGATAATTTATGCAATTAACTGCTTCCAGTTGCTGAATGATAAGGGATCTTTCTTTCTATGTATTCGCAGCACATTACACTTGTCTACACTGAGATTCAATTCTCATTCCCTGCACCATGCGTCAATTCGTTGCAGATCCTCCTGCATTTCAGTACAATTTTCCACGGTTTATATTCGGGATCCTTGTTCACTTGTTAAATTCTCGTATTCTTAAGCAGCAGTATGGAAATTGTGATGGAATACACTTTTCGTATTTATTTATTCCCCTAAATAGTTCCAGCGACAAATATCGCCATCGTCAGTGGATGCTTTGCATCTAGAACATACAGATAAATAGCACAGTTACGAAATACTGTAAAAGCGGCTGCAAGAGAGTATACGAGAAACTATGTACCAGCCTAGTAAGCACAAAAACTGTGTCCACAACACTACCGCAATGCCAACTGGATAACGCTGACGTTTTTGTATTTGTTTACTAACAGCCGCTCACACAATTGCGGATGATGGGGTGTTTTATAGCTATGCGGTTTTTCTGCATGTTTTAGATTTAAAGAATCCGCTGATGAAGGCGACGTTTGTCGCTGAAACTAGTCTGGGGAATAAATAACAGAAGTGTTTTCCATCAAGGCGGACTCGCAGTTCCCGTATTGTTGTTTTTGTATGCAAACACGGACCTCCTGGAAGAGTTCAAAGATGAAATTATTGCTTGTATTCTTGGTTCAGTGGGTAAATCACTTTTTAATGTCTTTTGGCAATAAACCAGTTTGTTACAGTGTTATTAGTTTCCTTGCACAATTTCATTCATCCTATTATCAGCATGTCCGTGTGAACTGAGGTACGAATATATTCCTGCTTAATTGTGCCAACGATATTAATTTTCACTTAATAAGCCATTATCTGTCGCTTGTTTCTTTTAAATTCGCATGACTTTATGGGGACCTTACCGTGCCTGTAGGTCACCGAGTATAGTTTCTATAGCACCTGAGGGGTACGCTAAAGAGCTCTACCGTCACCTCTCACATTTCACCATTTTACTAGTGCACTGTTTTTCTTCCTTGATGAATTCTGGTTGTTATTTGCGTTTCTTGTCAGTAATTTGTCAGAAACTAGAGCCAACTTTAAGAATCGGTTTGTTTTCTTCTAAATCACTCACAAAACTGTAAATTATAGGAGACCTGAACCAAACGAAGAGTTAAAAGGAGAATGGAAACTGTTCCACACAGCTGTTATTCGCCAAACGCAGATGTCTCATATGCCCAGATACCCAGCCTGCCAAAAAAAGTGAGGCACCGAGAAGGGAAGGATTAAACGAAATGAAACGTCACAGATTCACATGATATATTTTGTTTCTTAAGTGATTACAAAATGGAGTACAGTTCACAAAGATCTTTTCAGTACATCTGCATCTACATGGATACTCTCCAAACCACATTTAAGTGCCTGGCAGGGGGTTCATCGAACCACTTTCACAATTATCTATTATTCCAATCTGCATATACATCTAGATGGATACTCTGCAAATCACATTTAAGTGCTTGGCAGAAGGTTCATCGAACCACCTTCAGAATTCTCTATTATTCCAAATTCTCTATTATTTCAATCTCGTATAGCGCGATGAAAGAACGAACACCAATATCTTTCCGTACGAGCTCTGATTTGCCTTATTTTATCAAGGTGGTCAATTCTCCCTATGTACGTCGACGTCAACAACATATTTTCGCATTCGGAGGAGAAAGTTGGTGATTCAAATTTCGTGACAAGATTCCGTCGCAACGAAAAACACCTTTCCTTTAATGATGTCCAGCCCAAATCCTGTATTATTTCAGAGACACTCTCTCCCCTATTTCGCGATAGTGCAAATCGTCTGCCCCTCTTTGAACTTTTTCGATGTACTCTGTCAATCCCATTTAGTAAGGATCACACACCGCGCAGCACTATTCTAAAAGATGGCGGACAAGCGTAGCGTAGGCAGTGTCCTTAGTAGATCTGTTACATTTTCTAATTGTCCTACCAATAAAACGCAGTCTTTGGTTAGCCTTCCCCACAACATTTTCTCTGTGTTCCAATTTAAGCTGTTCGTAATTGTGATTCTTAAGTACTTAGTTGAATTTAGATTTGACTGATTTCTCGTGTAACCCAAGTTAACGGATTCCTGTATAGCCCTCATGTGGATGCCCTCACACTTTTCGTTATTTGGGGTCAGTTGCCAATTTTCGCACCGGTATGACGTTGGACGCCCTGTGGCGTGGAGCCTAAATGCATGCACCGATTCAGTTGCGAAAAATGTCACAAAGCCGCCGCATCCTCTTCTGAGACACACGCTAGCCCGCAACTGTTTCAACTGGTCCTTCATTTCCTGGGTACTGTCACTGTAACAGAACTGAAGTCCGGGCTGGCACCAGCATGTTCTATCGGAGAGAGACCTGGCGAACCGGCTGGGCATAGGACTACCCAGATATCACGCAGACAGTTCATAGAGACACGAGCCAAGCTTTTTCCTGTTCCAAAGTGGCAGCATGATCCTGTCGCATGAGAAGTAACACATGAGGACGCCGGATGTCCCTGATCTACTGATGTGCTGCCAGAGTTCCTTAAATCAGTACCAGCTGGGACCTGAAGTCGTCATATCCAATGGCTCCCCACACCATAACGCCCGGAATAGCACTATGAGACTCTCCAAAACAACGGAAGAATGAGACCTCTCTGCAGGATGCCATACTCGCCGACGACAATTGAGGCGTCGAGATCAGTAAGGGGATATGTCACTCAATTGATGTTCTGAGATATATTGAGAAAACTGTATAATTATGAATAGCGTTATTCCCAAATCTTATAGTTAGTCCCAAAGACTCGTGAGGAAGAATGCAATGTTATACCAACAATCTATAATCATAGGATGAAGGCAACTAATAGAAAATGATAATAGAAAATGACTGACATTTCCCCATCTTGATTTAAACAACAGTCATTGTACTGAAATATTGACTTAAGAGGCACAGTCTGTCCACTCGGCGTTTAGACATGCTATGGAGTCGAATAATTACGCTTTCTTGCATACCATAGTTTCCTTGAAGCAAACTTCAACCTGCAGATACAAGTGAATTAGTATCATAAAACAAAAATCTACATAATCGTAATACTGTAAATACCTATTAAATATATGCCTTAACTATTTGCCTTAAAGATTTTACAAAACATGTATCAAAGATGTACGTAATTCGGGAACGAAATGGTTAATAAAACAATATTACAGTTGTCATGCCAGTTACCTTATAATAATAATAATTTGCTGTCCTTCCACGATTAGTAGTGGAATTTGGGGATGGTCTCCTTGCTTTTGGAAAGAAGGGAAGAATGTGAGTTGAATTCTGTCAACAATAGTTCTATCCCAGGAAATAAGAACTTCTCAAAACATTTACGCCGGCATCTGTAAACAGATATTAGCGTATTATTAACCTATATACTCCACGAATAACATATTTTTACCGATTTCCTATATTACAACTAAAACATAAATTTCAACTTTGCGTCCATGAAAGGAATTTATATTCGCATTTTAGTACAAGGTTTCTACACAATTTGCCTCTGCTACAGAATATTACATTGTGTACAGAGAATTCAAACAATGAACATTGTATGACTGTTCACCTGCAATCTGCACCTGTTTCCATCCTGGGAACAATGTTTCCTCTCCAGTTGGCATGCTCCAAACCCTTGACCTTCTTTTGTTTAATCACATTCCTCTTCCACAATTCGGGGCGTCTTTTCTTCCTTCTAAATTCATGTAAATCGTCTTCGGACGGTTCTGTCACCGAAGCCATTTTGAAATCTCACAGCTGATTACTCCGAACCGCTACAGTGCTGCCCGCACGCCTCACGTCTCTGTGACAAGACCTCTGTCTGCACGAAACGCAATTTCAACACTGATTTTGACATGGAAAAATCGCTTAACGAGTCCCAATTTGGAACCAACAGATGCGGAATCGTGTGAAAATTCCAACTACAGTAATAACTCACATACCCCAGAAACGATGACAAGTCGCGTTTCTGATCTCAACGCCTCAGTTACCAGGGATAGTGCAGAACCAGGTTTCATCACTGAACACAGTACGACCTCATTCATGCATTATGGTCTCACACACTGCTGCAGAAGCAGCCGTTTGCGTTGTGGTGTTAACAGCAGCCTGCATATGGGACGATAATTCACTAGCCCTACCGCTGCCGCCGCCATTGCCCGACCACTGATGGGGGACGACACTGCTGCAGCGAGTCCATTTCACTTGTTCTAAGACATTAGGCGCGGATGTGAAGGGGCTACGATGTGCTCGGTGCACTGACGACTGATCTCTCATGTCGTGGTTACATATGTTCGAGCGGAACCCTGACGATGCTTATGCTTGTCCTGACGTTCATGTACAGTCCAACAACTTGCCACTGCCACATCAGAAAACCCCAGATATCTGAACATTGCAGGATAGGATCAGCTAGCCAAATGGAGGCCCCCAATGAGGCCCCTTTCAAACTCTCGTCAGATTCTGATAATGCTGTCTCAAACGAATAAGGTGAATCTCTCTGTTCCTCGCAGTGATCTCTCAACATCTGACGCTGTTCACACTCCTTATTTACCCTACCAGACCTCGTACATAACAACACAAAACGCGCGCAACACTACTGCACTCTGTACTTCACTTGCTTTGTCAACCAGTGTACGAGAAGAGAAAAATGCATTTCCTTCGTCAGCATAATGTTGTATACGGCTTGCACCGAGCTGTGCCAGTAATGATAGCTAGATCACAAAACGCACTTCCGACGT
Source organism: Schistocerca americana (assembly GCF_021461395.2). Taxonomy (NCBI): domain Eukaryota; kingdom Metazoa; phylum Arthropoda; class Insecta; order Orthoptera; family Acrididae; genus Schistocerca; species Schistocerca americana. Next base: position 805,805,170 of record NC_060122.1, on the reverse strand, counting down.
GTTCGTGATCAAATGAAGTATCGAGAAGCACTAATAAAGCCATTTTCCATTTTTACATTCGATTTTCCTCCATTACATTTGTTGCAGATTTCCGCCAATCTCTTGTACTGAAGGCACAAGGAAATGACTGACATTAGGTGCTAGTGGGCATTGCTTTAATCAATGGGGAAAGTTGAAAATTTGTACTACACCGGGATTTGAACGCAGGGCCCGTGCTTACTAGGCAGATGCGCTGATCGCTGCGCCATCCGGACACAGTGGACTATGCTGGCACGCGTCCCATCAGACCCAAATTCTCAACCTATCTGATCACTACTGGTGTAGATACGTAATTTTGTACTGAAGATGAATCACGATTGTTGTGTGGCTAAACAAGACACGATTACTTCCTTCTGTATAAATTTTCACGTGGCAGCTCCTCTTGTTCTAGCATCTCCACTCTTGGTCACAGTAGAATTCACTTTCCCTTAATGTCTCAATGTCAAGTTTTTATAACGTAAGAGTTTCAGTGGGGGCAACGGCCTTGCCGCAGTGGATACACCGGTTCCCGTGAGATCACCGAAGTTAAGCGCTGTTGGGCGTGGCCGGCTCTTGGATGGGTGACCATCCAGCCGCCATGCGCTGTTGCCATTTTTCGGGGTGCACTCAGCCTCGTGATGCCAATTGAGGAGCTACTCGACCGATTAGTAGCGGCTTCGGTCAAGAAAACCATCTTAACGACCGGGAGAGCGGTGTGCTGACCCCACGCCCCTCCTATCCGCATCCTCCTCGGAGGATGACACGGCGGTCGGATGGTCCCGGTAGGCCATTCGTGGCCTGACGACGGAGTTAAAAAAAAAAAAAGAGTTTCAGTATCCTCTCAGTACACATTATATTTTATACTGCTCTCCACCTCCAGTATCACTATCCTACACGTCGAACTACACTTTTCAGTATCTTACGGCCTCGTCACTAGAGCCAGCACTATGGTGCTAGTCTTTGTCGCCAGCTACAACCCCCTTCACCGTAAGGTGGCGTAGTGGACGCATCTGTTTGGTTGGAAACGCAATTGTCTTCCTCAGTGATAAATTGTTGAATTCCATTAGCGACACTAATGCATCCTTCGTCGTGCTTTTCTCAATCACAGTGTTCGTGCCTGTTCTCCCAGAACAAGCTAATGGCCTGTTTTGATCGCATTGATCATCTACGCTAGTGACTAGTGACTAGTCCCATGGCGTCGGTGTTTCCGACAGTCCGCCTCTAAACTGCTCCCCTTCGCCTGTACGATTTTGCACAACGTTTAGTGTCAAAGAAACGTCTTAAACTACTACTTCGGTTTCAAATAGAAGAACATATTGTCGACGCCGAGGTCGTTAGAGACGGACACAGATAATTATTCTATTTATTTTGTCGCGGAAGAAGCTCAGTAGCACAGTCATCACGGAGTGGTGGTTGTGGTCCTAGACTGTTACATGGCGGGTCATGAGTTCAAAACTCACCTGAAGTGCGAAATTTTAATTTCTATATTCGGTTCGATTACATTCTAGAACTATCCACAAATGTCAAGAATCATTGCACTAGAATGTTCTGTAACTGTATGTATACCATATGTCTTCTGGCCGGATGCAGTTCGCTCAGCGCTCTTTTATGTGCAAGTGCTGAATACACCTTCGTTAAGTGATGTGAGTGTCCATCATTCATCTAATTACACCTTCTTCTACGTGACAATTTATTTATTAACGCTACGGAATAACCCACCACCTTGGTAAATATGGTGGGTCATTTCCTACTAAAAACTAGACAATTTACAGAATTTTAGTGCTTCTCTTGTCTTTTATATAATTAAATTGTTAATTAAAAAAGAAAAAGAAAAGAAACACGAGATACATAAAGTAGAATTGGGGAAAAAACAAATTTTACTTTATTCTTAGGAAGAAAATAGTACACGAAAGGAAATATTTAGGCAGCAAAAGAGGTCCCTTTACCTAGCTATTTCCAGTGGGAGAGCTTCGGTAAATTCTTCGAGCCTGTCTCACCTGAATTATCATATTTTATTCCACAATGGCTACTACTATATGTACGTAAGTTGTGGTATTAACTCTACGTGATTTGTGTATAAGATCTGATACTACAATTACTTCCTCTGAAGGTGACCTTGGTCCACCCTGAAGGGCGTTTCTTGTCAATGTCGTACGTTTGTGTGCGAGTATTTACGTCTTATTATTCTGCATGTGTATGTTTATGCACAATTTTGTAAGTTTCACATGTTTTATAGTTTGCATCTTATATATTTCACAAATTACATTTACATGTTTGAAAATAATGATCCAGAGAACTAAATGATTTCTTGTTTCACTCGTACAAACAGAAAACTTCGTTGTTTTATTTCTATTACTAACTTGTTTCTAGAATTCATGTTTAAGACACATAATGATGGGAAAGTGAAACAATGGAAAATCTGAAGCTGAATTACTCGTCTGGCATATGGGCCCACTAGTATCCCATCGCCACTGCATTGTCTTAAACACCTTGCCAACTCTCTCCGTGCTAGGGAAAACTACAATGTTGGACAACATGTTAAAGTGTAAGCACGCTTATGAATGTTGTGAAGGGACGTTAGGTCGTCGTAAAACCGGCTTTTTGAGCACTCCAGCATTACTCCACAATAAACACAGCCTCGTTGCGGTGTTGTAATTGCACACGAATTAGACAGTTTATCTTTTCCTTTGTGCAGAAAATTCAGTTACCTTCTTCCTTGTCGCAGCTGGCGTGTAATTAAGCTACGTAAACCATCTCACACGCTCCCGCATTGTCTTCTTGGGCCGTTAAGCACCAACTGGAAGCGATGTTTTTTGTCTTCTTTTTTTTCGTTGGCGTTGAGCTACAGAACACTTGCGAGTGAATTCGTCACATGTTTGCACCTGTATCACGAGTGAATATTAAGTGTGCCCACTATTAGGTATTACTAATAGGTATTGTTAATAGCCTACTGAAACTCAGAGTCAAACGAAACTCGTTAAATGCCTTTCCGCCCTCTCGCGAACGGCTCGGCATGACAAACAGACGCCCACTTGTCAGCGGTTGACCGTAACGCTGCCAAAAATCCCAATGAGAGTTGTTTTCTCGGGTTCCTTCTGCAGCCGGCGAAAAAAAAAGATAGAAGAACGTAGCAGTCAACCAGGCGAACAAAAAAGATCCACAAGGAACAAACAGATTCTGGGAAGAGGTGCAACATGTCATCTCCAGATTTTTCCAACAAACACAGTCATCCTTCTTGGAGACTTCAGTGTGCAGCATGGCAAATAAAGAGAAATTCATGGACGTCGTTGAAGACTTCTCAGCTCTCCGAAGAACAAAAAGAACCAACCGCAAAGGAGAAGGATTTATAGTACTCGTCCTTCTTGTGAAATCTAGAGCCATCAAACATTTGCCTAGGTAACAAAAGATATGCCCTTCCCAAATTCCAATCTTCGTGAATTTCATATAGACTACGTTTCCACTGCATAGGGGGCGATACGAGAAATTCAAATATAGCTGACCTTACATATGATCACTATCTATCAAAGATGCACGTCTAGCTTTATCCCAGAAATACCAGGAGGGTTCAGGTGAAAAGGGTAATATAGTCGACTGAGAAAAGCTTAAAATCAGTCTACAGTTCAATGAGAAAATACACTATCTATAGGGAACGATGACTTCAGCAGTTTGGTCCCATAAGACCTGGTAACAAATGGAGGAAGCCATGAACAAAACAGGAAAGAGTAGGCAGTTTTGTTAGCTGAATCGAGGAATCAGCTCTGGTTGCCTCACGAACCCTATGCCAGGCACTTAAGTGTGATTTGCAGAGTGTCCACGTAGATGTAGACGTAGATGAAAGTGAGAAGCCAAAGAAGATTAACCTGATAAATGTGGAACTTGCAGAAGAGTAAATATAGCAGGAAGAACATTGTACCGCGAGAAATCGTGTAACAAGTCAATTTTGGAGTAAGATATAGCTTTGATAAATACCAAGAGCAGGATTCCAGAAAAATAAAACATGGGATTTCTATGAAATCTTAACGCACATGCAAGGCAAATGCACCCATCTGAGCTTACATTTCAGGGATCCCAAAGGAAAAGACGTTTAAAACGGCAAGATCAACCGTCAAACCCAGACGAAACACTTTGAATCTCTTCATAACTGGTAAGTTCCCAGGCACAGTTCACTTTTAAGAAAGCACGCAACACAGCACAGAGTCATCTCCACCTGCAAAACATGAAATTAGATGGATCATCCGGATCCTTAACTACAACGAAGCACTAGCTGCACAAGTAATATTTATTGCTGACCTCTGGAATCGTGTAAGTGACAGAGCAATAGATATGAAGTGGAATGACGCACGCCAGGTTGGTAGTCGGGAAAGCGAATGCTCGACTTCGTTTCATTGGGAAAATTTTGGGAAAGTGTAGAACGTTTAAAAGGAGACGACGTATAGAATGGTTGTGCCACACATTCTTGAATACTGCTCGAGTGTTTGGAACTCCACTAGCACCAGGTGAAGAAAGACATCGAAGCAATTCAGAGACGTGATGCTAGATTTGTTACCGGTAGGTTCGACAAACACAAGTATTACGCAGATGTTTCGTGAACTCAAATGGGAATCCATGGAGGGAAGACGACACTCTTTTCGTGAGGCACTATTGCGGAAATTTAGAGCACCGGCGTTTGAGGCCGAATGCAGATCGATTCTGCTGCCGCCAAAGTATATTTCGCGTATGGACCACCAAGGTAAGATGAAAGGCTGGTACATGCTTACAGACAGTCGCTTTCCCCTCGCTCTGTTTGGAAGTAGAACACGAGAGGAAATAACTAATACTAGTACTTGGTACATCTACATCTACGCGATTACGCTGCTATTCACAATTAAGTGCTTGGCAGAGGGTTCAATGAACCACCTTCAAGCTGTCTCTCTAAAGTTCCACTCTCGAACGGCGCGCGGGAAAAACGAGCACTTAAATTTTTCTGTGCGAGCCCTGATTTCTCTTATTTTATCGTGATGACCATTTCTCTCTATGTAGGTGGGTGTCAACAGAATGTATTCACAATCGGAGGAGAAAACTTTTGATTGAAATTTCATGAGAAAATCCCGTTACAACGAAAAACGCCTTTGTTTTAATGATTGCCACTCCAATTCACGTATCATGTCTGTGGCACTATCTCCCATATTTCGCGATAATACAAAACCAGCCTCCTTCTTTGAACTTTTTCAATATCAGCCGCCAGTGCCACCTGATACGGATCCCACACCGCACAGCAATACTCCAGAATAGGGCGGACAAGTGTAGTGTAAGCAGTCTCTTTAGTATATTTGTTGCACCTTCTAAGTGTCCTGCCGATGAATCGCAGCCATTGGTTTGCTCTACCCACAACATTATCTATGTGAATGTTCCAATTTAGATTATTTGTAAATTGTAATCCCTAAGTATTTAGTTGAATTTACAGCCTTCAGATTTGTGTCATTTATCGCGCAATTGAAATTTAGCGGATTTCTTTCAGTACTCGTGTGAATAACTTCACACTTTTCTTTATTAAGGGCCAATTGCCACTTTTCGCACCACACAGATATGTTACCTAAATCATGCCACGCCGGGTAGCCGCGCGTTCTAGGACGTCTTGTCACGGTTCGAGCGGCTGCCCCCGTCGGAGGTTCGAGTCCTCCCACGGGCACGGGTGTGTGTGTCGTCCTCAGCGTAAGTCAGTATAAGTTAGATTAAGCAGTGTGTAAGCTTAGGGACCGATGACTTCAGCAGTTTGGTCCCATAAGACCTTACCACCAATTTCATTTTTAATCTAAATAATTTTGCAATTCGTTTTGGTCATCTGATGACTTTACAAGACGGTAAATGACAGCATCATCCGCAAATAAACTAAGAGGGCTACTCAGATTGTCTCTTATGTAGTTAATATAGATCAGGAACAATAGAGGGACTATAACACTTCCTTGGTGAACGCCGGGTATTACTTCTGTTTTACTCGATGACTTCCCGTCTATTACTACGAACTGCGACCTTTCTGACAGGAAATCACGAATCCAGTCGCAAAACTGAGGCGAAATTCCATAGGCACACAATTTGGTTAGAAGACGCTTGTGAGGAACGGTGTCGAAAGCCTTCTGAAAATCTGAAAATATGCAGTCAATTCGAAATCCCCTAATAAGCAAATTGGGTTTGAAGCTCTTTTTTTCCGTGTTTGCTGTAGCAATATGTATGTTTTGGATAGGGTCCGCCTTTAGCAAAATACAATTCTGTTTTTTAACCCAAACATGTTTCACTGCAGTTGCAGCATCTTCAGTGGGCTTTTATCTTTCGTCTGTTAAAGATAAACAATGTTCTTAATGTTTGTATACATGTAACTATTAGTTTTTTAAATCGTAATTACAGATATTCGAAGAAAAACATAAATTATGAATTCATAACTTTTTCTGATGTGTTGTGTTTCTACAGTGACTGTTTTGTTCCACAGTTTGTCATCTGTAACCACTTACACCTTAAAGTAGATAAATTGTTTAAGCCAAAACTATGATCTGAAAATTGTTATTTCTATGCCTGGAATTAATTATTTATATGTGTGTTTCACTTTATATGTATGTTTCACTTACGCTTTCTTTTTCCTCATCTTCATGGCTGTGAAACACTATATACTGAGTTGCCACTGTTACTGTCACTCTTTACCAGCCATAAAACAAACATGGCGGGAAGTGGAACAGTTGAAGGTGTAAAACAAGATGGCTGACAGTGGAACAGTTGAAGGTGTTCCTGACGGTTGTTCTGAATCTTTCAGAGGTGTCTGTGATTTCTTGTGTGTGTGTGTGTGTGTGTGTGTGTGTGTGTGTGTGAAAAGGAAGAGAGAGAGACAGTGACAGTAGGTTTTAGGATTTCTTTTGGTGTGGTGTCTGTATATTCAGAAACTGACCACCAACAGCACAGCCATTCACAAAGATTCTAATCATCCGATAACACACAAACTAGCCGGCTTCCAGTGTATGCTGCACAGACTGAACAAGACCCCACTCACTGAAAACAACTACAAGAATGAATTACAGACAATCAGCCAAATAGCAGTAGAGAATGGATATGACACAAACACTATAGATAAACTGAACCACAAAATTTGAACAAAATTAAAAATGACACCCAACACACAAAAACAAAAGCTTCCTCATCAACTTACAAATACACAGAACCACATAAGAGAACACATGGACAAGAAATACCCACAATGACAAACAAGTGCTTCATTCTCACATACAACAACAAACCAGTCCACAGAATAGGCAACATACTCAAAAAAACAAGGGGTAAAAATAGCCTACAGGACAGGTAACACATAGAAAACTAAGGACAACCAACACAAGCACAGACAAACACAACACATCTGTAAACAGTTGCAGTGGCAACTCAATATATAATGTTTGACAGCGATGAAGATGAGAAAAAAGAAAACGTAAGTGGAAAGTGAAACATTATGTAAATAGACACACACACACTCACACACACACACACACACACACATACACACACACACACACACACACACACACACAGAATTAATTAATTTCAGGCATAGAAATAACAACTTTCAAATTGTACTTTTGGCTTAAACAATTTATCTACTTTAAGGTGTAAGAGGCTGCAGATGACAAACGGTGGAGCAAAACAGTCACTGTAGAAACATAAAACATCAGGAAAACCACACGATGTGGTAAAAAGGTATCAATTCATAATTTTTTTTTTTCAAATATCTGTAACTACGATTTAAAAAACTAATAGTTACATGTACACAAACAGTGAAGAACATTGTTTATCTTTAACAGATGAAAAATAAAAGCCCACTAAATATGCTGCAACTGTAGTGAAACATGTTTGGGTTAAAAAACAAAATTGTGTTTTTCTGAAGGCGGATCCTATCCAAAAACGTATGTATTGCCATGCCCTGTCGATAGCACTCATTACTCCATGGGTATAAGAGCTAGTTGCGTTCCACAAGAACGATATTTCCTGAATCCATGTTGACTATGTGTCAGTAAATTGCTTTGTTTCAGGTACTTCATAATGTTCGAATACTGTATATGTTCCAAAACCCTACTGCAAATCGACGTAAGTGATACGGGCCTGTAATTCAGCGGATTACTCATATTTCCCTTTTTGGGTATTGGTGTGACTTCAGCAACTTTCCAGCCTTTAGGTACGGAACCTTCTATGAGCGAGCGGTTGTATATAATTCCTAAATATAGAGCTACTGCAAACGCATGCTGTGAAACGAACCTGACTGGATACCATCTGGACAGCAAGCCTTGCCTTTATTATTTAGCTTTGCTACGCCGAGTATATCTACTTTTATGTTTCTCACCTTCGCAGTTGTTCTTGATTGGAATTCGGGAATATTTACTTCTTCTTCTTTGGTGAAGGAGTTTCGGAAAACCGTGTTTAATAGCTGTGCTTTAGTGGCACTGTCATCAGTGACTTCACCGTTGTTACCGCGTAGTGAAGGTACTCATTGCGTCTTGCAATGGTGTGCTTTATATATGACCAGAATCTCTTCGGGTTTTCTGCCGGATTCCGAGACAGAGTTTCTTTGTGGAACTTATTAAAAGCATCTCGCATTGAAGCACGCGCTGTATTTCGAACTACTACAAAACTTTGCCAATAGTGGTGATTTTGCGTTCTTTTAAATTTGGCATGCTTTTTTCGTTGCTTCTGCAACAGCGATCTGACCCGTTTTGTGGATCATGGAGGATCAGTAACATCACTTATTAATTTATGTGGTATATATCTCTCAATTGCCGTCGACACTATCTCTTTGAAATCATTCCACATCTTTTCTACGCTTCGTGATCAGATCGGAAGGAGTGGAGACTGTCTCTTAAAAAGGCTTTAAGAGCATTTTTATCAGCTTTTTTAAATAGATGTACTTTGCGTTTCTTTTTGATGGTTGTGGGTGTTACGGTATTCAGCCTAGCAGCAACTGCCTTGTGGTCGCTAATCCCTGTATTCGTCATGATACTCCTATTTGTCAAGGATTATTTGTTGCTAGGAGGTCAGGCATACTTTCGCAACCATTTACGCTTCGAGTAGGATCATGAACTAATTGTTCAAAATAATTTTCTGAGAAAGCATTCAGTACAATTTTGGATGACGTTTTATGCCTGTCGCCGGCTTTAAATGTATAATTTTTCCACCGTATCGAAGATAAATTGAAGTCGCCACCGACTATAATTGTATGAGCGGGGTATCTATCAGAAATGAGACTCAAGTTTTCCTTGCACTGTTCAGCAAGTATGTCTTCTGAGTCGGAGGGTCGGCAAAATGATCCAATTAATAGTTTAGTCTGATTGTCGAGTATAGCCTCTACCCATACTATTTCACATGAACTATCTACTTCAATTTCACTACAAGGCAAACTACTTCTGACAGCAATAAACACTGCACCACCAACTGTATTTAATCTATCCATTCTGAACACCGTTAGATCGTTTGAAAAAATCTCGGCTGAACATATTTCCGGCTTTAGCCTGCTTTCTGTACCTATAACTATTTGAGCTTCAGCAGTGCTTTCTATTAGGACTTGGAGCTCTGGTTCTTTCCCAACACAGCTGCGACAATTTACAACTATAATTCCGATCATTTCTACAACTGCCTTACCGTGTTTTACATGCCCACTTTTAGACACAGACGCCCCTTCCGTGGTTTCCTGAGACCTTCTGACCTAAAAAACCGCCCAGTCTCTTTCATACAGTTCCCGCTATCCGTGTAGCCGCTTCCTGTGTCTAGTGGGCTCCTGACCTATTAAGCGGAACCCGGAAACCCACCACCCGATGGCGCAAGTCAAGGAATCTGTAGCCTACACGGTCACATAACCGCCTGAGCCTCTGATTCAGACCCTCCACTCGGCTCTGCACCAAAAGACCACAATCGTTTCTGTCGACGATGCTGCAGATGGTAAGCTCTGCCTTAGTCTCGGAAGCAAGACTGGCAGCCTTTACTATTTCTGCTAGCCTCCCAAAACCAGAGAGAATCTCCTCCGATCCAAAGCGCCACACGTATTGGTACTGACATGGGCCACCACCTGCAGTTGGCTGCACCCTGTACTCGTCATGGCATCTGGAAGCACCCTTTCCATATCCATAATGACTCCCCACGGTATGCACACGGAGTGCACACTGACCTCCTTCCCCTCCTTGACAGCCATGTTCCTAAGGGGCCCCGTTACGCGCCTAACGTTGGAGCTCCCAACTGCCAGCAAATCCAACCTCTGTGAATGCCCAGACCTTGCGGGCCGAGAAGCTTCCTCTGGAACAGGGTGGACAACTGCATCCGGCTCAGAAGCCTATTAGTCAAACGAACCGGGGACGTCCTGGGATCGGCCCCACGGAAAGTCTTTCGCTGCCTGCCAGACACTGTAATGATCTCCCACTCGACCACGGGTGAGGGGTCAACCTCAGAGCAGGCAGCACCCGGGGAGGTCACAGCAGTGGGCCGATCGGGGGACACGTGGGACGTGCTCGATGTCCCTCGCATTCCCGCGTCAGACCTCCCACAGTGATGCCCCTTGGCAGCAGCCTCAAGCTGTGTGACGGAAGCCAACACGGCCTGGAGCTGTGAGCAAAGGGTCAGCAACTCAGCTCGCATCTGTACACAGCAATCACAGTGCCTATCCATTTCTGAAGTCGCTCTTGTTTGAAACTCGGAAAGATATGTAATAAACAAGCTGTGTACTCACTTTATTAGGCGCAGGAACTCGCGGAGCTCTCTCACTGACGGTCCAATCGACACTAAGCTGTTCTAAGCAAAACAAACTAAAGCCTGTACAAACGAAAGCCTGTACGATACGAATGTCGATACAACGGTCGATTGCAACGGCGGTACTGTACGCTACACTGCTTTTGAAAGGTTGCTCTTAGTAAGGTCTCCAACTCCCAAGAAATTATAAAAATATACTACTAACTACACAGGTAACTGAAAAGAAGTCGCTCCTGGTGGAAGCTCGTAAAAATATGTAATAAACAAACTGTGTACTCGCCTTATTAACCGCAGGAACTCGCATTGCTCTCTCACTGACGATCTAACCGCCATGCACTGTGCGGTGGCTTGTGGAGAACGTATGTACATGTAGATGCAGAACCAAGCAGAGGTCATACACGAGATTCAGAAACTGAAACCTTACCCCACATTCACTATCTTCACAAAAAGGTAACAAATCTGATGTTAACTACCATCGTGACATCTTACTCGACAACGTACGAAATTTAGAACAGGACAGCACAACAGCTCGAGTCACAGTCTGGACAATATCAAGGAGGATTTAGAAAAGGATATTCTTGCGCCGAGAAAGTTACCAGTCATAGATCGGTTGTTTCGTATGTGAAATACAGAAACAATATGTTGTGGTCTTCGGCAAGTTCAAGAGGGTCACCGAATTTATCAATCGAAACATAACGTTCTAGCCGGCCGGGGTTGCCGAGCGGTTCTAGGCGCTACAGTCTGGAACCGCGTGACCGCTACGGTCGCAGGTTCGAATCCTGCCTCGGGCATGGATGTGTGTGATGTCCTTAGGTTAGGTTTAAGTAGTTCTAAGTTCTAGGGGGACTGTTGACCTTAGAAGTTAAGTCCCATAGTGCTCAGAGCCATTTGAACATAACGTTCTAATTCTAGAAGAATATTCAGTGTTCACAGAGAAGCAGAGATTCAGGAAATTCGCCATAAACAATCCAACACGATTCGAGAACCATAGTGGCATCAGTATCTACAACACTAGAGGGAAAAACTACCTTTATTACCCGTTATTATAGCTGTCAGTGGCTCAGAAAGGAGTTTAAAAGGCTGCAATAAAAATCTTCGATCATTTTTCCCAATAATGTAAGATGTCTCATAGGTTATTTAACATACTTATATGACCACATAAAGTGCAGTAGACAATAGTGTCATGAAGTGTTTAACATAAAAAAATTAAAATTTGATCTACACTCCTGGAAATGGAAAAAAGAACACATTGACACCGGTGTGTCAGACCCACCATACTTGCTCCGGACACTGCGAGAGGGCTGTACAAGCAATGATCACACGCACGGCACAGCGGACACACCAGGAACCGCGGTGTTGGCCGTCGAATGGCGCTAGCTGCGCAGCATTTGTGCACCGCCGCCGTCAGTGTCAGCCAGTTTGCCGTGGCATACGCAGCTCCATCGCAGTCTTTAACACTGGTAGCATGCCGCGACAGCGTGGACGTGAACCGTATGTGCAGTTGACGGACTTTGAGCGAGGGCGTATAGTGGGCATGCGGGAGGCCGGGTGGACGTACCGCCGAATTGCTCAACACGTGGGGCGTGGGGTCTCCACAGTACATCGATGTTGTCGCCAGTGGTCGGCGGAAGGTGCACGTGCCCGTCGACCTGGGACCGGACCGCAGCGACGCACGGATGCACGCCAAGACCGTAGGATCCTACGCAGTGCCGTAGGGGACCGCACCGCCACTTCCCAGCAAATTAGGGACACTGTTGCTCCTGGGGTATCGGCGAGGACCATTCGCAACCGTCTCCATGAATCTGGGCTACGGTCCCGCACACCGTTAGGCCGTCTTCCGCTCACGCCCCAACATCGTGCAGCCCGCCTCCAGTGGTGTCGCGACAGGCGTGAATGGAGGGACGAATGGAGACGTGTCGTCTTCAGCGATGAGAGTCGCTTCTGCCTTGGCGCCAATGATGGTCGTATGCATGTTTGGCGCCGTGCAGGTGAGCGCGACAATCAGGACTGCATACGACCGAGGCACACAGGGCCAACACCCGGCATCATGGTGTGGGGAGCGATCTCCTACACTGGCCGTACACCACTGGTGATCGTCGAGGGGACACTGAATAGTGCACGGTACATCCAAACCGTCATCGAACCCATCGGTCTACCATTCCTAGACCGGCAAGGGACCTTGCTGTTCCAACAGGACAATGCACGTCCGCATGTATCCCGTGCCACCCAACGTGCTCTAGAAGGTGTAAGTCAACTACCCTGGCCAGCAAGATCTCCGGATCTGTCCCCCATTGAGCATGTTTGGGACTGGATGAAGCGTCGTCTCACGCGGTCTGCACGTCCAGCACGAACGCTGGTCCAACTGAGGCGCCAGGTTTAAATGGCATGGCAAGCCGTTCCACAGGACTACATCCAGCATCTCTACGATCGTCTCCATGGGAGAATAGCAGCCTGCATTGCTGCGAAAGGTGGATATACACTGTACTAGTGCCGACATTGTGCATGCTCTGTTGCCTGTGTCTATGTGCCTGTGGTTCTGTCAGTGTGATCATGTGATGTATCTGACCCCAGGAATGTGTCAATAAAGTTTCCCCTTCCTGGGACAATGAATTCACGGTGTTCTTATTTCAATTTCCAGGAGTGTATATAAGATTTCTTTTCTTTTCATGAATCCATATACCGTAAAAATCTAACAAACTGCTTCAGCATATTTTTGTTGTTTATACTGATACCTTGAATTTAACCAAACAAATTAACACTGACAAAAATGAGAAGCTCACTGGAAACGTGAAGGGGCGGAATTCACGTACGAGTATAAGGCGCGGAAGATCTGCACCATGCTGCGAGTCCCACGACATTAATTTTTGTTTTTATTAAATTTCTCACAGCCTACTATGTCTCACGGGACGTGCCTGTGGTACCACTGTCAGATATCGGCCTTCATTCGTCATTCGCCCTGGAAGCATAATTGTCTACAAACCATCTTATTAGCCTGAAGTTCTCTGTTGCTTTTCTTGCCGTTCATTCAAACATCAACGCGTAACAAAAACTGGGCAAAAGCTTTTCACTTCTTTTCGTTGTGATTTAGATAATTGATCGTAATAGCATAAAAATTATAATCTTTGACAACGATCTTTCTTCTACAGCACATCAAGTCTATAAAGTAGAACTACTTTAAGGGGCTCCGGAAAGGCTCAAAATCATGAAAAGTTCAATTTTTACTTTTTTGCGTTTTCTGAATCTGCAGACTATTACCTTTTAATAGATATATAATTTATTCAATTCCGAAGACTACAACTGTTTTTAAATTTTTTTTGAAATGTGTTCTACATGGGCGTGACCCACTGTGGCGCTGTTAAACTGCTGTCAAATGGTGTTATTATTAACGTCCGTGTTCATCAGGTACATTTTAGTGATGTGAGATAAAGTATGTGTGGTGGCTAACCTGTGACGGTTCAATATATATCGCTGGTGTGATTGTCGATTGTTTCATGTTTATTTACTCTGTCGTTATCTCGAAAATATTCGTAATTAATTCTGTTTCTTGAGTCTCTGTTTTGTTGAAGTATAATAATGAGTAAAAGTAAAGTTATTAGAAATCCTCTGAAGGCTTTTAAGAAAAGGAGAAATGTTGGAAAGCCAAAGGTATGTGTTATTACTGTAAACAATAAAGACGATAACCAAGTGAGTGAACCTAACCTCTCAAGTACACTTGCCCATAGCAGTCAAAGTGGGAAAGAAAATACTTCACAGAAGAAGCTTGGTTCAATGAGTGAAAACTATGAATGTTTTATGGGCGAATCGGATGTGAATGAAATATTTGATATGTCGGTTCTCAAAGGAATTTTTTTCAAACTGTGTAAGATGTATTCATTGTAGTGAAGTTGGTCTGGAACTCTCCATAATAAAGCACGTTGGACTTGCTAGTGAAATACAACTGAAATGTGATAAGTGTTCATACATGACCACCTTTTGGAACAGTGTTGCAGTAACTGCAACTGAAGAAAATGGTAGCAAAATCTACGAACACAACAACGAGCGATGCTTGCTTTAGACAAGGAAGGCCTTCGGGCTGCAGACAGGGCTGTAAAGAGTCTAGAAATACAAGCAAGAGTAAACAGGAGGAGGAACAAGAGGAAGCTGGAGGAGTTTGCAGAGGATGAAGATAATCCATCCTATGGACCTGGAATGCACTAAAAAGTTAATCCAATCTTCGTCGCTCGATTCTCAAAACTTTTATTTTCTCTTTCTAATTACATGTTTTCTAAGGATCTTCCAAACATATTTGTTTCAAACTTTCAGTAAATGTTACACAGTACCTTCTGCATAATTTAACACAGCCTTTTTCCAAAACAACTGTATATTTTTGAATATATAAATAAAAAATTGCAAAAAATGTTGTGAATTTTCATTACAATTGAAAAAAAATCATCTTTAATAACTGAACTAAAATTTTGTAAAATCCCTGTGTTAAGTTGTAGCCCATGTTCCAATAAATAATCTGTAAAACGTTGAACTTCCTACCTCAAATACTTTGTGAGGAAAGATGTAATTTATAAGCGTTATTTTAACATTGCAAGTATAGGGCGTTCCGGAGCCCCTTAAGCAAGTATTTTTCGTCATATATGTTGTTCATTTTCATTGAATTTGGACTTTGAAAGCTTCCAACGCTTTCTGAATTTACGATGACTACGTAATTGGCGTGCTTCAGTAAAAATACCCTGAAAATATTCCGCCTTTTATATAAAATTTTGACCAATGTATGAATAATAACGCGATCTGAGTGCTACGTTATTCATACATTAAGATGTAGGAAGCGCTTTCATAACGAAAGGAGTGACTTAAGGGGAGCTTCAGTGAATACTTTAAGTGAATTCAACATTACGATCTCCACACTCTAGCCTCCTGAAACAATATGAATGTATACCTGCATCCCACATTATAGAAAGGATGCTTGCAATGACGATGTAAAACCTCACGTTGTTTGGTTTAACACCTATTCGCAATGAACATAGACCACAATAGTCACTCCGTAGTTCTCAGCAACTCAAACCTTCTTTACACTTGCTGTAAAATGAATTCCAGAAACTGAAAATATTCCTGCTGCTGGCAACTTATCTGGAAAACGGTTCTGCTCGAGGCAGAATGCGAGTATTAAATTGTGCTCGTGTCAGCTAACGATTCAAGTAAAAATACATGAGGACATGCGATCGGCCCATGAAAACAATTTTCGTAAATGACTGTGGGATGAAACTAATTAAAGAAAAACTTAGAATAACTTCCTATTATTGTTCAACAAACAAGTGAGAAATTGCAGTAGCAAACTTACAGTGTCCTATGATGAACCGCATAGAGTACAATTTCACAAATATTTTGAGTTAGAACAAAAAGAGACCCCCACATGAACTTACTTCTCCATAGTTAATGTTAAATAGGTGGGATGGTAACGTATGCCACGACCTACATTCACGGATGAATGAATGAATAAATGAAAATCCGATAGTGATTTTTTAACATGGAAAAAAAGCTTCACTCTTTTAAAGCGGAATTTACCTTCGTATAAAGCTGAAAATTCGGAGAAAGAAATGTTACGCCAATGCACACTTCCATGTAAAAATCTCATTATACATTGTGTTGTAGCACAGAAATGTCCATCGAAATGAAACGTCAGAGAAAGTCACCGAATTAGAGCGGATAACGTCTTGATGATTCATCTAGCCTGAAAAGAAAGGCTAGTGACATTGTTTTGTGTTGCGTTGTGGGTGGACACCGTTTAAAACTCGGCCGCGCTGACACAGGATATCTATGCGCTGTGTCAGCGTAAAGATATAGCTTCTCTATGCAGCCAAACATTATATCATTGTCAGCAGACGAAATGAGTGCATAGCGTTTCTTAGCAGTTCGCTTATGAGTAATAACTCGCGTGCAGGTAAATAATCTGAAGGACCTTTTTTAATGGACGGCTTTTTAGTTTGTTAAAGATGTATCGGGAATGGAAACAGAACAACAGAGAAATTTCAACATGGACCACCAGTGTAGCAATATTCAGGTATTTTATATCTCTATAGTTTACTTTTTACTAGCGCTCATATGTTTTTATATAACAGTATAACTTCACTAAACTGCGAGTGCTTCAACATGTCGTGGTGAAAAGCCTCTTATAAATATTGGAAACACCGATGATGAAATTTCCGATGGGAAATACGTATCGTAAATATACATCTAAAAAACCAAAATACAGTTAATCGACAAAATCTCAGCCGCGCGGGATTAGCCGAGCGGTCTAGGGCGCTGCAGTCATGGACTGTGTGGATGATCCTAGCGGAGGTTCGAGTCCTCCCTCGGGCATGGGTGTGTGTGTTTGTCCTTAGGATAATTCAGGTTAAGTAGTGTGTAAGCTTAGGGACTGATGGCCTTAGCAGTTAAGTCGCATAAGATTTCACACACATTTGAACATTTTGACAAACTATCACATATAAAAATGGATATACTATTCACTAGGTGAGAGTGCGGACCTGTATCAAATTCCTTGTGGAAGTCAAGGAACAGGCTGCCAATCTGGGTACTGCTATTTACAATTGATACAGAAACAGAGCGGTCTGAGATTCATAGTATCATTGCGGAATGCACTCGGATTTCCGCAGGCGAGATTTCCAGTGTTCAATCATTTCATAATACGCGAGTATATAGCATTTGAATGAAAGCGTTTAATTTTTATGTGAACCTGGTCAAAATACTCTAGCAGGTGGTTTTCATAGTGGAATCTATGAAAATGTATGACCAGTCTTCAGTCGTTAAATGTAAGGTTCTTAGAAAGCGTGAAGGTAAAGTAAAACCGGGTCAGCGGGCGCTGAGGTGGATAAGCGACCTTTCTGTCCTCGCGGCACGTAGTAAACGGAGAAATGTAAGGCAGGTTATGGTTGAGCGTTACATCAACAATCAGGTCTCTAAAGACGGAACTCAAAGGATCCAGTATCAGGATGAATGGACCCGGACTGAATCATTGTTCTCCAGAACGCTAGTCACTGGTCCGTATATGGAGAATGGGAAGAAACTATAATACCTGACAGAACGCAAAATACCCCTCCCAAGCAATTCACAGCGGGTTGCATAGTACGGATGTAAATACAGGGTGTAACAAAAATGTACGGCACAAATTGCAGGACACATTCCTCGCACGTAAACGGAGGAATTATATGGGCTTGGGTCTGAAAACGCTTTGTTTCCATGCTACAGCTCATTTTCTCCAATGAGTTTCAACGAGATCTGATTGTAAATTTTCACAGTCGGCATGTGAGGGCAGACGTCAATACTCACACAAGTGCTGAAGCGAGCCACCAACAAAGGTTTTCTGTCAATGTTTGGACCGGCATTTTTGGTGCCTGGTACGGCCACACTTTCTTCACCCAGGCTCACCGGAAAAAATTATCGTAATTTCATAGAGAATGTTCTGCCTGATCTGTTAGCAGAGGTGCCTTTAGCTGGGAGTCATGCACGGTGGAGCACCTTCTCGTTTTTGTGTTACTGTACGTTAGCTTCTAAATAACAGATTCGGTGACAGATGGATAGCTAGAGACGGACCAGTTTCCTGGCCTCCACGCTCCCAGGACATAAACCCACTGGAATTTTGGGGATATTTTAAAGCTCTTTTGTATAGAACCCCAGTACAAGACGTTCAAGAGTTTCTGTGCCCGTATTATGGAAGGCTGCGAACCATACGCAATACTCTAGGGATGCATCAGCGCATCAAGACTCGCTACGACGGCGAGTAGATGTAAATGCCCACGGACGGCATACTGAACATCTGTGAAAAAGAGTTGGATGTGGTATGATGGTGCGTTCTGTTCCTGTGTGTTTCCCAAGGTTAATGAGGTGGAGAAAATGACTTGTAACATGGAAAGACGGCTCTGAGCACTATGGGACTTAACTTCTTTGGTCATCAATCCCCTAGAACTTAGAACTACTTAAACCTAACTAACCTAAGGACATCACACACATCCATGCCCGAGGCAGGATTCGAACCTGCGACCGTAGCGGTCGCGTGGTTCCAGACTGTAGCGCCGAGAACTGCTCGGCCACACAGGCCGGCTGTAACATGGAAAGAAAGCGTTTCGAGACCCATGCTTTACGTATGAGGAATGTGTTCTAGAACTTGTGCAATATATTTTTGTTACTCCCTGTTTAGATGCTCTCGTGTAGGTGCAAAACTAATGGCCAGCCGTACCAAGGCTTTCTTTTCGAAATTAAAAGTAGTGACTTCACCATAAACAGCAGATGACAGCGATTATGCAACGCCTCTCGTGCGAAACAGATTTGGTGAACTGAAATTTAAGAAATGAATAATTACGAAATTTTATAAACTGTTTCAGCGCTCTTACAGGAATCTGAACTCCAGGTTACAAACAAAAGATGAATGCCGGTTGGTTATAATTAAACTTACCCTATTTAACACGTTATAACACGAAAACTAATTACCGTACGAGCACCAAACTTGGTAGCATTAATGTCAATCACACGGGGAAGAGAAATAATGCAGAATCAGTTCAATTCAAACACTTTTACTGTGCTGCTACGGTACTTCATACCATTTCATACTGGTACCGTTACTGCTACAAAAGAGGCTCAATATGGTGCTCATCAATGTCCAGAAGAGTCTGAAAGCGCAGGATTGCATTCTACACAGCAGAACAAAGCATGTCCGTAGGTATGCTTCCTACCTCTCTTGATATACTGCGCTTTATGTCAGCACATATGTAAATGTTTCCCTGGTAAGCCCTGTCTTTCAGGTAGCCCCACAACCAGAAATCACAGGGAGCGAGATCAGGTGATAGTGTGAGCCAAGCGTTTGGAAACGATCGGCTGATAATTCGATCGTTTCCAGATGTGTTTCGGGGAACCAGGTGAAGCTCATGAACAGTATTAGGTGGAGCCAATCTTGCATGAACACTGTTGAGTTCAGTGCGTCTCTCTTCTGTAGTGTGGGTATGACGTGCTGGCGAAGCATATCGCAGTAACGCTGGCCAGTCACACTGCACGTCGTTGGTCCTTGAGCGCCAACCTGTTCAAAAAAGAATGGGCCAATGATGAACGTAGCCGTGAAGCCACACGTTACGGTGACACGTTCACCATACAGAGGAACTTCATGCACAGTGATTGGAGGTGAAGATCTCCACACTCGGCAATTCAGTGTATTCAACCGTCAGAGAAATATGAACTCCGTCTGACCATAGGATGGTCCAGGAACAACCCTCGTCAACTTCAGTCCTTGCGAGAAAGTGGAGAGCGAAGTCAACAGGTCGTTGTGCGTCCTGTGGTGCAAGCTGCTGTACGATATGGATCTTGTACGGATACCATTTGAGAATGGTTCGAAGCACCTTCCGTACGGTGGTCAGCGGGTAGTTCAACTGTCGTGACACAGCAAGCGCTCTGCCCGACGATCGCGAATTGCGCGCAGCGTTGTCTCCCATAGCAACGGCGATTACACCAACCACCTGTGGTGCAACCGGTCGTCGGTCTCTTCTCGGAGTGAAGCCCAGTTCTCCAGTTGATTCGAGGTTCTTCATCATGCTCCGCATAACAGGTGGAGGGAGAGGACCCTCCTGTAATCCTTTCAGCCAGCGACATTCTCGAAGTGAAGCTGCAGCATTACTGTAGTTTTGATAATAGAGCTTCATCAATAATTGCCCTGCTCCTTTTGTCCTTTTGACACGTCAACAAGTGCACTCCAATTGGTCGGGTGTGTGACACTATGAATCACGATGACTAATCACGCGGCAGCTAGTGGCCACAGTTGGAACTGGACGGTGGCGCTGTGACGCATGTAAATCATGCATCCCGTTCTCTAGACATTAATGCTACCAAGTTTGGTACTCATGCGGTAATTAGTTTCCGTGTCATAACTTCATAAATAGGGAAAGTTTAATTATAATCACCCAGTATTATTCAAGCTTAAAAAATGTGATTCACACTGATGTGTTACACTCTATGTCGGCAAGATTTTACCACCGTAGATGAATAATTTTGACAGTTCATTTATTTAGCCGCGCGGGATTAGCCGAGCGGTCTAGGACGCTGAAGTCATGGACTGTGCGGCTGGTCCCGGCGGAGGTTCGAGTCCTCCCTCGGGCATGGGTGTGTGTCCTTAGGATAATTTAGGTTAAGTAGTGTGTAAGCTTAGGGACTGATGACCTTTGCAGTTAAGTCCCATAAGATCTAACACACATTTATTTAGTATGGAGGCAACGGCCTTGCCGCAGTGGATACACCGCTTCCCGTGAGATCACCGAAGTTAAGCGCTGTTGGGCGTGGCTGGCACTTGGATGGGTGACCATCCAGCCGCCATGTGCTGTTGCCATTTTTCGGGGTGCACTCAGCCTCGTGATGCCAATTGAGGAGCTACTCAACCGAATAGTAGCGGCTCCGGGCAAAGAAAACCATCATGACGAGCGGGAGAGCGGTGTGCTGACCACACGCCCCTCGTATCCGCATCCTCAACTGAGGATGACACGGCGGTCGGATGGTTCCGATGGGCCACTTGTGGCCTGAAGACAGAGTGCTATTTAGTATGGGGTTATCGAATTATTCAGTATTTATTGGTTGATACTGGGTAGCCTCATACTAACATTTCTGTAGAGGTGTATACTTTGTTTGTAATTTCGCAATGGCTCTGACATCGGGGTGAACGTGAGTGAGCTTTCGCAGTCTTCGTGATCGGTACGCAATGAGGGCTACAGGGAGGGTTGTTTCATGGCCCTGAAAAGAGGACGCCAGGTGTTCACTGCCTAAGAGCGTAGCCCTGTCGTGAAGCAGGTGGAGAGGGACGTCTCGCGATGGACCTGTGGCCTCTGAGGACACGGGAGCAAGACGATGCTGAAAGCATGAAATCGTGGAGGTAGCATCTTACGACGGTTGGAACTTTAATAGTGGCAACTATTTATTTACAAGCAGCACAAAATAGATACGTGTTTCAAAGTTTTACTGACCTTCAAAGTAGTCACCAGCATTGTGTATGACCCGTTGCCAGCGATGTGTAAGTCGTAGGGGACTTAGCAGTGCCATTTGTGTTGACAGTTCGAGCGGCGCGGTCTACTGCCCGACAAATTCGTGGCAGCTCTGAAGCGAATGCCGTGAAGTATTTTCTTGAGTTTAGAAATCGAGTTGAACTCACGAGGGCTTAGGGGGGGGGTGCAGTAGGTGGCATAGCACTTAGCAGCCCCAAGCCCCATCAGTCAAACAAATCAGTAAGAGCTTGCCACTCTAAGTGCTTGAGCATTGTCCTGCAAAATGATGGTCAGGTCCTGCAGAAAGTGTCTAAGCTGGTCGTAGGCTGTGTTCCAAAAGTGAACAGCATAGAGACAGAAGTGATGACACTTTCTGCAGGACCTGACCATCATTTTGCAGGACAATGATCAAGCACTTAGAGTGGCAAGCTCTTACTGATTTGTTTGACTGATGGGGCTGATAAGTGCTATACCACCTACTGCACTCCCCTGACTGAAGCCCTCGTGAGTCCAACTCGATTTCTAATCTGAAGGAAACACTTCACGGCAATCGCTTCAGAACTGCTACAAATTTGTCAGGCAATAGACCGCGCCGCTCGAACTGTCAAGACAACGGGCACTGCTAAGAGTATCCTACGACTTTCACATCGATGGGTACGCGTTATACACAATGCTGGTGACTACTTTGAAGGTCATTAAAACATTGAAACAAGTATCTATTTTGTACGAACAGTAAATAAATAATTGCCACTGTTACAGTTCCAACCCTCTTACAAGCGTCGTGACCAGCCTTTTCCTAGTAGGAGGAATGTACGTGGAATACCTGCCGGAGTTGCTGGCTAATGGTTGCAGATGTTCTCATGCCAGACGCCAAGGCATATTCCCGCCAAAAGACACAGAAACGTATGGTTAGCTGAATTGTAGACGGAGGAGGGGTCACAACTTGTTCTGCGAGTATCTACCGAACTGAGTAAGAGCTGAAGGTGTTTGGCTACCACCTTCATGATACGTAGAGTGAGAGGTATTCGGTTTGTAACGGAGGCGGTGATTGGCCGCAAGGACGGTTCACACTAACGAGGCGATGTTTGGTCTAAACTTGGGTCTTCGCAGCGAGAGAACTATCTGACTGGTGTCGGTAATACACACTTGGCTGGGCAGCGTTTCGAGAGATTGCTGGCAATGCGTCGGTGAACAAAAAAAAAATGGTTC
The DNA here is from genome assembly GCF_021461395.2 of Schistocerca americana. Lineage (NCBI taxonomy): Eukaryota > Metazoa > Arthropoda > Insecta > Orthoptera > Acrididae > Schistocerca > Schistocerca americana. The sequence goes on along the minus strand of NC_060122.1, from coordinate 805,782,203 downwards.
AAATGGCTCTAAGCACTATGGGACTTAACATCTATGGTCATCAGTCCCCTAGAACTTAGAACTACTTAAACCTAACCAACCTAAGGACAGCACACAACACCCAGTCATCACGAGGCAGAGAAAATCCCTAACCCCGCCGGGAATCGAACCTGGGAACCCGGGCGTGGGAAGCGAGAACGCTACCGCACGACCACGAGCTGTGGACGGCGGTGAACAATCTCACAATTACAGTCAGAAAGTGTACGCCGTTATCTGTGTGAAATAAAAGACACTACTATAAATATATGTTTACATGAAAGTACCTGTTATTACTAATTGCACAATTACCTAATAGTTAATACAATGGTCGCCATTCTCGATTATAACTTGGAACCTTAGCCCTCTGTCCGGTAAATCGCCCTTATTTCCACACTCTGAATATCGTTCGACCGACGTCACAACGAATATTTTTGACTTCCTAAGAATTTTAGCAGCAGCTCTATTTGGATGGTTTACAATGAACACTGTCTCGTGACGCTTCAGATTTTTGCACTCATTTTAAACTGCAACCGACAACACAAAACATTCAGCTCTCTCAGTGTTTATCTGCACACTGTGCAAAAGTGCAATGATTACATATTCGAGTCAACAACCAGAGATGTCGCTACGGACGTTACATTTAACATCGTGGGGTACACTTTGTTGTGGAATTGACTGTAGATTCAATAGAACTGATTTCGCCACTAGGAGCGACATTATTCGTCTCTGTGTGAGCAGAGGCATTACGAAGAGTTTCTTTATAGCTGCACACATGTGTGAAGTCTCTGCTCGCGGCTTACGAGCAAGCAGAATTCTTGATTCGTGTCCGGTATTATATGGAAGTGGTTTCGATTCTAGGAGTTTGCGGACGCTGTTTCACGTCCTCGCGATAGTCAGAATTTTCAGTTACATAACGGACTTCATCCGCACAACCTCCGGCTTCAGTGAGCACATGGGGTTGCTGCCGAACTCTTCTTCCCAGTACCGAATTAGGTGATACGCGCACCACGGTTCGGCAGATAGCGAATCCTTAACAGCAAATGCATCAGGTTCCAGTTGTTTGATCGCATAGTAATTTACTGTCAGTACCGGTCAGGGCGGAAGCTTTCTTAATTTCGATACTAACGATTTCGTGTTTCCGTCACATAAATGGGGGCGCGACTTTTAGTCACCTCATACACGTTTTACCAATTTGAAATTCAGATTAATGAGTAGGAGTGAACGTTTGACGTCTATACTTGTTCACTTCACGTATGTTTGTTTGAGAGTTGTTTATACCATAATCATATTAGCAGCATCCGATTATTCTACTCTTCCTAGGATTAGACTCCAAGTGTCGATCGTGATCAGCTTAGAGCTCGCGTATCGTCACAACTTGGGAAATTAACCCACACTCCCTGTTGCAGGCTGTCAGTGGCAGGACCAAATTAACTCATTTTTTGGCGTGACCACACCGTTGCGAACACGACATTGACATCCATCGCACATGAAGACACAGTATTATACGGGGTAGTGTTGGAACATCATGACGCACCAACCCAGTATTTATTAAACTTTGTGGATATGTTCGTGAGATAAAGACTCATCGAATTTATGTACATGGAGGAGAATATTTCAAGCAGATGAATGGCGTCGTAATGGGAATGATGATGATGATGATGATGTTTGGTTTTTGGGGCACTCAACTACGCGGTCATCAGCGCCCATACAAAGTCACCATTTTTACACAGTCCAATTTTTACACAGTTCAATTTTTACACAGTCCAGTCTTATCACTGTCACAAATGAGATGATGATGATGATGATGATGATGGTGATGATGAAATGATGAGGACAACACAAACACCCAGTCCCTGGGTCGCAATGGGGAGCCTATTAGCTCCAGTTGTAGCAAACCTGTATATGTAACTGCAAAGCGTAGTTGTTATTATCGCTACGTCGACGATACATTCGACATATGGTCTCATGGAAATGTAAAGCTCAAAGAGTCCCTGGAACACATCAACAACATCCACGACCATATGAAGCTCACGATGGAAGTAAAGAAGGACTGTTCCTTGCTCTTCCTGGACATCCTTGTCCTCCGTAAACGCAACGGTTGTCTCGGTCACAGCGTTTACCGCAAGCCCACACACACGGATCGGTATCTGCACGCTACCAGGTACCACCGCCCAGCACAGAAACGATCTGTTCTAACGACCTCGGTACATCGAGGTGAATCAGTCAGACTCCGAAAACCAGCCGAGGGAACTGAGCCGCTTCTGTACAGTTTTTCAAGGAAAACGGCTGCAACAACAGACAAATTTCGCGAGCAGTTTCTGCAAAGACGCGCAAGGAGACGACCTCCGAAGAAGATACGAAGAAGATTGCGTTTTTACTGTTCCCTGGCTCAATAACAGGGAAGATTAGCCGGCTTCTGAAGAAACACGAAACTGGTACAGTCTTCAGGCCCCCAGCAAAGATCTGGCAACAAATGAAGCCTGTGAAAGACAATGCAGGCCTCAGAACACCGGGAATAAACAAAATACCGTGTGTGTGTGTGTGTGTGTGTGTGTGTGTGTGTGTGTGTGTCTGTGTGGGCAGTTTTATGTCAGTCTGACTGTCCACACTATTTAACAGCGTCGCACAGAATGAGAAAGGTGTTTTTGTCTACGCTAACCCGAAAAATCAACTTTAGAGCGGCATGCGCTGGAATGTGGGCGCCGAATTGCACTCGACGGTACTTCTTTAATTAGACGAACCAACGGCTTCTGGGATAGCGTAATACATGAAGCAACAGAGATCAAAAGATTGGACGACACCCTCAATAATGGAGGTGGATTGCAACTGAGTATGGCCTAGGATCCCGGCGTGGAGGTCGCGCAACCAAAACATTACCAAATGTGGCTCTGGATTAGGCACCAGTTACGTCACTAGCATGAAGGCGGCTACATAAGCACGGCAGTGGCATTCAGATGACAGTCAACCACCTGACAAAGGCAGAGAAGGTCGCTGACGAAAGCTAGTGGGAATTTATCAACTTGATGTGGCTTGAAACGCCAGAATATTTTATTACCGGATACCGCCGCGTAAGCATGCATTCGTGCACTGAATGTTGTATTTATGTCGATACCATCTGCAAAAGTGTTGTAAATGGAGTGGGCAGTAAAGAAGGAATACATTAGCAATTCGTTTTACTGCGTGTGCTAAACATGAACTTTTCTCCTTCATTATTTAGTGGGGATGTGTCAACGATAAAAAGTCTGTAAAAGGTTTTAAATTATGTGTATCATTTGCTAGAAGCCACAAAGCGCTTTAATTCTGAACTACTGGAGGGATATTTCACGCGCTGTGAGTTCCACTGCCTCAAAACATACGCCCAGTTCCTAACTTTAATACTTGACTTGTTGCATTAAATGTCTAACACACTGGGAACATTATATCTTTTACTGAGAACACAAATGACAGAATTTTAAACTTTATAATTCGGTCAATAATGATCAAATAAACTAAACTTGGTCCAAACAGACCTTGGATGGTTCAACAATACCGACTGGCGGCCGCCATGTCATCCTCAGCCGATGGCTGTCACTGGATGCAGCGATGGAAGAACATCTGGTCAGCACATCGTTCTCCCGACTGTTTTCAGTTGAAAGGTCTCTCTTGGATTCCTTTCATGTTAATTTCTGAAATCTGTAGTCATTTGCGGCATAAATTCCTCTTCTAAATTTACTGTGGCGTTTCTGACTATCTGGGAGGAGACTGAGTAGTGGAACGTGTTACTTTTACACATAAACAAGAACGATCTGTCACACTACTACACTTTAAAACACAGTTTATATGTAATTCATGTCACACAGTCTCATACGGAACCTACATTCGCTTTCTTTTATATACTGAATATGATAAGATACTGTCATCCCCCTTCCCTTCTGTGTGAGAGGATGAATGAGCAAATGTATTTCTAGTTGCATGCTTGAGGGTAGCAGACAAGCCTGTCTGCTAGAGAATAGTAGGACCAACGTCGGAACAGGTAGCTACGCTTCCTAAAAGCAAAGAGGTTTCTATCCTTAGTATGGTCCTGTCCGTCCCTTGTCATGATGGTATAGGAAGCTGCCTCTCTGGTCACTTCCATTTTGTATACGGAGGCACCCTTGGTAGGAGCCCAGGTCAGTCTGTCCGTGGCGAGCGTCTGAAGTGGTAAGATCTCCGGCTAAGCGCGTGTCTGCTAGGTCCGTAGAACAATGGATTTCTTAAGTTCAGCCTAACTGAAAATTTAATCACCTTTATTTCAGGTTTAGCTCTAAAATATCTAATGTTATCTTAAATTGCAGCGCAGTGTAATTCGAGTGTGAAGTTCAGAATATATTCCGGTAGTTGCTTTGTCACTACTTTGTGAGTAAAGTGGAACCACATGTTGATCAGTAACTCTAACTAAGATCATCCATCTTAAATGCGAATGTGCGTGAGATTATAACGTCTCGTCTTGACAATATTTTTCAATACAGCAACTTTTCTTTATGTTCAACCCACGTGGGGTGTACTTTGTGAGACCAGTACCACGTGCTCATACAATGGTTTGACCCATCAGGTTAATAGTAAGACGATAGTAACCAGTTTGAGGTTTTTCTTTTGTAAATTGCTTTTCGATCTAATTTATTTTAATTATCAAAATTATTGTGGAGTTACACTCTTTGTGTAAACCAAGTTGACCACGTGAAGCATGTGGTGTAATAATCAAAGTAGCCCTCAGCTACTCTTTTCGGGAAGATTTCACAGGGAGTTAGTATGAATTTTAGTATACCAGTGTGTGGTAATTACATGACGGACGGGATTGTGCTACGAACGTAACTTCTTTGGGTGAAAATTGAATCGGTTGGTTGTGGTTAATTTCCTCTTGCATATGTTTCAACGTTCTTCGTGTGTTATTTTATGAATGCAGTGTTGTATGCAGTCTCCCAATCTTGGCTCCATATTTGATGTGTTCCGTAAGATTACAATCTCACATTTTCACAATCCTAAATAAGGCACCAGCTTAGATATGAATCGAGTTTAATATGCTGAAATTTCAATGATCAATGTTAAAATAAATTTCCAAATACAAACTGATTTATTTCTTTTTATTTAAATTCTCTTTTTTATATACGTGTCACCGGTTGTCGTATGACTATTAAAAGATTATAATTAATGTTAGTCTGGTTGGGAATTTGGTAAGCTAGACTGGATACCTGGTGAAACAGTTGCTCAGTAATGCAAGGTTAACTTCCCCAGACAGCTCACAGCTTTTACCCCGCTTTTATTGTCTATCAGCACCGCTTTCATACCGAATTAAAACAACAACGTTACACAGTATTCTCAATTAAATAGCTACACAATTTTCCTCAGAATCAGGAGTGCTGAGTGCTCCTCGCTTGCCAACAGCGCTCTGCGGATCAGGATTGTCAACCATCCAAGGCCAAATAACAAATGGTTCAAATGGCTCTGAGCACTATGCGACTTAACTTCTGAGGTCATCAGTCGCCTAGAACTTAGAACTACTTAAACCTAACTAACTTAAGGACATCACACACATCCATGCCCGAGGCAGGATTCGAACCTGCGACCTTAGCGGTCGCTCGGCTCCAGACTGTAGCGCCTAGAACCGCACGGACACTCCTGCCGGCGGCCAAATAACGCTTAACTTCAGTGATCTGATGAAAACTGGTGTTACTACTGCGGCAGGGCCGTTGGCCAATAAAAGAAATTTTGAAAATGAAATTTTTGGCCAGCCGCTGTGATGGAGCGGTTCTAGGCGCTTCAGTTCGGAACCACGCGGCTGCTACGGTCGCAGGTTCGAATCCTGCCTCGGGCAAGGATGTATGTGATGTCTTTAGGTTAGTTAGATTTAAGTAGTTCTAAGTCTAGGGGATTGATGACCTCAGATGTTAAGTCCTATAGTGCTTGGAGCCATTTGAATTTTCTTTTCATTTTTGTTTCCCCTGGAAGCCATTAGATAGGCAACCTGCAACTAGGTTCAGGTGACTATTTTAGCCATTTAGGAGATTAGATGGTATAAAAATTCAGTAATTTAAGTATATACCATAAAAGACCCCCATGAACCATGGTTGCCGTTGGTGGGGTGTACCGTAGTTGCAACCACAACAGAGGGGTATCTGTTGAGTCGAGAGACAAACGTATGATTCCTGAAAAGAGACACAATTTCATGTGCAATTGTGTGAATGTGCGTTAAGGGCTGCCAATTGCAATTCAGTGTGCTACGGAAATTTGCGAGCGTTCTGTAATGGTTTGTTTGTGGATTGCAGGGGGTGCATGCGATGGGGAATGCTATGTCAGAAAGGAAGCCTGTGAAGGCAGTATATGCTGCACATGCAACTGAGCTGATTAAATGAGACCTGAAATTGTTTCTAATTACGTAAGTGGTTCTATTCTGAAAACAGTGATTTAGAAATATGCCGTGTTGTTGCTGTTGAACCAGTGGTTCACTTAAGTGTACTGAAAATTGTAGTATTGTCTTATATGATTGATTTATGTGTAACTCGATTACTGAACATTTTGACATTAGTGCGGATAGTTGGGTGACGCCTTGGTGCTTGAATGTAACTAGCAATTAGAGAACAGGGAGTAGTTAGAGGCTATATTAGAAGGTCTCCATCCTAGATAAGCTGAGAATTTTCTAGTTTACGGACTTGGTAGTGCTGCTGATTGATGCTGCTGCTGATGATGATGATGTTTGGTTTGTTGGGTGCTCAACTGGGCAGCGCCCGTACAAAATCCAAATTTTTACACAGTCCAATTTTTTCACAATCCAATCTAGCCACTGTCACGAATGATGATGATGAAAAGATAAGGACAACACAAAAACCCAGTCCCGGGAAGAGAAAATCCCCGACCCGGCCGGGAATCGAACCCAGGACCCCATTATCCAGAGGCAGCAAACGCTAGCCACTAGACCACGAGCTATGGACGGACTTGATAGTGTCACGGCTGTTAAGGAGTGGGGACCATATGCTGTTACTTCTTATATTGTGTTTGATTGCCTGATGTAGGTTCAAACTATTTACCTCAAATTGGGTATTTTTGTGTTAGCAGAAGAGCCAACACCGTGTTACGAGTGGAGGTCGAAATGCACGCGTTTTTGCGCACGCAGGCTGGCGTGAGGAGGAAAGAACTATACTGACGTGAGGTCTGGAACATGACAAGGAATGAGAATTCAGAAATCGGACGAAATTAGTTTGACACTTAACTTTAATCCATTAATGATGAACGTCGCTCTTGACGGTACATGATTCACAATATTATCTGTTCAGAATACATTCTTGAAGATAGTCATTATAGTAACTGAATATGGCGCCTTGCTAGGTCGTAGCAAATGACGTAGCTGAAGGCTATGCTAAACTGTCGTGTCTGCAAATGAGAGCGTATGTAGACAGTGAACCATCGCTTGCGAAGTCGGCTGTACAACTGGGGCGAGTGCTAGGGAGTCTCTCTAGACTAGACCTGCCGTGTGGCGGCGCTCGGTCTGCAATCACTGATAGTGGCGACACGCGGGTCCGACGTATACTAACGGACCGCGGCCGATTTAAAAGCTACCAACTAGCAAGTGTGGTGTCTGGCGGTGACACCACAGATATTACTATTGTAAAGGCAATATTTTGTGCTATTATCCGAGCCCTACTACGATTTATTCTGGACCCAAAGATTTAATTGTTCCGCCAGAGTGATTTGTATTTTGTACACAGTGTGTCCCAGGAGGAATGGTCAATATTGAGGGTCACGACATGAGTGTTCATTTGAAGCAAAAAACTTCACATGGACTTGTGCCTTATACCGAATGTTTTCCGAGATGGAACACAATTAATACACACGAGATGAACTGCTTAGTGGCATCGTGGATGCCCTCGTAAGAAGCGTGCAGAGGCACTCAGAAAGCAACACAATACGGTCACCCAAAAGTACACATGCTTTGTAAAATAAGTGTTATAATGTTTAGTAACTGTTGTAGGGTAACTGAAGGTAATAACGCCATGCATTCAGTTAATTGTTTCTAATGTTGTATAGAGATATGCAAAACATCTAATTTTTAACGAGCTATGACCTAAGACCTCCCTTGTGGATTCCTTTAAAAATAATTGGCCTATATTTAGCATTTTTTAGATATACAATTTTTTATTTATGAAAGGAAAACTGTTTTTTGTAAATAGTAGTGAAGGTCATAACGCCCTCTAGAAATTCTCTCACATTTACGACACCTAACACATTAGTCAAAAATGAAAAAAGTGCATAATTGTAATCAATAATGGAAATGATACATTCTAAATTGTCAAAACAATGCAAACTTCAGGTATACAATGAACTTGTAATTAAGTCACTTTCAAGTTCAGTACAGCCATCTTTGCATAATGTACACAGCCCTGTTTTTTTTACAGATTCACATGTTTCAAAAAAATGGTTCAAATGGCTCTGAGCACAATGGGACTTAACATCGGAGGTCATCAGTCCCCTAGAACTTAGAATTACTTGAACCTAACTAACCTAAGGACATCACACACACCAATGCCTGAGGCAGGATTCGAACCTGCGACCGTAGCAGTCACGCGGTTCCGGACTGAAGTGCCTAGACACATGTTTCACGATACCATGATTTACACTCTATGCGCTGAATCCAATCCTTCTTGCTCCTTTTGTCGTGGAAGTAGGCATCAGAGTCACAGCTATACGGATCATTATTACAGGACTCGGAGCGAACTTTGACATTTTCATGCCAGAATTTTCAAGACCTCATGTTGATGCTGCAGATGAGCCAGTACTGAACAACTCTCTATCGAGAAATGTTGCTTTGGATAATGGCCAAGTTACCGAGTTGGCTTCTTCCCTTCATCCTTGTTCAGCCAGTCTGGAGGAGTTCTTTATGGGACTTTAGATGTCCTTGAAGTCCCCGCAGTAGTAATTCTAGATCTAACTGATTCAGTGGCCTTCAGTAGATCCTCAGTAGTCCATTTTGCACGAAGATTTTGACAAGGCTTTCCCATATCATCACCTAGATGAGAAAAATATAGAAACGGCGTTATTATCTGCAGGTGTACTATTAATTGAAAATACGGTCGTATGCTTTAATACACGAAAGAACTTATTTTAACCACATAGTAATCTAAACATTAAATGAGAATGATGTTAGAAATTTATAGGTACCTCCTTTAAATCATGGAAAATATTCAACGTCAATAGAAAGAAAAATTTTAGCAAACGACTTCACTCTGGTGAGTATATACCTCACTCTGAGCTTGCTGTTGCTGCAAGGACGCTACAAGCATGCTGTGGAGTCTCTCCCCCTCCCCTTCCCCCTCTCCCCATCTTCGTTATTCGTTAGTTACACGGTGCTGCCATCGTCGAAATATTTGCAGGCTAGCCATTAAACTTCACGTGGCGTTAAAACCTGCATGGCGTTATTACCTTCAGTGACACTACATGTGTACATATGTGAACCTGACATTGGGCTGGGTAGTACAGAAAATAAATGACAGTGTACATTAAATGTGTTCTTCCTAGGAAAACATTAGGAATAGTGCGTATGTCCATATGAAGCTTTTATACTTAAAACAATCATTCCTGTCATATCCCTGAGTACGGAACATTCCTCACAGAACACCGTGTGTCGATATTCGGCATCTTAAACAATTTGTTAGTAGATGGGAGCCACACCTGCACAATCCCAAACCCGAACTGCATTCCATCTAAACCCCACGCAGCAGTTGTATCGCAGATTATTTCTCATTCAGAACTATTTTTCTAGAGATGGAAGGTTATCTTAGTCTCGATAGCTTGTAAGTGTACGATTAAATGTTGGTGACTATTTTATGAGCTCCTTGTGACTATGTGTCTACGTAGAAACAGAAATACAAACACTATCTTTGGCTCCTCAAATTTGGGATGAAAAAGTTTCTGCTGATATTCTGTATATCGTGGCACAACTGAATTTATAGGCTTAGAACAATGGCCTAGTGGAAATGAAATTTTCAATTCCGCCAATTTTAGTACAAACTGAAGTAGCGAGATTATTTGAACAGTTTTCACTACAGTGTAGCACGCTATTCTTGTTTCGGTATACAAAAATAGTGCAAGTTCTACTTCCTTTGCTACTTCAGCTGTTTGGCAGACGCTGAGGATGTGGCTATGCCTTGCAGCAACAGCAACTTAACATTTTCCTGTCATGCACTTCATAACCATATGTAGACGGGGTTCTACGACAAAACATATCAATAACTACCGAGAAATTTGGTTACTATTCTTAGTAAACAAAATCTTATCGAAAGCTCTTTTGCGCATTTCAAAACTTCAGATAGCTAAAAACAAGTGCATAGTATCAATATAGAAGTAGCAATTGCTGTGCGGAGCAAATTATAAATGTTTAACAAATAATCAAGTATATGAAAACATCAGATGAAAAGATTCCGGAAATATGCGTTGATTTTAGAAAGGAATTTGACTCTGTGCACAGACTCCCTCCTGAACACCTTGGAGGAATTTGCCGTAGTTAGGTGAACCATGGAAAAAACGAAACAAACTCTTACAAACACAGCATCTAAAGTAGAATTTCTTGGAACAGCTTTTAGTCCCTTCCAAACTTTATCTGGAATTAGACAAGGGGACGGTTTGTCCCCATTATTATTTTTCGGCTGTGTTCTGGAAAAAAATTGTAAGTGAATGGAAAGTAGAGGAAGAAAAACAAAACGTTAAGAACTACATAAAACTGGGTACATCGAAAAAAGCAATAAATTCTTCGGCCTTCGCTGACTATTCTTAATAATATATAGAACCTTTGTGCTGCGAAGAAAAGACTAGAAGTCCGAAGGAGACAGGTGAAAATGCAGATCTGCAAGTATCTTTTGAAGAGACAGAATACGTGATCAATGAAAGTGACTCCTGAAGGATTTTAAAAACCAATTATGGTAACATCAATAAACGGACAAATTTAATATATAAGTGAAATAATCTTAAAATCTGAAAAGAAGTAATTAGAAGCAGAACTGAGAGAAAAGTGCAAAGAGCAAACATGAAAGTGAGCAACTTGACCAACAAAAAAATGTTTTTTCTAAAGACGTTAAACTGAGTCATTATAATACGGCTGTTTAGCCAGAAAGGCTATAAGGATCGGACACACTACTTTTATTTGTATATGGAATGGCGTTTTTAGGGTTTTGAAAAGAAATGAGACATGCCAGTTCTGCCCTATAATAACTGATGAAATCAAGAAAAGGCATGTTACACTCTATGTAAATAACCTTTCGCTCCCTGTATTTTACCCCTGCCACCTTCTGAATTTGAAAGAGAGTATTCCAGCCAACATTGTCAAAAGCTTTCTCTAAGTCTATAAATGCTAGAAACGTAGGTTTGCCTTTCCTTAATCTATTTTCTAAAATAAGTCGTAGGGTCAGTATTGCCTCACGTGTTCCAACATTCCTACGGAATCCAAACTGATCTTCCCCGAGGTCGGCTTCTACCAGTTTTTCCATTCGTCTGTAAAGAATACGCGTTAGTATTTTGCAGCTGTGACTTATTAAACAGACAGCAAAGGACTTGGAAGAGCAGTTGAACGGAATGGACAGTGTCTTGAAAGGAGGATATAAGATGAACATCAACAAAAGCAAAACGAGGATAATGGAATGTAGTCGAATTAAATCGGGTAATGCTGAGGGAATTAGATTAGGAAATGAGACACTTAAAGTAGTAAAGGAGTTTTGCTATTTGGGGAGCAAAATAACTGATGATGGTCGGAGCAGAGAGGATATAAAATGTAGACTGGCAATGTCAAGGAAAGCGTATCTGAAGAAGAGAAATTTGTTAACATCGAGTATAGATTTAAGTGTCAGGAAGTCGTTTCTGAAAGTAGTTGCAATGGAGTGTAGCCATGTATGGAAATGAAACAAGGACGATAAATAGTTTGGACAAGAATAGAATAGAAGCTTTCGAAATGTGGTGCTACAGAAGAATGCTGAAGATTAAATGGGTAGATCACATAACTAATCAGGAGGTATTGCATAGAATTGGGGAGAAGAGGAGTTTGTGGCACAACTTGACTAGAAGAAGGGATCGGTTGGTAGGACATGTCCTGAGGCATCAAGGGATCACCAATTTGGTACTGGAGGGCAGCGTGGAGGGTAAAAATCGTAGAGGGAGACCAAGAGATGAATACACTAAACAGATTCAGAAGGATGTAGGCTGCAGTAGGTACTGGGAAATGAAGAAGCTTGCACAGCATAGAGTAGCATGGAGAGCTGTATCAAACCAGTCTCAGGACTGAAGACCACAACAACAACAACACACTCTATGTACCTTGAGAGAGAGTGAAGGAAGACGGATTAACACGCAAGATTCTTCCAAAACAGGAAGATAAACAGACAAAGAAAATTGGTAGGGAGGCAAGGCAGAAAAGCATTTAGAAGAAACGCAAATTACACGGGAGAAGTTACTCAACAGAGACAAACTCAGTTTAGAAGGATTTCAAAGGTTTTAGGAAAATAAAGCAAACAGACAAACAACTGGAGTCAGACGGTAGGATGAGAGGAGAAGAGCGTTGGAGGAAGATGAAGGAAAAGTGACATAAACTGCTATCTTGACGTGGGCGTTAATTGGCCTAAAACGAAATAGAAAAGAATGCAAGATGCGACGCTGACGAACTCCTAAGCTATCTGAAATACACGGAAACAGCTTTCGTTCTATTTATTGTTTACAGTATTGAAATGAAGAGTCGAGAAAATTCTGAGAACGATGTTGGTTCGTGAAGGTCCGCACTGTACGACCAGAAGGGAAGTAAGTCACGTCGAAGTGTTCATTGGGCTGACGGCCGACTTACTATTCAACTGTCCCGCACAATATGTTTACGCACCTTGCTAGAATGGCCAGTCTATTGTACCCCAAAATAAACCGACTAAGAAACGAAGCAGGGCTCCTCCTGGACACAAACGGAGAGGGGTGGACGTAGCCCGCCGCTTGTTTGGACAGCCCTAGAGCGGCGGCCGACAAAAGAGGCGATAAATAATAACCGTGGATTGTTAGGGACTGATTTACACCGCCTGCACAGTAGAGCGGCGTCCCCGCCCTTTGACGCGGCACCGCTCTTGTCCGCTGAGAAAACAATCTGCGCTGCTGCCAGACACCAGAGACCAGGGGGCAGAGGGCACGAGGTCGTGCGCCCGCGCGCCCCTGAGCGCCAGTTATTAACGCTCACTCCAGTCGGCCGGCACGACTTTGCGGCGCCACAAACTCGCACTGGCGCCGTCTCTGACAGCAGACACACGGCGCAGCGGCAGAAAAAGTTCCATCGATTTTGCATTGCAGCCAGTCTATACAGGGTGTTACAAAAAGGTACGGCCAAACTTTCAGGAAACATTCCTCACACACAAAGAAAGAAAAGATGTTATGTGGACATGTGTCCGGAAACGCTTAATTTCCATGTTAGAGCTCATTTTAGTTTCGTCAGTATGTACTGTACTTCCTCGATTCACCGCCAGTTGGCCCAATTGAAGGAAGGTAATGTTGACTTCAGTGCTTGTGTTTACATGCCACTCATTGCTCTACAGTACTAGCATCAAGCACATCAGTACGTAGCATCAACAGATTAGTGTTCATCATGAACGTGGTTTTGCAGTCAGTGCAATGTTTACAAATGCGGAGTTGGCAGATGCCCATTTGATGTATGGATTAGCACGGGGCAATAGCCGTGGCGCGGTACGTTTGTATCGAGACAGATTTCCAGAACGAAGGTGTCCCGACAGGAAGGCGTTCGAAGCAATTGATCGGCGTCTTAGGAAGCACGGAACATTCCGGCCTATGACTCGCGACTGGGGAAGACCTAGAACGACGAGGACTACTGCAATGGACGAGGCAATTCTTCGTGCAGTTGACGATAACCCTAATGTCAGCGTCAGAGAAGTTGCCGCTGTACAAGGTAACGTTGACCACGTCACTGTATGGAGAGTGCTACGCGAGAACCAGTTGTTTCCGTACCGTGTACAGCGTGTGCAGGCACTATCAGCAGCTGATTGGCCTCCACGGGTACACTTCTGCGAATGGTTCATCCAACAATGTGTCAATCCTCATTTCAGTGCAAATGTTCTCTTTACGGATGAGGCTTCATTCCAACGTGATCACATTGTAAATTTTCACAATCAACGTGTGTGGGCTAACGAGAATCCGCACGCAATTGTGCTATCACGTCATCAACACAGATTTTCTGTGAACATTTGGGCAGGTATTGTTGGTGATGTCTTGATTGGCCCCATGCTCTTCCACCTACGCTCAATGGAGCACGTTATCATGATTTCATATGGGATACTCTACCTGTGCTGCTAGAACATGTGCCTTTACAAGTACGACACAGCATAAGGTTCATGCACGATGGATCTCGCACATTTCAGCCGAAGTGTTCGTACGCTTCTCAACAACAGATTCGGTGAACGATGGATTGGTAGAGGCGGACCAGTTCCATGGTCTCCACGCTCTCCTGACGTCAACCCTCTTGACTTTCATTTATGGGGGCATTTGAAAGGTCTTGTCTACGCATTTCTGGTACCAAATGTAGAGACTCTTCGTGCTCGTATTGTGGACGGCTGTGATACAATACGCCATTCTCCAGGGCTGCATCAGCGCGTCAGGGATTCCATGCGACGGAGGGTGGATGCGTGTATCCTCGCTGGCGGAGGGCATTTGGAACATTTCCTGTAACAAAGTGTTTGAAGTCACGCTGGTACATTCTGTTGCTGTGTGTTTCTATTCCATGATTAATGTGATTTGAAGAGAAATAATAAAATGAGCTCTAACATGGAAAGTAAGCGTTTCTGGACACATGTCCACATAACATATTTTCTTTCTTTGTGTGTGAGGACTGTTTCCTGAAAGTTTGGCCGTACCCTTTTGTAACAACCTGTATACCTGTTGATAGCAGTACAACATTCGTTCAAAACATCATCAACATAACGCTTACTACACGTTATAGGCACTTATCCATCGCTATCTAAGTTTGCTCTCACTTATCCACCCTTTTACATATATGATATAATATTCTGATCTAATTTGTCTCCTTTCACCCCTGCTGCACCTTGCTCTCCCCTCCTTTTCCAACCTCTCAGGCCTCTCCCTCGGCATTTAAAGTGTGGATTTAAAGTGTGTTATTCTGGAGTGTTTTTAATACTGTGACCAACTTTTAACCTGTGCATGTGACTGCACTGTTGGGTTTTTTGTGTTCTACAAAACGCCAACTATGTTTTTTTTAATTTTATGTTGACTTTTTTAATTGTCCCCACCCCCCATGAACGTCTCCATGTCAGTGTATTTTTACCTCCATTATCTCCCCTTACTCTGTTTTATGTCCTCCTTTTTTATCGCCTTATATGTAACATTTTCTTCTTGTATTAGCTGTCATGTCATTCGGCTGAAGAGCGGCGGATTGTGCCGCTGACAGCCGTCCCTTGCCCATATGGGACAGGGGAATGAGGGGAATGAAATCACAATAAAGAAAAAGAAATTGTCTCCTTTCGTTCTTTAAATGAACTTATTCAAATTTCTTTTTATACTGTTGTTGTTGTAGTCTTCAATCGAAAGACTGTTTTGATGCAGTGTTTATGCTACTCCATCCTCCGTAAACATCTTCATCTTCGAATAACTTCTGCAACCTACATCCTTCTGAATCTGCTTACTCTATTCGCCTCTACCTTTTCTAGCCCCCCCCCCACACACTTGCCTCAGATACTAATTTTGTGATCCCTTCATGTCTCAGAATCTGTCCTATCAACGGATCCCTTCTTTTGGTCAAGTTATGCCGCAAATTTCTTTTGCGGTCAGTTCTATTGAGCAGCTCCTCATTAGTTACGTGATCTACCCAACTAATCTTCAACATTCTTGTGTAGCACCACACTTCAAAAGCTTTTATTCTCTTTTTGACTAAACGGTTTATCATCTATGTTTCACTTCCATACATGGCTGCACTCCAACAAATATTTCCAGAAAAGACTTCCTAGGGCTTAAATTAGTATACGATTTCTCTCCTTCAGAAACTCTTTTCTTACTTCTGCCAATCTACATTTTATACCCTTTCTAATTCAGACATCAGCAATTATTCTGCTGTCCAGACAACAAAACTCATCTATTACTTTAAGCGTCGGGTTTTCTAATATAATTCCCTCAGCATCAACTCATTTAATTTGACTATATTTTATTATCACTGTTTTATTTTTGCTAGTGTTCGTCTTACACGCACCTTTCAATGCACCGTTCATTCCGTTCAACCTTCGATTCCGTCCAAGTGACCTTCGAAGTCTTCGCTGCCACTGGCAGGATTACATTGTCATACATAAACCTCAAAGTTCTTCATTTCCTCTTCCTAAACTTTGATTCCTTCTCTAATTATTACTTTGGCTTACTGTACTGATTGCTCGGTGCACAGATTGAATAACACCGGGGATAGGCTACAACTCTATTTTACTCTGGTCTTAACCACTGCTTCCTTGAGACAGGCTACAAGTCTGTCTCACCCCCTTCTCAACCACTGCTTCTTTTTCATAGCCCTCGCCCTTTCTAACTGCCGTCTGGTTTCTGTACAAGTTTTAAATTGCCTTTTGCTCCCTGTATTTTATTCCTGCTACCATCAGAATTTTAAGGAGAGTGTTCCAGTCTAAGTCTACAAACGCTATAAACGCAGGTTCGCCAACCTATATTCTAAGGGAAGTCGCAGAGTCAGTATTGCCTCGCATCTGCCCGCATTTCTCCGTAATCCAAACTAATCTTTTCCGAGGTCAGCCTTTACCAGTTCCTCCATTCTTCTGTAAGAAATTCGTGTTCGTGTTTCGCAGCTATGACTTATTATGATGATAGTTCAGTAATATTCACATCTGTGAGCACCTACTTTCTTTGCAATAGAAATTAACTCATTCTTCCTTACGTTTGAGGGTATTTCGCTGCTCCCACACATCTCACACACCAGATGGGAGAGTTTTGTCATGACTGGCTCTCCCAAGACTATCAGTAGGTTTGACGGTATGTGGACTACTACTGGAGCCTTGTTTCGACTTAGGTCTTTCACTGCTCAATCAAATTCTTTCCGCAGTAGTACATTTCCCACGTCATCTTCATCTATGTTCTCTTCCATGTCTATAATATTACCAGAAAATTCACCTCCCTTGTGTAGACCCTCTGTATACTCCTTCCCTCTTCAGCTTTCATTTATTTGCTTAAACTGGTTTTGCATCTGAGCTCTTGATATTCATATAGCTACTTCTCTTTTCTTTAATTTTGCTGTGGGCAGCATCTATCTTTCTCCTTGTGATATATACTTCTAAATCCTTAAATTTGTCCTCTAGCCATTCCTTCTTAGCCATTTTGCACTTCCCGTCGATCTCATTTTTCAGACTTTTGTATTCGCTTTCTCCTGCTTCACTTGCTACATTTTTATATTTTCTCCTTTCAACCGTTAAATTCAGTATCTCCTGTGTTATCCAAGGATTTCTACTAGGTCTTGCCTTCTTACCTATTTCATCCTCAGCTGCCTTCACTACTTCATCTCTCAAAGCTACCTATTCATCTTCTACTGCAATCCTTTCCCTGGCTCTTGTCAGTCGTTGCTCCCTCTGAAACCCTCAAGAGCCTCTGGTGCTTACAACTTATCCACATCCCGTGTCCTTAATTTCCGACCTTTTCGCAATTTACTTAGTTTTAATCTACACTTCGTAACAAATTGTGCGCAGAGTCCACATCCGCCCCTGGAAATGTTTTATAGTTTAAAATCTGGTTCTGAAATCTCTATCTTACGTTTATATAATCAATCTGAACCTTAACGGTGTCTCCAGGCCTCCTACACGTATACAACCTTCTTTCATGATTCTTAAACCCAGTATAAGCGATGATTACATTATGCTTCATCATTGGAGGGCAGCGTGGAGGGTAAAAATCGTAGAGGGAGACCGAGAGATGAATACACTAAACAGATTCAGAAGGATGTAGGTTGCAGTAGGTACTGGGAGATGAAGAAGCTTGCACAGTATAGAGTAGCATGGAGAGCTGCATCAAACCAGTCTCAGGACTGAAGACCACAACAACAACAACATTATGCTCTGTACCAAATTCTACCAGGTTTCCTCTTTTATTCTTTTGCCCCAGTCCATGCTCACCTACAATTATTCCTTTTCCTACTTCCTAATTCCAGCCTGCCATCACAATTAAATTTTCGTCTTGCTTAGCTATCTCAATAATTTCTCTTCTCTCATTATATATTTCTTCAATCTCTTCATTATCTGCGGAACATTGAACAGAATGGGCAAACTAAAAGTGGCCCGGAGTGGATAAAATTGGATGTGAATGTATGTGTTAATGGAGGAGGAAGAGATCTACTGTTACTTCCAACAGGCTGGAGCAAGGAGTATCGCAACAACTCTCATAGTCTTCAAGGATTGCAGCAGAACATTTCGGAAGAGGGTGCACCAATTCCACCACTCCAACTTCTATCCACCTTCAGCAACTTGCTGACCAGGGCCCAAAAGTGCCAAGAGATGAATAGTGATCACTTTCAACATCTGCTATAATCAGGTTAAGTATTGTATTTCCTTTCCTCTCCTGTGTTTCTTTATACCCTGGAAATCTGTTCTCGGGCCACATTTATTTGCCCCACCCTGTACTACCATAGTGCCAACGGCTTTGCCGCAGTGGTAACAGCGGTTCCCGTCATATCACCTAAGTTAAGCGCTGTCGGACTGGGCTAGCACTTGGATGGGTGACCATCTGATCTGCCGGGCGCTGTAGGCAAGCGGGGTGTACTCAGCCCTTGTGTGGCCAACTGGGAGGCTATTTGACTGAGCAGTTGCGGCTCTGGTCTCGTAAACTGACATACGACCGGGAGAGCGGTGTGCTGATCACATACTGCTCCACATCCGCATCCAGTGACGCCTATGGGCTGAGGATGACACGGCGGTCAATTGGTACCATAGGCCTTCATGGCCTTTTCGGGCGGAGTTTAGTTTTTTTGTACTGCTGTACTGGGTGTAGGCTTCGTGTCTATCTCGACTACTATAATGCGTTCACTGTGCTGTTAATAGCAGCCTACAGCATTCCTATTTTCTTTTTCATTATTAAACCAACTCCTGCATTATCATACTTAATTTGGTATTTATAACCATGTATTCACCGGACCACAAGTTCTGTTCCCGCTGTCACCGAACTTCACTCATTCCCACTATATATAACTTCAACCTATCCATATCCCTTTTTAAATTTTCTAATCTACCTGCTCGTTTAAGAGATCTAACATTCCACGCTCCGATTTGTGGAATGCGAGTTTATTTTTCCTGATGACAAAATTCACATGAGTAGTCCCTTCCTGCTACGAAAGCTATTTCAACCCAGTGGATCTCAAGCAGAAAAAATTAATTCTCTGAGAGCAATGACTGAGATAGTCAACAAATTGCTAAAATTAAGAGCAAGGAAAAATGTGGTTAGGTCTTCTTGTGATGTCATAATTGGTTTTCTCTGAAAGCAGGTTTCTACGTGGTAACTTTCCATGCTATCCTGTCTTCAGGTCCATGTAATTCCAGCTTCCCTTTTCGTCGTCTGTCATCTTGCATCTGCTCCTTCTTGACAAACTCCTCTCGCGCTAGTTCATCCAAAGCGTTTGTTAGCAAACACTGCCGTCTCAATGAATGTCACATCCAATCCTTTTTCCTTTCTCTTGTAACCTACAGCAGTATTACGATGAGGATGAAAACTGCCTTTGTATTTACTGCTTGAACCGATGCAAGCTGTAAGTAAGAAATCACGACTGTTTCCAGCATCGTAAATGTAAAAGGTGGGCTCGGGACGATTTTGCCACAGGGCACATTATTTTTTGTGTGCATAAACTGGAACTTGAGCAATGAAGATAAACAGGCCTGTGGTATTTGTAAACGTGCCCCGACAGTTGTGTAAACTTGTCCCACATCTGGGGCACGTTTAAACTCAAACCCACAAAAAATTATTTTATCTTAATTTTAGTGTTAAGTTTGAGGTGTATATACCAAGTTACAGTTTAATAACCTTGTAATACGACTAAAAAATTTTAAACGCCATAAAAAAATTCCAATTACAGAGCCGTGTAAATGTGTCCCGGTCTTCCCTGCTGTATTTTGCACCAAAATAATTTGAACATATTTCGAGATAGGATACAGTGCTTTTCCTTACAGGAAAATAAAGGCAAATGAAATGGTGAGATATATGCGGAGTTCGTTTTCCATTTCACTTTCTATTTCTCGTTTGCAGCATCCTAGCTGAAAGAATTTAGCTCCAGTCCTCAGTCGGCAGAAATCGACCGAAATCGGAAGCTGTCGGTCGACTATTGTATTTGCTTCAGCACCGACACTTGAGATCCTACAATACCGTTGCAAGTCAGGAAAAAGATTTCTAAAGTAATTCACTAGCAGTTCCATACATAACTATGGAACAATTTTAAGTCAGTTTGCAGTTCCATTTAGCAAGGAAAAACAAAGAAAAACTCAAAAGAGCATTTTCGAACAGAGAATAAAACTGTATAATACACCACAAGGAGTTGAGGAAGATTAAAGAAACTGAGCTGTTTAAAAAGGCAGCTGAAACATTCTTCATAATAGTACATGCTACACGGTTAAATATTACTTGGAGGATTCAGGGTAATGGTTAATAGTGAAACGGGAAGACACTCTGTCACATAACAATAGATTCTCAAATTGTAAAGACTGTATAGGAAAATCGTCTGCTGAGGACTATTGTCCATGACAGTAATGTCTTGTCATTTTCCTGAGTCCATCGTCTCACACATTATGGGGGTTGGGGATGGTGACAGCTTTCCAGGAGGACGTGTTTGGGACATAGTTGCCTGTTAACGGGCCTGAAGTCGGTTTTCCGACCAGACTGGAGTCAGTGGAAGGGGCATAGCAGAATGTTCATGGCTGAGGTGTCACCAGAAAACGTCGTCGGCATGCGATGCAGTGCTAAACTATGTTATATAGTAAAAGTTACCCGGTGAAGATTGAGTGTTAAAATCGAAGAACATGCTATAATACGGACAAACGGACTGAGGCAGAGCAGTTGGTATGAGGCTGACCTCATTTTCGGGACAATGGATTTTGTTCTGTCCGATTGGCCTTCCGTGGTTTTCCTTATTCATTTCAGGCCCATATCCGGGATTGTTCCTTCATCAATGCCTCGGCGGACCACCTGTCCTATTCTCATAAAACCATACGTACACACCCAGAGTGTGCGTATTATCTTGAGTCATTTATTTTCGTTGTATCGTGATGACTAATCGAATACCGTTGTGAGATGGACCATGGACGACTGAATAAATCAAATCAAGAACTCCATTGCTGAACATGAGCGAGTTGTGTCGAGGAAAGCTGTGCCACATAAATCATGTTAGTGTGATGGATGCGGGTATCGTCATGAAAAGTATGAAAGAATCAGTAGACCAGTTGCGTAACTCAAGTTTATTGGAACCTTTCACATAGGTCGGTATTAGTCTTAAATTGGACGATATGACACTGTGCAAACAGAGTATACCAACAGCAATGGGCAGCCGAAAGGCTTCCTTTCATATGCAGAAGATAAGAACACGTCGGGTAAGAGAAATAATGTGCGCCGGCCGCTGTGGCCGAGCGTTTCTAGGCGCGTCAGTGTGGAACCGCGCGGCCGCTACGGTCGCAAGTTCGAATCCTGCCTCGGATATGGATGAGTGTGGTATCCTTAGGTTAGATAGGTTTAAGTAGTTCTAAGTTCTAGGGGACTGATGACCTCAGATGTTAAGACCATCGTGCTCAGAGCCATTTGAACTAATGTGCGCCTCCCGGATACATCGTAAACCGTATTTCTGTCTCGCTTTCTTTTCCTGGTAAGTTTTTGCGCCTCCACCGTGCTTACGTCCTTGGAGTGGGTCCATCTCGCCACGCACTCGGTGCGGCCCTGGCCTGCTAGCATAGCAGCAGGCGCGTTTGCCCGGCACCTGCGTGGCGACAGCAGAACTGCGTGAGAGGTGAGAGGCAGCGCGTGTCTCTCACGCAGGACAGAAGGCAGAGACAGCAGAGAGAGAGAGAGAGAGAGAGAGAGAGAGAGAGAGAGAGAGAGCCACGAGCTGCGGGACGGCATAACTCAAGCGGCCGCGACTAATTTGTTGCTTATGACCGCCATTCGTCTCGCGCCACCTACAGAAATAGCGAGACGCGCCGCGCGACCTCTGGCGGTAGACGCTACGACGCGGCTCCGCTTACACCCCGACCAGGCAGCAGTACGTACTGCCTCACACATCGACCCTGGTCCGTCTATGACTACTGATTAAAACTTCTCGTGTTATCAGTCTGTAAGGTGTTGTTCCTCCGCGCGCATTAGTCCATTTCCTTGCGAGTATGTCAGAGATGCGTTATATATATATATATATATATATATATATATATATATATATATATATATATATATATATATTTCGTGAGATATTTGGCTCGGTCACGATCAATGGACCACCCTGTATATGTGTGTGTTATATACAGGGTGGTCCATTAATCGCGACCGAGCCAAATACCTCACGAAATAAGCGTCAAACGAACAAACCACAAAGAACGAAACTTGTCTAGCTTGAAGGGGGAAACCAGGTGGCGCTATGTTTGGCCCACTAGATGACGCTGCCATAGGCCGAACGCATATCAACTGCGTTTTTTTAAAACAGGACCCCCATTTTTTATTACATATTCGTGTAGTACGTAAAGAAATATGAATGTTTTAGTTGGACCACTTTTTTTCGCTTTGTGATAGATGGCGCTGTAATAGTCAAAAACTTATGGCTCTCAATTTTAGACGAACAGTTGGTAACAGGTAGGTTTTTAAATTAAAATACAGAACGTAGGTACGTTTAAACATTTTATTTCGGTTGTTCCAGCGTGAGAAGCCGGCCGCGATTGTCTAGCGGTTCTAGGCGCTCAGTCCGGAGCCGCGCGACTGCTACGGTCGCACGTTCGAATCCTGCCTCGGGCTTGGATGTGTGTGATGTCCTTAGGTTAGTTAGGTTTAAGTAGTTCTAAGTTCTAGGGGACTGATGACCATAGATGTTAAGTCCCATAGTGCTCAGAGCCATTTGAACCATTTGAACCAGCGTGAGACATGTACCTTTGTGAACTTATCATTTCTGAGAAGGCATGCTGTTACAGCGTGATTATCTGTAAATACCACATTAATGCAATAAATGCTCAAAATGATGTCCGTCAATCTCAGTGCATTTGGCAATACGTGTAACGACATTCCCCTCAACAGTGAGTAGTTCGCCTTCCGTAAAGTTCGCACCTGCATTGGCAATGCGCTGACGCATGTTGTCAGGCGTTGTCGGTGGATCACAATAGCAAATATCCTTCAACTTCCCCCACAGAAAGAAATCCGGGGACGCCAGAACCGGTGAACGTGCGGGCCATGGTATGGTGCTTCGGCGACCAATCCACCTGTCGTGAAATATGCTATTCAATACCGCTTCAACCGCACGCGAGCTATGTGCCGGACACCCCTCACGTTGGAAATACATCGCCATTCTGTCATGCAGTGAAACATCTAGTAGTAACTTCGGTAAAATATTACGTAGGAAATCAGCATACATTGCACCATTTAGAATGCCATCGATAAAATGGGGGCCAATTATCCTTCCTCCCATGATGCCGCACCATATATTAACCCGCCAAAATCGCTGATGTTCCACTTGTCGCACCCAACGTGGATTTTCCGTTGCCCAATAGTGCATATTATGCCGGTTTACGTTACCGCTGTTTGTGAATAATGCTTCGTCGCTAAATATACCGCGTGCAAAAAATCTGTCATCGTCCCGTAATTTCTCTTGTGCCAAGTGGCAGAATTGTACACGACGTTCAAAGTCGTCGCCATGCAATTCCTGGTGCATAGAAATATGGTACGGGTGAAATCGATGTTGATGTAGCATTCTGAACACCGGCGTTTTTGAGATTCCTGATTCTTGCGCAATTTGTCTGCTACTGATGAGCGGATTAGCCGCGACAACAGCTAAAACATCTACTTGGGCATCATCATTTGTTGCAGGTCGTGGTTGACGTTTCACATGTCATTGAACACTTCCTATTTCCTTAAATAACGTAACTATCCGGCGAACGGTCCGGACACTTGGATGATGTCGTCCGGGATACGGAGCAGCATACGTAGCACACGCCCTTTGGGCATTGTGATCACAATAGCCACACATCAACACGATATCGACCTTTTCCGCAATTGGTAAACGGTCCATTTTAACACGGGTAATGTATCACGAAGCAAATACCGTCCAAACTGGCGGAATGTTACGTGATACCACGTACTTAACGTTTGTGACTATTTCAGCGCCATCTACCACAAAGCGAAAAATGTGGTCCAACTAAAACATTCATATTTCTTTACGTACTACACGAATATGTAATAGAAAATGGGGCTTCTATTTTTAAAAAAAACCGCAGTTGATATCCGTTTGACCTATGGCAGCGCCATCTAGCGGGCCAACCATAGCGTCATCTGGTTTCCCCCTTCAAGCTAGACGAGTTTCGTTCTTTGTAATTTTTTCGTTTGATGCTTATTTCGTGAGATATTTGGCCCGGCCACTATCAATAGACCAGCCTGTAGTGAGGAAAAATTCGCGCACTCGGACTCCGCAGCGCGATTCCTCACGTACTGGCAGTACTGTTCCGGCGTAACATCAATTCCCGGCACGTCGGACTGGAACGATACAGCACAGAAGGCTGCGACAGGACGTCAGCCAATAACGCTGACTAGGACAACACCACGACAGGAGCGGCCCCTATACGAAGAAAATATAAGCGCCGCTCCAGCTAGCAGAGTCGCACTGGAAGACGAGCCGCTAGTTGTGAACAGTATAGTTTGCTTCCATAGAAATTGTATATATCGAAGGACACTGATTATTTGGATGTCGCCCTTTGCCTGCGACACCTCATTATAGCTTCGCTAAGTTAAATATTGTCAGTTCAATTTACTGTGATAAACTCCATTAATCTGCTTGAATTGTTGTTTAGCTAAACGAGAGAGCGGCTTGCTAGGCACCCTATATTACACGAGTGGGCAGGATCCCACAAATACAAAAATGCGTCTCACGAAATTTCGTCCTGCGCATACTTCGGGCAGTAAAAGGAAGTTAAAGTTCGGCAATCAGGCAACACTGTAATGACGTTAACGGTAACTACCCCTGTCAGAAGATACAGCTGTGGGTTGTAGTTGTTGCTGTGCAGTGCAGTGTAGTTGTTGCTGTGGATAACGTTTTGGGTTTGCATGCAGGAGATCGAGGGTTTGATTCTAGATGGAGGCTTCTTTGTTTTTATTTGCTAAAAGTGCAACGATTACAGTGGATCTTGTACGAAACATTTGTAATTACGTATCACAAACACAGAAATGGAAGTCCAATCATTTTTATTGGTGAGCTTTCAAAGAAACCTTTTGCAGGTCGTTCACACACACACACACACACACATATATATATATATATATATATATATATATATATATATATATATAGGGTGAGTCACCTAACGTTACCGCTGGATTTATTTCGTAAACCACATCAAATACTGACGAACCGATTCCACAGACCGAATGTGAGGAGAGGGGCTAGTGTAATTGTTTAATACAAACCATACAAAAATGCACGAAAGTATGTTTTTTAACACAAACCTACGTTTTTTTAAATGGAACGACGTTAGTTTTGTTAGCACATCTGAACATATAAACTAATACGTAATCAGTGCCGTTTGTTGCATTGTAAAATGTTAATTACATCCGGAGATATTGTAACCTAAAGTTGACGCTTGAAACCTCCCCGACGTTCAGTTGCGTGTTGTAACAAACACGGGCCACGGTCGGCGAGCAGTGTTATAGGAGCTGTGACCATGGAGTATTCGAACTCTGAAAAGGTGGAGATGATACTCATCTATGGCGAGTGTCGACGAAATGCAGCTGAAACCTGCAGGGTGTATGCAGAACGGTACCCGGACAGACAGCATCCAACGTGCCGCACATTGCAAAACATCTACCGCCAACTATATGCAACAGGTTTGGTCGTAGCACGCAAACGGGTCCGTAACAGGCCCGTCACAGGAGAAGCGGGTACAGTTGGTGTGTTAGCTGCTGTTGCCATGAACCCACACATGAGTACACGGGACATTGCGAGAGCCGGTGGACTGAGTCAAAGTAGTGTCATGCGCATACTGCATCGTCACCGCTTTCATCCGTTTCATGTGTCGCTACGTCAGCAATTACATGGTGGTGACTTTAATCATCGAGTGCAATTCTGTCAATGGACATTAACAGAGAATGCGTTGCAATTCTACCTGTTTACCGATGAAGCGGGTTTCACAAACCACGGGGCAGTGAATCTACGGAACATGTATTACTGGTCCATGGACAATCCTCGCTGGCTCAGACAGGTAGAGCGACAGCGACCGTGGACTGTAAATGTATGGTGCGGAATCATTGGCGACCACCTCATTGGTCCTCACTTCATTGCAGGGGCCCAAATAGCTGCAACATACATCGCGTTTCTACAGAATGATCTGCCAACGTTGCTCGAAAATGTCCCACTGGAAACGCGTCGACGTATGTGGTATCAGCATGATGGTGCACCTGCACATTCCGCAAGTAACACTAGGCTGACCCTTGACAGGATAGTCGACGGGCGTTTCATAGGACGTGGAGGACGCATAAATTGGCCAGCCCGTTCTCCTGATCTTACACCTCTGGACTTCTTTCTGTGGGGTACATTAAAGGAGATTGTGAACCGTGATGTGCCTACAACCCCAGAGGATATGAAACAACGTATTGTGGCATCCTGCGGCGACATTACGCCAGATGTACTGCGGCGTGTACGACATTCATTACGCCAGAGATTGCAGTTGTGTGCAGCAAATGATGGCCGCCACATTGAACATCTATTGGCCTGACATGTCGGGACACACTCTATTCCACTCCGTAATTGGAAACGGAAACCACGTGTGTACGTGTACCTCACCCTTCATAAAAATGTACATGTGCGTCAGTGAAAAAGGCCAATAAAAAGGTGTTAGCATGTGGACGTAATGTGTTGTTCGAGTCTCTTCTGTACCTAAGGTCCATCACCGTTCCCTTTGGATCCCTACGTAGTTCTGTGCTCTCCGATACACACGATCGAACAGTGGAGGAGT
This sequence comes from Schistocerca americana, assembly GCF_021461395.2. Lineage (NCBI taxonomy): Eukaryota > Metazoa > Arthropoda > Insecta > Orthoptera > Acrididae > Schistocerca > Schistocerca americana. Next base: position 805,755,000 of record NC_060122.1, on the reverse strand, counting down.
GGTACTCAAGCCTCAACTTTAGGTTACAACATCTCCGGATGTAATTAACATTTTACAATGCAACAAACGGCACTGATTACGTATTTGTTTATATGTTCAGATCTGCTAACAAAACTAACGGCGTTCCATTTAAAAAACGTAGGTTTGTGTTAAAAAACATACTTCCGTTGTAAGTAGGCTGTTTAGGTTTTCTTATTGGTAACGCCACCTCTGTATGAAAATCACTGGCTGTGCTGTGTGCAGTCTGTGGCTGCTTTGCATTGTTGTAATACTCGCCATTGTAGTGTTAGGCAGCTGGCTGCGAACAGAGCGTAGCGTTGCGCAGTTGGAGGTGAGCCGCCAGCAGTGGTGGATGTGGGGAGAGAGATGGCGGAGTTTTGAAATTTGTCGTGAACTGCTATATATAATATGACTATTAAGGTAAATACAGTGTTTGTTCTCTATCAAAATCTTTCATTTGCTAACTATGCATATCAGTAGTTAGTGCTTTCCGTAGTTTGAATCTTTCATTTAGCTGGCAGTAGTGGCGCTCGCTGTATTGCAGTAGCTTGAGTAACGAAGATTTTTGTGAGGTAAGTGATTTGTGAAAGGTACAGGTTAATGTTAGTAAGGGCTATTCTTTTGTAGGGATTTCTGAAAGTCAGATTGCGTTGCGCTAGAAAAATATTGTGTGTCAGGTTAAGCACAGTCACGGGTATAATTGTTCAAAGCGGACTTTTCATATGTCGACCCTTAGCCTAGGATACCTCACTGGAATCTTCTGATTTTTTTCTTGTAGTTTGTGTAATTTGTGTAGCTATTGTTTATTGCTAGCGCGAAATTGTAGAGAGAATTTCCTTTGTAGTTGTAGTTTTTCATTCTTGTACAGTAAAACAGTTGTGGCATGCATGTAGATTTGCACCAAGTATTTCGCAGCTGCGCTTGCAATTAACGAGATATTATTTTCAGTGCTATGTTAATGTGTTCTCTTATTGTTGCTCCTCAAATTGTGTTTTTCTGTGTTATCGTGTGAAATATTGTGACAATAATGGCGTGTGAAAAACGTAACACTAGGCTCCAAAGTAAACTGAGAAATAATAGTGACGACGAGTGTAGCTTACCAGCACCGCTGTGTAATGAATTAACAGACATTCAAAGTAGTAATTTGGTAACTGTGCATAGGGAAATGGAGCGGGCGTCAAATAATGCTGTAGACAGTGAAACAATTAGTGAAAAGGGAAGCATTATCGATCGACTGGTCGGCAACAGCTCGCCTCAGGAATCGGGAATGGCAGAACACAATATTGCAAATACTGCAGACTCAGGTTTTGGGTTCTCACCGTTTTCTCAAATGAGTCAAGACACATTTTCCGCTTGTCAAAATGTGAATGTTGCCGGTGCAAATTCACTGCCGAAAAGCACTGAGGAACATGTTTCAGACACCAGTGCATTGTTACTACAATTAATGCAACAAATGGGACAAAAGCTTCAAAAGTTAGACACAATGGAACAAAATCTTCAAAAGTTAGACACAATGGAACAAAATCAGAGACAAACACAGCAACAGTTAGACACACTGGAACAAAATCAGAGACAATCACAGCAACAGCTTCAAAAGTTAGACTCATTGGAACAAACTCTTGAACAAACGCGTTAAGATTTAACTACTGAGCTACATAACATTGAATCGAAATGTCAAAAAGTCTGTAATGACGTAAAAACTCAAATTTGTGAGCATTTTCAACCTATTTTTTCGCGGAATGAAAATGCATTACGGAATCACGAAGCAGCCATAAAAGAACTGCAAATTATTGTTCATGAAAATCATGAGACGTTGCAAGCTAAAATTGACTCAGTTGCGTCTACCGATTCGGTTACGCAACTTGCAAAAACTCAGGAAAACTTAAAGGACACAGTAGAAAGACACATGGAGGAAATTAGTACTTTATCAGAGAAAGTAGTTGAACTTTCGGATCAGCTAAATAATTTATCTACGAAGGTAGATGATAATCTGAATGACACAAAACCGGTAGTCTTTAATGACACAGAAGAGTGCGAACAAATTACGAAATTCAAACAAAATCAGAATCAAATTAATACGCAACACCAAAGAGAAATCCGCGAAGTACAAGATCAGCTGACACAGGTAGTACAAGAATTACGTATTTCAGAGGACAGTCGCGCCCCAATATGGGAAGAGGGACATAAAAATACGCAACAGCCACAAAATAATAACACAGCGCATTTCGGAAATTATGAAAGAAATTGGCAAGGTCCACCGAATTTTGATATGGAACCGCCGAAACGACGTAACAATGACCGATATGCGACTCGCCGACATGATGATTTTGACTATAAGCTGTTCATTACTACGCGTAAATTCAAAACGTTTAAGAATTCTGGCAACGACATTCATCCACAAGCATGGCTCCATCAATTCTCTCATTGTTTTCCTCCCAGCTGGTCGTTAGAACACAGATTAGAACTTATGTGTGGCTACTTAGAGAATGAACCAGCTGTAAGAATGCGTTCGGTCATTCACGATTGCCACAGTGAAGGAGAATATTGGTCTCAAGCTACACAAGACCGAGTAAAACATAGCATCATAATGATGAAACATTTCGAACAATCTGAATTCTCCAGTCTTGTGAAATATTTTGAAGACATGTTGCACAAGAATCAGTACCTGTCAAACCCATACAGCCCCTCAGAACTCATCCGCATTTGCTTAATCAAATTACCTGAACATTTACGACATATTATTTTAGCAGGACGTTGCAAAGAAGACATTGAGGATTTTCAGGGACTGTTACAAGAACTGGAAATTGACACTGACAATCGGGGAACGCGGAAACAGGAGCACAACAATTACAGGTCACATCTGTCACAATTCCTCGATGAAAGAAATAATAACTGGACACAACAAGGCTATTCTCACAACACATATCGTGACCAAAACAGACACCACCCGTATGACAACCGTTGGCAGGGTAGTAATAATTACAGGGAAAGATCACCTCTCCGTGGTAGTGACTATCAAAGAGACAATCAGAGAAACAGACAATTTGGGAACCAAAATAATTATTATCAAGGGAGACAGAATAACTTTAGATGCAACGGTCCAGCGCGCAGTTACGATTCAGGGAGAAATTCTCCACCACTTAACCGACAAGAAAGAAACTACAGAAACTACCGACATGATGACAGACGATGTGATCGTAACGACAGACCTGAATTGCATCAGAACTGGCGGGATTTAAACAGGGCAGGGCCCTCTCGTCACGGTGAATTTGTAGAAGTTAGGTCTCCAAATCCCAATAACGACGCGCGCCAACAAAGAGACAATAGGCAATGACTCACACCGCTGGCAGCCACAAAACGTACTTATGAAACTGACGACGCAGCTGCCATAGCTAGTAATTACATAAAAATGGAAGACATTAGGGACATCTTACTCCAGGAACACGACATAAAACATAACAACATTGCATATCCTGTGATTCACATTACTGTAAACGATGTAAAATTTACGGCAGTACTTGACTCTGGCAGTCCCATTTCAGTAATTAGTGAAACAGCCTTTAGCAAATGCAACAAATCGAACGATTGTCCCACACTTCCGTTACGTAAGATTAAATTACAAGGTGCAATCTTTGGAAAAAGTGTAGATGTACGCCAACAAACCAACTGAGAATTCTTTTGTCAAAGCCACAGCTTCTCTATGAGCTTTCTTATTGTCGACGAAAATTATATGGGGAGTAGACTTTTTGAATGAATACAAAGCAATCTTAAACTTTCACGATGCTGAAATAAGTTTGGAAAAAGAAGGTAAGTCAGTAGCTTAGAAATTTGAAGATTGGCTCTCAAACCATGACGAAGAAATTAATCGGCTTTACCTTCTGTTAGACAACAGTTCGGAATTTTCTACGGAACTAGACCCTAACAATCACTCTGCAAGTACTGACAGGGATGATATCGACGGCATATTTGAAACTAATAAGTTAATTCAGAATAAAATTCAAACAATTGAGAATTGTAATGACACTGATAGGCAGGACCTCTTTGAGATTTTACAAGCACATTCCACAGTTTTTACTCACAAAACAGGAACAATCAAGGGATTTCAATACCATTTTCGTGTTCGTGAGCATACTAAATTTTGTGTTAGACCATACGTAATTCCAGCACATTATAGGGACCGTGTTAGAACAGAAATACAATCTATGCTTGACGAGGGCATTATTGAGCCTGCAGTAAGCTCATACAACAATCCGTTACATGTAGTTGAGAAGAAAAATGGATCGAACAGGCTTGTCTTAGATTCGAGACAAATCAATACTATCATCATTCCTGAAACAGACAGGCCGCAGACGATGGAAGAACTTCTTCAAAATTTTAATGGTGTAAAAGTGTTGTCTTCCATTGATCTCAGATCCAGCTTTTATCAGATCGAACTTCATCCAGAATGTAGAAAATACACAGCTTTTCTTTGTTTCGGCGTTTGTTATCAGTTTCGGAAACTTCCTTTTGGCTTTAACATTTCTTCGGCAGCATTCACTCGCGGGCTAAATTCCATACTACCTGAGTTCTTAAAACGTCACATCACCTTATATGTAGACGATATTCTGATAGCAGAAGCCTCATGGGAACAACACAATCGCATCCTCAACAGCGTGTTACATATTTTTGCAGAATCTGGAATTACAGTTAACTTGGAAAAGTCTGAATTCGGTAGGACAAAGGTGAAGTTTTTGGGACATATTATTTCTTCTAAAGCCATTCAGCAGGATCCTGAAAAGTTAGAAGCAATCAGAGCCATTCCAGTTCCATTCACAATTAGACAAGTCCGCAGTTTTCTAGGTCTCGTAAATTTTTACTGTCGTTTTCTGAATATGCAAATTCTTGTTACACCAAAACTTTGTTCTCTCACTGGAAAAAATACTATTTGGAACTGGGACGAACAAGCACAGTTGGAATTCAATTCTTTGAAAGAATCGCCACTTAACGCGCCAATACCTGCTCATCCAGATCTGTCACAAGATTTCTGCCTTAGCACGGATTCTTCTAAAGTCGGTCTTGGTGCCCATTTATTTCACGAAGCCTCAGAAAATGACACTACTGTTCAAAAAACCATTGCTTTTGCTAGCCGAGTGCTAACAAAATCTGAAAAAAATTATTCCCTTACTGAATTAGAAGCTTTAGCTATCGTTTGGGCATTTAACAAATTCCGTTTCTTTCTTTCTGGTAAGCACGTAAAAGTCTACAGTGTTCATCGTGCATTACAATTTCTTATGTCTTCAAAATTAAATCATGACAGGTTAAAACGTTGGGCATTGTTTCTGCAAGAATTCCGCTTCACAATAGTCTACATTCCCGGCAAGGAGAACATTGTTGCGGACGCGCTGTCACGCGCACCGGCTGGGCTTGAGAAAAGTAACACAGAAGGCAACATTGAGAAAAATTTCAGTATTCTTTACATTCAGAAAGTCGCCTTTGAAAACTTCATCACCACATCTTTAAAGGACATTGCTCATGAACAAGATAAAGATCCGATTTGGAAAGACATCAAGAGCAAATGGCATGAAAAGACACACACACAGATTCGGCATTATTACCTGGTTAGAAACAACATACTCTTCAAACGCTGCACTGTTGGTGACAAGCTATGGGTACTTTGCATTCCAGACGATTTTGTTAATAAGCTCATTTGGTACATTCATTTCAGCTACGCACATTTTGGTCCACGAAAATGTTATCATATTCTTCGAACGACTTATTATTTTAACAATATGGAAAAGAGAATTCGAAGAGTCTTGTCTATTTGTAAACTTTGTCAAAAGGCGAAACCATCTACTATCTCACATCGTGCTCCGTTGTTTCCTATCATTCCTTCTAAATTAAAAGAATTTGCTGCTGTTGATCTCTTGGGACCGCTTGTCAGAACATCTAATGGATTTTCGTATGTTCTAGTCGCTGTTGAACGTACTTCAAAGTTTGTTTCTTTCACACCGTTCCGTAAAGCCACTGGACGGTCTGTATCCAACGCCTTTGTTAAAAATTTCTTACGTGAAGTTGGACACATTAGTAAAGTCATTTCAGATAACGGACCGCAATTCAGATCTTTTGTTTGGTCACGCATGCTTCGCAACCATAAAATCAAACCCGTTTTTATTTCATTGTACTCACCACATTGTAACCCTTCTGAACGGATTATGAAAGAAATCAATAAGCTTTGCAGACTTTATTGTCACAGAATGCATCAGCATTGGGATAGATATTTACACTTATTTCAAAACGTGCTGAATGAAATGCCTCACGACTCCACTGCTTTACCACCTACTCTTGTACTGAAGAATGAAGAACCACCGAACAGAATCAGAGAGCTCGTACCTTTCCCGAAAACGCGTAAACTTCGACACAAAGACATAATTGATTTGGCTATTAAAAATATAAAATCTGCAGCAGACAAAAGGAGAAAAGTGCACGGTAAAGCAAATGCAAAGAAATTATATATTGGTCAGAAAGTTCTCATTGAAGCTCATTCATTGTCACATAAGAAGAAACACTTGAGTCACAAATTCTTTCTAGTTTACAGTGGACCTTACAGAATCCGACGTATACCACATGATAATTGCGTTGAAGTTGAAATTCTGCGTGCTAGGAAGAGTAAAGTTTTACACCACATTTCACATGTAAAACCGTTTATTGAAAGATAATCTGCTTTTTAACTTAGTCTTTGCCATAAAATTTTTCGCTTCACATTACTAATATGCTTTGTCAGACTTAGAATCTGTTAACATACAACAATGTTTGAAGTTAAATATCCAATCAAGAACCAAGAGAACTTATTTAAACAGAAATGACGAATGCATTGTTATAGTGAACAGACGTCACAGTGTTATTGTGTGTGTACATTCTTGCTTGTTAGTTGCACGATTATGGAACGACTATAAGGCTTACATACTTAGAACATTTACCAGTACTGCTAATGAGATTTTAATGTAACATTTTGGTTTACTTGAAAATATATTCTGGATTTAAAGTACTTTCTGTGAGATACCAGATGACACAGTGGTTAGTTTATGTGACAGCTACACGATTTTACCACGACGCTACTAGTGAGTGACAATTTACAATGTAGCTTTTGCAGTGTTTCTGTTTTATATCTGCACAGTTTTCTGTATTATTTTGGAAAGTAAAACATGTTTTAGTAGTAACTTCTGTGGTATAGTTACAATGAGACAGCCTTTTCCGTAGCACAACAATACGTTACAGCACAGTAATTTCTTCATCACAACAATAAGTGTAATAACTAAGATATCTATACGCAAAGCATTTCACTTTTGTTTATCATGAGGTAAGTACATTGGCTTCTGCAGAACTTAGCTTTCGGAGGACAATAACTACGACACTTCCACAGAGATTATCTTACAGCAAGACGCACATTTAGCGCTACAGGACACGTATTTGAGTGATTAATTTTGCACTTAAATCATTTATTTTTAAAGATATTTGAAGCACAATGATACAAAGGTTTTCCGTGACACATTTCATTCCATTGCTGTAATCTGTAACACCTGAGGGTATAATTATATTAATCCTCAGGGGGGTACACGCTTACTTTGTGTATCATGTGTTCGGCAAGCACAAGGAGCCCTAGCTAATATGGTATTTGGTTATACAACTTTACACATCGGTACCATATTTCTCTAACACAGAATTACACAGCTATCTGATCATTTAACTGAGAGATAAACATTTTTTTTACTACATCAGTGACAGATGTTTACGTAATTACACAGTTGGATAACTTCACACTTACGAAATTGTATTTTGTCTGTACTTTGAGAAATGCTCATATCTTTCGGAAGCATTGTGATACTACGAGAGCTTTGAATGATGTATTTGGTATGAGATCATGATTTCTAAAGTACGTTTGAGGTAGATGACACTATTGAAATGAGCAGAGAATATTTTTTAGGGTTTGAAATTATTGCAGAAAGCTACGACGTTTTTGAGATTTGACTGAGGTGTTATGATGTTATTATTACGACGACGATGTGTATTATGTTGTTGAGGAATGTTTATTATGCTACGTATTTCTCATGATGAAATATTGAAGAAGTGTCGATGAATATGTATATGTATAATGAGGTAAGGAATAATGAGTAGTGGTTAGGGACTCTGATTTGTGGAATAGGATGTTGGAAACCAAGAATCGTACTTTAAGAGTTATGAAATGTGTGTAAATGCTTGAATGTACCACAATGCCGACGAAAATTTTTTGGACACTGTTATATTTACAGGATTTTGTTTCTATACATTTGTAACGGAAGTTTTCGACCTGTGAAATTTCCATATGAGACTGTCACTGTAGCGGAAACTGGTGTCGTAAATATTTCGGTAAGAAAGTTAAGTGACCACCTGCACCTAATGCGTCGTGGGCACCCAGCTGGGCGACAGTCGCCTTGAAAAAAAGCCATTAGCGTGTGCCTTTCAGATTCCCAGGTGGAAAAAAAAGGGGGGGCCATTATCCTCGCTATTGTCGTTCCTTTGTAGAAAGCCTCGTAAATACGACACCCTCAAACTTGAAACCATGATTACACTGCAGAGTTCTTAATTTATGACATTTACTGAAATGAAATGATGAGAAACATTTTATGTCTATTGTCTTGCTAGTTGAAAGATTGTTTACTGCATTATGAAATGCCATATGGCTAGTGATTGACATTTGACGCCTTGCTTTGCCTATTTTGTTTAATATTTAGTTCCTAGCTGCACTGCAGCATTGGTTATTATAAAATTTAATATATGTACTAATATCACTATTTTCTGTCTACAGACCCAGTAAAGAATACGTTTATGATATACTTTCTTAGAAAAGAGAGCACAAATAGACATTTCCTTTCACAGGGATTGCATAAATAATTTTTTTATTGACTTGGTAACTTT